>NC_139631.1:15169457-15311957 GCF_964638095.1 Poromitra crassiceps | reverse complement strand
ATTTTGTCCCAGGGTCCCCCATCTGATAAGAGTTTTGCTTTTAGATGTTTTACTACAGAAAGTGCATGGAACCCGACTATGGAACCCATGACCAAAACAGTCATTCTGTCATTGTGTTACTTGTATAGTGAAAATAAAGTCCCCCTCTTTTGCTGGGGAACCCCTGGATCCCCCTCAATGGCCCCTGTGGGTCCCCTCCCCCGGCCCCACTTTGAGAAGCACTGGTCTAATAGAATCTGCTATGGCTGGCTGACAACCTGTATGGTTTGATATGGACCTTACACCAACAACAACCCTCATAGCAAAGTCATAGTATTTCAGAGGGCCAACTAATTAAACACTGAGCCAAGAACTGACTATGAACGCCTCACCTCATCTCTATTAAAACATCCCTTACATCAGCTACCTGCCTATATTAATGGCTGCCATCATCATGCATTTCCTCTGCATTAGAACTGCAGCTGTTACTTTCTCGGAGCCCATTAAGATTGGTTCCGTTATATTCAGTAAAGTTAAATGATTGAAATATAATCTTGAGCGAAAAACAAAGCTTTATGATAATGCAATGCATTATATATCACACGAGTTATTGAGTGCTAATGATTTTGAATGTGTCACCTTGAGTGATGCCATCCGGTGGACACTTTTTCTATGTGAAATTTCTGTGAAACGATGTAGGTCAAAAGAATGGCCCAAAGCCTCACAGACGCACACGCTATAGGAAAGCATAGTTTATCAAGTTAACACAATAACACAAATTATTGCAAACAAATATATTAAAACGGAACACTACAACCAAAACCTTTCTTGAATAATCAATTACCCGCAAGGTAATTTTTTGGCTAGAAAATTCAAAGCCAATTTTAGTGGAACTTAATCCGAAGAGCACCTGTTCACCTTTTATTGACACCACGAAGTAGAAGTCCCAACATATTTTCTGGGATAACATAAGAGTTGAGATGTATTAAGGAGCAAAACAACCCTTAAAGTAAGAGTAAACACAACTTGCCTTCTGTACCCCTTCTGAAAACTGAAAAGAGCAAAATTATTTTCAAACAACCCCAGTCCTGCCTGAGCGGCTGAGCCAGAGCTGAAGAAGTCCGCCTAGCGACGGGCTCAGTTTGCACAGCACACCTCCTCCCTGCACTCCAGCAGGTTAGCTTATGAACACAGCAGAGGGGAAAGGTGTACACTACACTACAGCATCCATTCACCATATATTGTCCCATTGATGGAGGGGAAACAAACTGTACGTGAAACCATGACAACTCATAAATGTTGATTTAAAGAGTTGTAGCTAAAGCAAGCAAAGAAAAATACATTATTTTCATAAACACACCTACTCACTTCAACCCATGCTTGATTTTCACATTTCAATTCCGTCTGTTTACAAGATGAATAATGCTCCCTTTTAACACCAGCAGGCATATTACTAATTGCTCAAATTGTTTTGTTTAAAAAATAAAATAGAAAAAAGCTATGTCAATCTAGTAGTAACATGAACAATATTTCAGAATAGAATATCCTGATGGTCTTAGGTGTTTATTAATTCATTCTTAAACTGAAGCTTTCTCATAAAAAAGGCATCAATCTGAGGTTTCATGTTTGGTCCTCTGGGTTTGAGCTTCATGTGATGCTGTTTAGCAAGGCGTGCAGCACAGATTAAAATTCCCCTAGAGGTGACAGAAAGAGATAATAGGCTACTAGGTAATTATAGGCAAATCCGCCTGACGATGGTCATGTCAATCAGGACATCGCACGCCCAGGCTTTCCAGGTACTCTTGTCTTGTGGTCACACAAACCTGCACTGTCTTCCTCACAAAAGGGAGGAAAAGATGCATTTACAACACATTCGAGTTCCCAGAATGGAGTTTCTGTGACTTTAGTAGCCCAGTTTTAAGTGCATAATATCTCATGCATGGTTCATGAAAAGTACAGTGCCTTTCAAGTAGCTAAAGTTTCTGAGCTATGTAGAGTTTTTGGAAATAGGCTAGAGACGATTAAAGCACCCGAACATGCACTGCATACTGTGTCAAACATAATCACACTTACTTGACTCGAAGTTGTCAGCTGGAAAACTGCAGGACAGCGCGGATCGACTTTTCAGAACTTGTTCATCTGACGGCCAGGCTGAACACCAAGAGGCACGAAAAGTCCTGCTTCTTCACTTCACTAGGCTACTCGCCAAGTAGTCTGGATCTCTCGTCTTGTGCGTAAAGGACAGATGTTTACATTGCCCACTCATTCGTGTAGGTGCGCCTTTCCTATTGCCGATTATAGTCAGTCTATCCGCCGCTCAGTTCATCATCTACTTGGTGAGCTATGGACGGACACTCGTTCGTCGACAGAACCTGTGTGTGTTTGGTTTCACACGACGGTGAAGCGCCCCCATCCGCCAAAAATCCAGTCTACTCTGCTGCTGCCCCATCATCAGAGTCGAGCAAACCAGGCTAAAAGAAAATAGGACTACCGGTCAGACCCTCCAAAATAAAATATCAGTTCAAATGTTGCAACGTTTTTTCCTAACAAAGTGTATTTCAGGAATATATAATTGTATTGTATTGTATTGTATTGTATTGTATTGTATTGTATTGTATTGTATTGTTAAGTTAAGTTAAGTAGCCTAGCCTACTAGCGTTATGTTTTTTTCTTCAACTCTGCCTACCATAAACAGTATCATATAGGTTTATAAGCAAGGCTATTTTACAGATGTATTTTGTGTAATGAGTCCACCGACTGCACGTTGTGACTTTTGATGCTCTATCTATATATATACTAGTTACAGTAGGCTAGTTATGCTGTTTTTATTCATTGCTAATTTATTTATTTCGCTTTATTTTGAAAACGAAACACCCATCTTCTGGCATTATTCTGGCTTGACGCCACTCTATTCATTTCCAAACTAGAGAAATGTTCATGCAGGGGTTGCAAAAGGGTGGCATGGAGATTTTAAGATGTGGCAGAAATATAGCCTTTGTTGATTTAATTGCAAACAAATTAATTACACATCAATATTTGCTTGTAAAAGCCCCCAAAAATGACATTATAGTGACATGAGTAAAGCATTGAATAGAAATATGGGTAACATTTTATAATAAGGTAGGCCTACACACAATTTACAGTAGTTACTAAGAAACTAATGAGGAATGAATGAGTAACTATTAGTTCATGATTAGTTAATGAGTAGTTAATCATTAGTTAATGATTAGTTGGTCAGTTCCTGAGTAGACCAATTAATCATTAGTTAATGGTCAGTTCATGAGTATAATCATTACTTAATTATTACCTGTCCATTAGTTACTCTTTTTGTGTAGCCTAATGTAAAGTGAAAATATCATACGGAGTAGATAATGAGTACTGAATCATTACTTATACCTAACAAATAAATACAACAGTTGTTCGGCCCAAAGTTGTTAGTCAGGTTCTCTACCAAATGACCTAACCAGACTGTTGAATCAGGTTAGTCTGTGGCCAAGGGGTCACAGTCAGGGGTAGAGCCTATACTATGTATCTGCAGAGCCAGAGACAAGTACTAATAGTTTTGAAGGTATGGTACTTATCGTTTCAAATGTATATTCTACCCAAATACTAATTTCTACCCAAGTACTTATAGTTTTAAAAGTATATTCCACCTAAATACAAATTTCTATCCATGTACTGTACTTATAGTTTTAAAGGTATATACCACCACCGTCCAAGAAGGTGATCAGGTGAACTTTGTGAGAACCAGTCGGTGGAGGCCAGGAGGTGGCATATAGACAGCAGCGCTGTTGTTCTGTGTGTGTGTTCCCTCTTTGTTGAACTCGTTGGCTGGTCCAGAGCGGAAGTAGGGGCAACATTCGCTGCCATGACAGTTGCAGGTGATTTCGGTCCAATGTTGTCGCAATATTGGCCCCTATCTTCCCACTGGCCTTAGGCCCTAAACTGGCGTTAAACGCAAAAAAAACACGCTTTGCGCCTGCCTCGGGAAGATAGCATCATGTTTTTAGGCCCTGAAATGCACTTTACGCCGAAGAGGCGTGGCGCAGTGCCAGAATAGGCCAGAATGGGCGTTTAGCCTGGCGTTAATTTAGCGTTTAGTGCTTTTCAAAACCAGGCCTTATTCAGTGCGCCGGGGATATTATTGTGCGTAATTGCACGCAGCTCTCCTCTGCCATCTCACTCTCTCTCCCCCTCTCTCTCTCTCTCACTCCCTCTCTCTCGCGCGTCAGACAGGCACAAAAGTTGTTATACCGTAGTTTTGAGCCCCTGTCATTCAGAAGCTGTTGCATCATCCTACCTGTGCAGTGACGTGGGGGAGAAGAAAAGGTAGCGAGAGAAAACGATATCATTCTGCCCAAACTTTCACCAATCTAATCTCATCATGACATCCAGGGATAGGCTATATTTTTCTAGCCGATGCGTTTAGAACATTCTTTTCACGTTGATCTTGCTAGTGTAGCATATTTACATGCTTACTGTATTTAAACTGCAGTGAGATTGGTTTGAGAAGCATAATAATTATGGAATAATATATATGGAGACAGACGGGGATGAAAGAGGGAGGGGGGAGCTCAGAGCGCTTTGGGCTTTTCTGACCGGATTGGATCGCTCTGTGGAATGGAACATGAAAGGGACACTGTGATTCGTTTACTGCACTTCTCCAATGAGCACGTTGTGAATAATTCTACGCTTAAAAGGCGTGGTTATAATGCTTAAGGCCGCGTGTAGCGCCGACACGAAAATATTGACTATGCCGGTCCACGGCCACTAATATGGGCTGCGCCTGGCGCTAAGCGCTAATTTAAGGCCAGTGGGACGATAGAGCCCATTGTCCCTCATAGAGACAGTCTGCATGTCTGGGAACGCCCATACAGGCTCTAGGAATGCCCACAATAGAAGCTGGGTTAGCTGGCTCAGCCTTGCTGGGGGCGGGGTCAGGGTGGGGTAAATTCCCCCATTCTATCCATTCAGCAAAGTTAGAATTTAGCTGATAGCCCAGCCCAGGCAGCCACGATCGGGGATTTAACCACCGCAGTAAACGCACATCTGAGCAGACGTCTTGTGTTCTGCTCTAGAACCCCCAAACATGTAGTTTAGAGCCGCAGCACTGTCTTTTGGTGAGTCAGCCCATGAGATATATGGGCGGTTTTACCCCACTCGCACGCCAGCCGTTTAACATTTTGTGGGCGTTCCCAGACATGCGGACTCTCTATGACAAGACGTGGCCTCAACCTATTGGTTTCCCCGCGAGGGCTCGCCTGCTTCGTGGGCTCGCACACCCATCACCCGGCCTCGCCCGCTACGTGGGCTCACATACTGTACGCAGCTCGGCCGCTACCGCGGCCTTGCTTGCCCAACTGGCCTGCGCAATTGTACAGTTGTGCAAGTGTGGGTCGGAGCATCCTCTCTGATTATACGGTGGTGAGATAGCCTTGACTGCTCCTCCTGGGGAGCAGGCCCCTGCCAATCAGCTATACCATGTATCCATGAAAACCGTGAAATAACCATTTGAAAATTAAAGTAAGATATCATGATGGCATCTGGTCCGTCAAACATGGAGAATCACACTCATTCAGGGTGGTAGATCTACATATGCTACACATTATACGCAATTTTAGGCTAGGCCTACTTAAGATAATTAAGTTAATTAATTAATTAAGCTATTTCTAAAATAGGCTATTCACCTCATGTTCCAACACAGGGGTCAGCCAGTTACTTCCTATTGTGTTTACACTTCCTGTGACAGTACAGTACTATTGACCAGGTAAAACAGATGGTGTTTTGAACAGGAAGTCATAACACAACTGGGTCAAGTGGGCGGGGCTACATAAGGTGAATAGGCTACACAAAAATGGCAAAGAAAATAACATTTGTACATGCACATGACATTCAAAACCTATTTTGTGTGCATAATCTACATGTACAAATACGTTTTGTGCGCAAATTGTGTATGTTCTCCAAACATGCCGGGCTTTTCCGAAGGCAAGCTGTGGAGTGAAAGCTGGAGTAGTGTGTGTGGGCTCACGTGCAGGGTCCACTGGAACAGTGACGCCACCAGAGGCTTGCTGTGAACTTCAGCTGTCATGAATGTGAACTCCTGACCCAAAGGCCACCATTAGTATGGATGGCCCGCCCCCGCACACGACAGCAAACACACCCAGGCACCCAGCTGTTGCTGCTGGTGTTCAGTTTTGGGGTATGAACGGCATCCTTTACCCTGTGTAGACCACGAGAAATGTCGGTATGCAAGACCTACAGCTAGGGATCATCAGAAGGAAAATATCACGCAATCTAAACAAAAACAATGTTTTTTTAAATTGGTAAATTTTTCTATAGGACTACACTTATAGACAGCTATAATGAAGTAAGATCGTAAAATATTTATGCCAGCCTCTAGGATGAGCGTGATGTCACAGCCACCCAGAAATGCGGAACCCCACAGCAGTTAACTAGTATGAGTCGTTCCAAACAAACGTTAATATCTCATAATCTATACATCACATCGCTTATATTTTGACATTCTGAGTGAGAGCAGAGGTAGCTCAAGAGTTTGATGTATAATATATGCATGTCGTGTTAAAGTTGTGTGAACTGTCGCAGTTTTTTAAATGTAAACAGGGTCAGCCGGCTAGCGTCAGACACTCAAGCTCATGCTCCATAGGGTTCCATTGCCGTTTCCACCCAGTGACGCGGTTTGTTTACCAAAATGCTGCTCGGCTGATCCCTCGTATAAAAGTGAGTTATACCACAAATAAAAAAGGTGGGTAAACTGAGTTTAGGTTTAGCCTCCCTAATGTATTCCCGTTCTTGATTCAATAGTGCAATTGTGTAATAGTAAAATTGACTAGGCATTAAACTGGGATTATAACTGCCTGCTTACTAAACTGGCACCAAGAGCCTAATATCAACATGGTCTGACTGCTGCAGAAAGACAACAAAAATGAAAAAGAAAGAGAGACAGACAGACAGACAGACAGACAGACAGACAGACAGACAGACAGACAGAGAGACAGACAGACAGAGAGACAGACAGACAGACAGACACAGACAGACAGAGAGACAGACAGACAGAGAGACAGACAGACAGACAGACAGACAGACAGACAGACAGACAGACAGACAGACAGAGAGACAGACGGCAGGATTGTCTGTGTTTTTCTGACCCAGTGCCAGTTTTCCTTGCTGCAGAATGCACTGCTGCTGCTGACATTATTTGTGATGCAGAGGGGAAAAGATGGAATTGGCCTGTCTGTATTGAGCGGAGCCGTCCTTGTATTTATACCCCCCGTCCGCTTCTCGTTTATAGGGTCCACAAGTTATGCCTTGGCTTGCCCTGCTCCTCCGAGTGCATCCAATTGCTCTGTGAGGCATCGAGATTGCTCTCATGTAAAAGTAAATACACTGTAACTCATATAGCTCATTGGGAGAGGCTTTTCCACAAAGATATTTGATGAGTTTTTGAGTGTTTGGTATCATCTTTCATTATGCATGTAGGGTTTGTCTTATTTCTTAGCCTTATTCCAATTTTTAAAGTCAAGTCTGGATTAGAATGAATCACCCTGATTTGGTGACCCTACTACACACTGAACTTGAGGCACTTTAATTGGCATTAATTGCCAAAGAAAAACAATGTAGGCGTGTGATTTGGATGTAAATAGCCCTTGAACATGTCCATGTGTTGGTCAATTAGAGGACAGTGAGCTCTGATTGGAGGAGAGCGGGGGCGTCCATCGAATTAGTCCTTCTTTATGGAATACATTCATTCCTCTTATTGTCTGCTCTTCAGTGACCATGTGGAGCTACGACTATACGCTAAATTGAATGTGACAATGGTACAAAGCACCCGGCCTACATTGATGCCACTGGCTTGTATTGGAGAGCTGGAACAAATGGGTTTCTTCAAGCTCAGCCATTATCATTCCTCACAGTGATGGTTGGTCAACACTTGGGTGTCTAAAATGTGTTATTGAGATGATGTCATTGATCCTTTGTGTGCCATACTGGCCTGCTTTTTACTGTCTTCTTTGGGTTTTTGAACTTGAACGGTTCCAGCTTGAGACCGAGGCCTATTAAAACACACTGGGATTTCTGTCATGCGTGGAGCCACTAAAACATATTTGGAGCCCTGACACATAGGCTAGTTAAGAAGAAACCTTGCCATAAGCTGAGGTAGAGCATTTGCAGGCTTCAGATGTAGTGATTTAATTTATTTGACTTGGACAATGGACAGTTAGAAACTCTCCTAGAATTAGCTAGGAAGCTGAATTTCATTTGCAGGCCAGTCCCCCTGGGTCCCTATATGATACAAGGACTATCAAAAATACAGAGTTACAATTAATCCAGTACATACAAATTTACTACATAAATCATAAAATACAACACAACACAACACAACGCATACAAAATAAGATAAAAAAGTGCACTATACTTGGTAATCACGAGTGAATGTTGACATGATTGATTGGATTTGAGCCATGATTTTAGTTGAAAACAGGTAAAATGAGGGCTTTGTCTGATAATACTATTGAGTAGAGTTCTAAATGTTTGTAGCTCTAATAATGCAAGCTGATTGGCCAAATTCTGAGCGCCTATACTGCACTACACACAGTTACCTCTGGTGGAGGCTCTTCTTGTTTGTCTGAATGCCTAATTATTTCAGAGCAGGAGGAGCAACATGAAGGATAATTGTGTACATTAAATAGTCATGTTTGCATAGTCGACAAAATTATCAAAATTCAGCAGGTTACACACTGCCTGCTTTTTGTTTATGGCAACATGCATTAACACAGCGTTCATCAAACCTGCCTTAATCTCACATGTTGATACATTATACTCATGGTGAATTTCTTGTTGTTTTCATCAAAATAGCCTCAGGCATAACCTCTGAAACCTGCGATAATGTGTTTTTTGATGGTTGTTTTACCAGATTGTTTGCTTGCTGTTACAAACTACCTCATCCATTTCCTAGGCACCTATCTGGGGATATTTGCTTTAGGAAACATAAATTGGTTTTGTGAAATGCTATGTGTTTTGCAATGGCCATGGAAGTTCTATCTGTTTGTTTGTGTGTTTTGATTCTCCACATAATGGCAGAGTGCCCTTTGTGTCACCTGTAATGTATTTAGTGTGCTTTCACATTGCAAGTGTGGCCATTCACAACTGTGTCAGCAGCCTGCTGCCTATTGGATTAGGATGAGAGGAGATAGCTACAGGGGTAACACATACACAAACACACATATAGACACACAAACACACAAACACATGCACGCGCACACGCACGCACACACACACACACACACACACACACACACACACACACACACACACACACACACACACACACACACACACACACAACAACAACAACAATAGCAGCAGCAAACGTAAAGAGGAAGGACTTTCTGTCCTCTTGGTTCCATATCTTCGACAGAATCTAACCAAGGCTTGTTTTGTTAAGATCAAACTGGTTGACAGATAATTTACCAGTTATGGTTCTCAAGCATAAAGCAGGATTACGAGTCCTAACTTGTCATAGAGAAGACAGCAGGAGGTAGGTGTGACGGAAGCAGTGAAGGAGGGAGGAAATTGAAGGGAATTGGTGAGATTGAATGGGATGGGTCAGATCCACAGAGTATCAGCATGAGAGCCTCAGTCAGGTGCAAAACAAGACAATTAAGACAGGCGCTTTTCTTAATCAGTGAATGAATCATGCAAATGATGTTTTTTTTCACTGCCTGCTTTAATGTTGCTTGTTATCGTAGAATACAAATCAGGGACTTAACAGTGATGAAAAGAAGAGAGCGACAAGGAGTGGAGAGTGAAAATAGGAAGCAAATGGAGGGTAAAGGAGGGAGAGTTGAGAACATTTAGAGAAAGAGAGAGCGATAAAGAGTTGGTTTTATTGATTACTCAGTAATCATTACTGTATCAACTTTGTGCACTGTCGAGAGCCAAGGTTCATACCTCTCTGTCAAAGTCAAACAATTACTGAAAGCCACATACCGGTAACACATGTTTACTGGAATTATAAAAAAATATAAAATTATATTTCGTATTTCTGTAGGTTTATTTATAGTATTCACCTTGCAATAACTGTGTTTATAGAATCCTAAATGGTGCTTGATCAGTTCAGGTTGATTTGGGAGACTGAACTGCGGTGACTGAACCTTCGGGGAAGGACACAAACACAATTGATGAGGCGGCAGGCAGTGGGTAGAGCAAATTGATTTTGGCTTTATTACCACTAGTTGATGGTGTATTTATATATGTTTACATGTTTCTTATGCAGGCACACAGTGACAGTGTTTTCAAGAATATGAGCTCAGGATATGGCATGCATTTTTCCTTTAAGCTTTTTGTGCAACATTTAAAGGATGGGTTTTCCGTGGGGAATATGAATATATATTAAATCTCACGCCCCTAAGGTTTTCGAATCCGTTGAAATTTTTGAAATTGGATATTCACTGCCAGAGATATCAAGCATCTCTCACATATTTTTTGGGCCAGCCGACGCGTTTCGCGTCATCTGGCCTAAGTCCGCCTTGCGGAAGTCGTGCACCTATGAACTACAACTGTTGTTGGCCATGGTCCCGCCTCTAGAGGTCCTCCACGCCCCTTCAGAGGCCTTGACCAAAACAAAAACGCAGCCATCTTGTCAACCGCCTAGCCTGCTGTAGCTAATATTAGCTTCCCATAGTTCCTTGCAAAGAGACCATTATCTCGGGAACGGAAGCACTAATCGACACGGGACTGGCGGCATTGGAAAGCTCGTCAAATTTTACATCTAGTAGTAGGTGGGTTGAAGTAACGAAATCAACGCTGAGCAATGTACCCGTTTTTACACATTTTTACAGAAAATAGTTACAACATCAGATGCGCGTAACTCCTACGAAAATGCCTTAAAATGCATGAAAATTTTTTTATGAAGACATCTCCCGACATATATACTACCGTTTACATTTGGTGCAATTTGGAGGCAATTGATTTTCGATTTATTTTCGATTTATTTCTTCTTCTCTCCATGTCTTCTCTCCATGTCTTCTTCTTCTTTGAGTTTTATGGCGGTTGGCAAACATATATGTGCATTACCGCCACCTACTGGAGTTTGATATCAGCCAAACGCCTGAGGGGTGGGCATGGAAACGAAGGCCACGCGAGCCCAGTGCATTGTGGGAAATGTAGTATTTCGAGTCCCCGCACCCCCCCCCCCCACCACCCCCCCCCCCCCCCACACACAGAGTGGATTTCTGGTGATATCTCAGGCTGTAAACAACCAATTTCAAAAATTTCAACGGATTCTAAAACCTTAGGGGCGTGAGATTTAATATATATTCATATTCCCCACGGAAAACCCGGCCTTTAATAAAAAGGACAGTTTCTGCTGCAAATATTCTACTGTCCAATATTGGTTCTCCAACTTCAATAGTGTCCGTAAACCAACATCAGCCTTGTTGACATATCAAGAGAGGCTATATAGCTACATGTCCAGCAGCAAGAAAATGTACGTTTCATTGAACAGAGAAAACCTCTGGGAATAGGCCTATATAGGAACACAGACAACACTGAGGAAGGGCTGTGTGCCGAAACTGTTTGTGCTGTGCTGCTGTCCTACCCAGACTACAGGTATTAACACTTCAAAAATACTTTTTTGTGTGCTGGCGTTTCCTGCTGTGACTATAGGAAATACCTCTGCCAAAATGCTCTTATATGTTACAAAATTGAATTGACTAGGCATGCTGCAGTGGCCGTGCAATACTGCCTGATTATTTTATGCTATCGGTACATGGACGACTTTAGAGATTGAAATCAAAGATCAAAACCTATGCTATATAAAGAACACTTTAAACTGTGTGTGTGTGAGAGAGAGCGCGCGCGCGCGTGTGTGTGTGTGTGTATATTGTGTGTGCGCACGCACGCACCTTTATTGCCACTTATTGGCTTTGCACCAATGTGATTGTGCCATCCTATAATAAAACTGCCAAGGTGGACTTGTCTGTCGGTCTGTTAGTCACGATTTACGTCACGTTTTGTTACGCGGCCCGGGCCCAGGCTGTTGGTTTAGGTCTGGCTGTTACGTGGTTTTAGGTATGGCCCTTATGTGGTTTTATGGCGCGTTCCTTTATCGCAAAATAACTGGGATGTGGAGACTAAATGACTACACATCCGTTTTGTTAGCTCTCCATTTGCAGAAAACTGGAGCTGGGAAGTTCACTGTTGAACGGTCAGATCCAGTCGCTAGCCAGGCTAGCCATTGTTAGCAATGACAGTTGATAACAAGGCATTTTGCGCATACAAACACTGCAGCAACATGTCCACACAGATAGAAGTTAGGCAGTGCTGTGTGTACAGCTGATTTAATGAGACACAAACAAGAGAGAAGTGCTAAACAGCATTTACTACTGTTGTTGCGCGGAGCAGCCATCTTGGATTTTTGAGGTTGGGGCTGCTGAGGCTCCTACGAATTTGGAATGGGAAACGGTCCCAACGGGAAATGGTCACCGTCCCAGCTCATGACCTTTGAACCGTAAGATTACCAGTTCCCAGTTACAAAGGAATGCACGATTAGGTCAGGCTGTTAGTGGTTTTAGGTCTGGCTGTTACATGGTTTTAGATCTGGCTGTTACGTACTTTTGTATGTACCTCTGTCAACTCACTGTCCTTCTTTGTTTTAGCTTGTATGCGTTTATTCTCTACTGAGTTCGGTGTTTTCAAATGACATAAAGGTAAAGTATTTCCAAAACAACAAACTCTGCAGTTGCTACACACCCGCTACATGCTGCAACTGTTGTCAAATGTTGCAGATTTCTAGCGTCTGTAAACTGTCTAGCATCAGTAAACAAGGGCTTCTTCCTTCATGTCCTAGAGGCCCCTCTCCATGCTGGAAGGAAGAGGCAGCTGGAGGTCTGGTCCCCCCCCCCTCCCTCTTCCAAAACACGAACAGGGAAACTCCCCCCATCAAACCTAAGCCTCCATTATGTGTGGACATGTGCTGTGTCTGTGGATGGTCCACAGTCTAAATAAACAGACCTTGAAAAAGCCCTGTCCTAGCAACAAGTCCCAGCACTGGATCCAGAGCGCTGTGGCCACAAACCCTATCCCAACAGGCCTTCATTCATACATACATACATTTACTGAATGAGACGCACTGATATAATTATTTTCTTAACTTGTAAACATCTCCAAGTCACAGCATCTCATTCTCTCATTCATGTGCCAGTACAGTACAACTAAGCAACTACAGATCAATCTAAAATGGGCCGCTCCATATGTACTAGGAACTAGGGATGTCATGGTTCAAAGGTCAGGAACGCCCCATGTGAAGTCACCTGCCCTCGGATTTTCTCTGCAGATATGCAGGGGAGCCTCACCACAGCCCCGACCTCAAAATCCAAGATGGCAGCTCTACGCTTCAAAAGTAGCCTAGTGAAAAAGGTGTATTTTTTTTGCACAGTTATACAAAACTACATAAAACCCAGACAAAAAAAAAAGATGTGACAGAAGAGGTCAAGAAGCTATGGGCTTATACAATGGACCTTCCCTAAAAAGATAAAAGATAAGACAAAAATAAGCTACCATAAATTAAGAAAATGCAACAACAAAAAAACGACAAAGTACTGTTTATTAGCACTTCTGTCTTATTTGTGTCTAATTAAAGCAGTCATTCAACTGTCATTTCTGTCATTCAACTGGGATATCCCTAGTTCCCAATATAAAGGAATGGCCCATTAGCCAAGACGTCTTCAGTGCCAGTCCTGCAATGTTTGCTAGAAGCAAGTCTTTTCCTCCACTGGCTCCAATAGGATCACAACATAATAACAAAGGATTTGCCATTTCTTATTCCCTGCATACCTGCCCTAAAGATGGCTTCCCATGCTATTTAGTATTTAGGAAACCCATTGTTGAATGTGGTGCTCCACCTTCATTGTTGTCGGACATTCAATGCGAGCCGCGAGCACACACACACACACACACACACACACACACACACACACACACACACACACACACACACACACACACACACACACACACACACACACACACACACACACACACACACACACACACACACACACACACACACACACACTGTGGGTAAATAGGTGAGGCAAGTGAGGACCAAGGAGACAGACATCCTGTTTACAGAGAACAGAGTGAGATCTAGTGAGATGAAAGGTCCAGTTCTGTTACTTTCTCTCTTACACACACACACGCGCACACACACACACACGCACGCACACACACAGTCTAACTCCATCAATTCTCTTTCAATTTCACCAGAAAAAAAAAATAATCCCCACTTTGCCAGTATTCAGGCTGGACTTAATGCACCTAAATTGCACCAATCACGGCCCTATTCTAAATGTGTATCTGTATGAAAATGCTTATTGAGATTATGGAACCTTTTGAAGGAAAGGTTGGTGGGAAAACATACTTTTTGTCCATGATTTATGGTTACCTAGGGGACTAGAACAAAAGAATAGCACTGAAGGACAAGATCCTTTCATGCCTTGTACCACCAATGACCCTACTACTGCCATCAGGTTCTGTGAACACCACCGCGGGGAATAATGAATAGAACAGTTGCTCATTTTGACTGTGTACAGCTGAAGTATAACAGAAGAGATGAAACACTTGAAGTCCCACTTGATGGTGTTTCATGCCAATATTGTATTGGAATTCAGGCCCGAAAACAAAACACGAAAACCAAGTAATGATTAAAATCATTATGCTCTTTTGGTGGATTATAATAAATGCATTACTTTTTGTCACTCTCAGAATCCATGACTAATAAAGAAAATACTGCTAGGAAATGTCAGGTCTATTTCTGTCCGTTCTGTTGACAGCCTTGCTACCAGTCCATTTAAACAGTGGATTTGTACCCAGATATTGCAAAATCTATCTTGTATTTCTTTCTACAATCCATATTGATTGCAGAAGCCTTTCAAAAGCTAGTTGAAGATTCATTTCAGGTTTTCCTGATAAGGCAGGTTGGGCCATTTTACAGAACTAGGCACCTCGTGTGCTCAATTCCAAGGCTCGGCCGCTAAGTGATGGGAGTAAGGGGGGGGGGAATCTAAAAAAAACAAAAAACAAAAATGCATTTCCTCTTCTGGCCTGGCGGGGGCGTTGGCCTGGCCTGTAGAATGGTAGGGGAAACACTGGTATATAGATTGTTTGGACGTTGGTTGCATGTCTTTGTTGTTGCTTATTTCACCATTGATGATGTAACATATACCATACCTTTCTCAGTATGTTAGCCATAATGTTTGTTGTTGACTGCTAGTAGAGAGCCATTATTGGTAATTTGATTTTATTTGCTACGATGATCACAGTTGGCAAACATGAGCAGCACTACGCTAGTTTTAACTTGTTTAAAATGTATTTTCAAAAATGCAGAGCTCAAGTGTTAAATGAGACATGGTGGCCAAAGCAGGAAGCTCCTCTCCTGATGTGGAGTCCAGTGCTGATCTCAGAGGAAAGGAACCACAGGGCAAGAGGGGAGCTGCAGGCTGTACTCTGTGTTGTGCCAGCAAACTCTGGCCCACTGCTAAATCCAGCAGAAAGGAAATACCTTTCACTGCTCACAAGGTTGCTTTTCGCTTATGTATGGCATGAGAGAGAGAGAGAGAGAGAGAGAGAGAGAGAGAGAGAGAGAGAGAGAACTGTGACTCAAATAGTTTAGTCATTGTTTGTTTAGATAACTAGGCATCTAGCGCGCTATGCGTGCTTGATTCCTAGACTCGCCAGCTGCGCGGCCTCGCCCATCCTGCAGCTTGCCGAGCTGGCTCTGCAGCTTGCATACACAGCTCAGCTGCTGCGTGGCCCTTGCCTGCCGTATATTAGTCTCTCTCCCCCTCTCTCTCTCTCCCTCAGTCTCTCTCGTGAGGTTCAGACCGATGACATCATCACTGATGACATCACTGAGCCTCAGACTGACATCATCACTAACTATAGCCTCAGCCTTTGAGCAAACAGCCTTAGGGGCAATTAATCTGGTCAAGTTAAGTATACTAGCCATGCAGTGGTGGAATGTGCCCCTTGAAGTCAGGTTGATGAAGGAGTGAGGTTTGTGGTTTGAAGTCTTCTGGCGGCAACAGGAGTTGGGCCCTTAGCTAGCGTTAGCTACTATAGAGTTTGACTCCAGAGCACCTCAGCAACCAGGAAATGCCATCCAGAAGACCTGACAGAGATTCTGCCACTGTGTCCTGCACCTGTATCAAAGAGAAGGAACACACGGCACGCACGCACACACACACACACACACACACACACACACACACACACACACACACACACACACACACACACACACACACACACACACACACAAACACACACACACAAACACACACACACACACACACACAAACACACACACACACACACCATGATAAGTTAAAAACATTACACAAGTTCACATTGATTGGATATGAAAGCAATAGAAGCTTTTCATATTGAACAATGACTTTACCATCCAGGGGTTAGGCAGCTGGGGCAGGCTGAGTCTCTTTGCCATGTCCACACAGGGGGTTCTGCACCTGACCCTGGTTCTGTTGCTACTGGATCCCAGGCTGGTAGGCCTGACTACTTCTGGATGTTCCCTGGAGACACAGGAGAGCACTAGGAGCGGCCTGGAGGTCGAACCCCAGGCAGAGCTCACCACCGCACGGATCTGAGCCGCCTCTAACTCCGCCTCAGCTGTTGTTGAAGACATTGTATTGTATTATTGTATGGTGAATGATAATACAGGGCAGTAGGGTAGGGTGGTGAGCATTCATCATCCACAGTAAGCAGGTTCTCAAGACCTGTGGCAGGAAGTATCTGCCCTACTTATGTGTCCCTTGAGCAAGATACCTTGTACTCTGGCTTCTCTGTCTACTCTAAACTATTATTATGCTTACAGGAGGTCAAATGGTCCTTAACCATGCTGTAGAGGGGAATAGATCTAGTTCCTTGTATTAACTGTCAAAAAGGGAGAGCTGGGACTGGGACTCACCTCTCCCATGCTCTGCATTGGCTACATAGATGAAGCCGTCCACCACCTGGCACACTTCCTGGACGTGAGGGGCCGGGCTGAAGACGGGGAAGCCTGACTGATCCGTCCCTTCAAAGGTAAAGAGTTTATTACTGACGCTCTGCTGCTCCACTCTGGCTCTTTCTCTCTCTGCCCTGCAGACACACACATTGAGGGTTTAGTGACTACAAAAATACTACGGTAATGTAGGAATTATTAAGTGCCATTACATATCACAACATAACTTCAAATAAGAAATGTTTACCTGTTGGTTGAGTAGAGAGTCAGGATATTGAATTTGTGTTGGTTGTTGAATGTATAACTGATCCCTGAGCCGACTCCTAGAATAAAGAAAGAGTTGACCTGGTTGGTTTGGTTATTGAACAGGTGAAAAAGGTTTTCTTGGTGGCTGTCTCGGCTCATAATAGCTGGTGAAAACAGCCATTATGAGCCAAAGACAGCCACCTACTGGTGAACAGAAAATACTGCAGCATGTAAGATGACCAGTGTGATCCAATCATCAGTCTATTTCTGAACTGAGCCTGAGTGAGACTGAACTGAGCCTGAGTGAGTGAGTGAGTGAGTGAGTGTGTGTGTGTGTGTGTGTGTGAGAGAGAGAGAGAGAGAGAGAGAGAGAGAGAGACAGCCCCTTTAGTGTAGTAAGAAGTTGGCCCTCAACATTGATCTTTGGTCAGTTTTATTATTGTTCTATATACATATATATAATCTATGAATGATAAGAAAGGAAGCTGATCCTTGGTCAGCACTCATGATCAGCATCAACACACCATTGATCTGTCTCTGGGGAGTGCCCGCCACAGGAAGCACGTCCGGGGAATGCATGAGCCTCGTCACCATAGAGACATCCAGCTGCTCCATGCCGGGGCCCAACATGGCGTAGCGCGGCTCGGACGACGGCACCAGAGACTGGAGGAATGACGTCACAGCCTCATATGGAGGTCGTGGAGGGAGCCATCGTTGTCTGCAGGCTGGGCAGCCCTTCAGGTATCTGTCAGTACAACAGAGGTCAACATGACACATCACTCTGCCTAATGTATACACTACCAATCAAACGTTTGGATGCACCACATTTAAATTCATTTTCCACTTTTTAGAATAATAGCGAATATATCAAAATGATGAAATAGCAAAATAGGATAAAATGGAGTAACAAAAAAAGTGTTAAACAAATCAAAACCATCTCAAATTTTGGATTTTGTTTTGTTGTAACCATTGATGGTAATGCAAAAGCCTTTGGAAAGGAATGATCCCTAAATATACATCAACTTAACTATTTATCTTTGTATAATGAACTCATTTCAAGCATTTAAGCATTGCTCTAATGAAAAACAGTACATTCAATCAGGTGTGTCCAAATGTTTGACTGGTAGTGTATGTTACAGACTAGAACTAGACTTGGACCTGGACTATATCTAGTAGGGGTGGGGGTAAAAATCGATACACCACAGTATCGCGATATTTTGCCTGACGATATCGTATCGATATTTGGACGCCAAATATCGATATTGCAAAAAAAAAAAAAAAAAAAAAAAAAAAAAAAAAAAATTGCAGGCCATGCCAGGCCACCGGGCTACTATAAACTTTAGTTCCAAGGCCAGCAGTAAACAAACGGTAGCATATTTTCATTTTGTTTTAACAGTAACAGTTTTGTCATAACAGTCATTTACAAATTCCCCAGTTACTGAATGGGCTGCACAAAATGTTTTGTGTAAGTGAAGTGAAGTTGCAAAAACTACATAAGTACAGTAGTCCACACACACATCCAGTTAAGGTGGACTGTAAGTAGACTGTAACAAACAGTTCAGTTTGTCAGGTGCATGCAACTATGACATGACTTTATGAAAGTTGTTGGTCTGTCTACTTGACAATGTTGCTGCAATAAAATGGTTGAAGTCAGATGTACAGACTGAAAAATTGTTCTTATATAAACCAGATGTTGACAAAGTTTTCCTTTGGGGACATCATTTGCAGTTGAAAAAGTAAGAAATCGCAATATATCGAAATATCGCAATATTCAATATATCGCAATATCGATATATCGCAATATCGAAAATATCGCAGTATCGCAATACTATCGTATCGTGACTCAAGTATCGTTTCAGTATCGTATCGTGGGCATCTGGTGATTCCCACCCCTAATATCTAGTAGTCAAAAGTATCCACGTTAATTAGGAAAATATTAATGATGAATAGTCAGATTTGAACAAAGATAAAGATGTACGCACTCTGCCATGTAGTCAACCTTTGACTCTCTCCCCTCATCTCCCCCCTCCACTCCATCCTCCAGGGAGTCCAGGCTCTCATTTCCACTACTCAGTGGGGCATCCAGGGACTCCAGTTGGGGCATGCTCACATGGTCTATGGAGGGCCAATAGGGCATGTCCCTGAGCAGGAAGTATCTCCACAGTAACTGATCTCTAACCATAGCCTTCCAATATTGACTGGTGGATCCCAGGCGACAGAGATCCGCTGGAGACAGCAGGGTCATGACCAGGAACTGTACATCCACCTTCAGGGGGGAGGATGTTTAGATGTTTCAGTGGTTGGGATCATAAATGGGTGGCATGGCTTGCACCTACTTGTAAGGCAAAGAAGGGGGGTAAAGATGGACTATCACTAAAAGCAGCACAGACAGCATTGCCAATGCATTACATATAAAAGAAGAATCTCCAGTAAAAATCTTATAGCATCAAAAAATATTTGTTTCCTACCATCATAAAGGCTATCCAAAGTTTGTAGTATTGCAAAAATGTTATATTCAAGACTGTGCATTGCTATCCTTGTGTACTTCCTCTGGAGGGATACATATTGGGCTATAAAGAGTCAAAGTCATGCCCTTTTCCGCATTCAACCAAGGGATTTCATCCGCCATTCATTTGTCCATCTACATTTAATAAAATGCGTATAAAAATTGTTTTACTTGGTCAAACCAAGCGAATTCAGGTGTATTTAGAATCAGGAGAGACCATAGAACCTTTCACTCCGGCCAAAACAAAAAATAAAAATGTTTTCTTTACATTTGATTTTTTGTTAGAAATGAAATATGTTCTCCGCTCCCCTGATTCTAAATATAGCTGCATTGCTTGGTTTGACCAAGTAAAACTATTTTTTTATACGCATTTTACAAAACGTAGATGGAAAAATGGCGGATTAAATCCCTTCATACTTCATATCATGGATGTACGGTAATATGCGAAGAGCGTGACTTTGACACTAAATAGCCACCAGGTTTGGGAAGGTTACTTTAAAAATGTAATCCGATGCAATTACTAGTTACCTGTTAAAATTTTTAGTCAGTATGGCTACCGTAATCCAAGTATCACAATATAAAAGTAATGTAACAATTACTTTGTTACTTTTGGATTACTTTTGAACAACTTTCTGTATTTTACTACTGGAGTCCATGCTCCTCGGACAGGAGGACACATTAAAAAAAAAACATCTGTAATAATAGGCCTACTAATTTCAGACTTCATGTGTTGGTAGCAGGCTTTCAGCCAACCTATCTAGTGCGAGTGTCACCTGTTTCTCATTAATACAACAGCAATATTTTCCCATTTTCGGATTACAGTGCACTGATATTATCTAGTTTCTAGTCATTTATTTTGTGGGTGCACTAGTCCTTTAAGAGCAAAGTGTTTTTCCCCCAACTTTTTGTGTCTAGCCTGTGTCCCCAGCCACTTGATAAATACTCAATATACAATAAATAGGATATATAATTTATATTTAAACTGTAATCCTGCTAGTAATATATTTTTTAACTAAATGTAACTGTAATCTTACAGATTACATCTTTTTTCTGTAACTGAAGGGATTACTTTTGTATCCTGATTACAGTAACCTTTTTACATGTAATCAATTACTTCCCAAGCCACACTCTTGAGGTAACGTTTCCCGTTAGGCTCACCGGTAAACTGTCCAGAAAACTCAGCGGTGGGTCGTCTTCGCTAGACTCTGCAACAGGCTTCACGTCATCGTAATTTCCAACTTTACCTGCATTGGGGAAGTACCTGTCTCTGAACCGCTTCAGGCTGCGGATCACAGCAGACTCGTTAAATTGCGGTATCTTCTCTGCCATACCTGCTGCGATGACTGAGAGTGAGCATATATGTCCAATCAAAACATGTGACAACTGTCCTCTCACTTTGTATTGCAGACTGTGACAACAAATCTGACGTTTCTCTTGTGACACCAACAAGGAAGTGTTTGTCATTCACACTTCCTGGTTGCTGAAGTTTGCACTGCATTGTGGGCAATGTAGTTCAACAATGCACACTAGAACTTCAGTCTAGAATTTAAGAAACAAAGTTTTTTCTTAAACCAACGCGTGTATTTATTGTCAACGAGGACATAAAAAACAAAATTATTTTTTTCCTCCAAAGAACACCAACAAAGATTCTCCATTTATAGTTATACTATCAAAGTTATTTGAGTGGCAGAAAAATGGAATTTGCAATAGATGGGGGGAAAACAAGTGGTGCATTACAAAGCTGATATTAAGAACAAATCTGTACATACTTGAAATGGTCATGAATACTTCAGTCTCAATCAACAGTTTTTTGTATTCCTCTCCTTACCCTTTGTGTATATTCATATACACGCACACACACGCACATATATATACTGTATATATGCAATTAATAAAAAAATATATTAACAAAAGCATAACAAAATGGCAAAAACAAACAAAAACAAACAATAAATAAAAAGTTGCTGTGCAATGTCTCATTCCCAGCTGGATTATAATTATTGTAAGAATCTTAAAAAAGAAAAAGAGAAAAAATTGTTATTTTCTTCATAACTTTTTTTTTTTATATTAATATTAATGTTATTCTACCACATTCTCAGAGCAAAACAAATGCCCCAACCAACAGTCTGGAATTGGGAAGATAAGTGCTTTTCAGGGGGACAGGGCAAAAAATAATAATTCAATTGCTTCCTCCTCTGTCCCTGGCAATTTTACACCACATACCTCATACCTTCTAGCCTCTCATACATCTGCTTTGGCCAGAGCCATTTGGCATAGAATGAGGTTGCCTGTAGACACTGATCCAATGACTCTTTCACCTACTACTTCCCCCTCCCTACTCCACCTCTTAGCTCCCCACAACACTGCACCCCACCTGATGGTTTCCATTTTTATTTGGGGTTGATATACACTTAAATACTGATCTTAGATCTGTGCCTGAGGGCAACTTCAACACAGAAGCATCTCGGTTCACTGTAGGATACTAAGGATCTCCTTGGCATTCTCTGTGTTCCAGCCCTGGCCCTGCAGAGGCCCCTCGCAGGCGAGCACGTATTTGTTGAGAATCTGTGTGCCAATGTCCCGGAACTGGAGGCGATCTTCTTTGCGATCCATAGTGTCAACGCTGCAGTCCTCGTACTTTACTGCCCAGAAGCACATTTCTCCAATGTACATCATTGTCAACAGGTGGGTGTCCGAGAAGATGCCTTGACGAAAATATAAGCACATAGTGGGATAATCAAATTACTGCGTTATGTTTTATTTGTGATTATGACATAGCTCTGCTATACATCATGACACTGAAACAAACCCTAATGTCTAGGCCATTATGGCCATGCTTCCAGCGGTTGGCACTTCAAAATGTGAAAATGGCAAACCTGGTAGTGGGTAATGTACTCATGGTGCTATGCCCACGGCTCAGCCCAAAAATACTACAGCTAATTTGTTGTTGTAATTACACGAGACTTGTCAGATTGAAGCGAAGCAGCACAACAGGTTTGTTCTTCACCAGTGTAAAGGTAACCGGTGATATGCTTACCTTCAGATAGGAAGTTGGCTGTAGCAGTGTCATGGAGCACCACCCCATCGTTGAGTTTCACAGAGTTTCTCACCTGCAGCATCCGCATCAGGTAGCGCACACCCTCCTGAATACACTGGGAGAACATAGCAAGAGAAGCAAAGAAGCATAAGGCCTCATTACATGACAACAAGGAATCCATAGACGAACAACTATTTTCACCTGAACTAGAAATAACCGCCTTGCGGTTGTATACCTCTGCCAACAAGTCAAGTTGCAGTTTATATCCATGTCTGTCCAGACTCATAATATATGTAGTGAAGACTTTGAAGGAATTTCAATAAAAAGGTATTAACACATTAAGTGCCAGAGACGACCTAACTCGTCTTACATAATCCAGCGCTTAAGTGCCAAGGACGAGCTAACTCGTCTTACATAAACATTTTTTTTTTTTTGACGGTGGTACATCAATCAACAACTTTTACATCTTCGAGATCACTATTGGAGCAAGATAATGTGTATAATCTATTTTACCGACCCACTAAGTGTTGACAGTGCTCCCCCAGACGACCGAAATCAAAGAAAAAACTGCCGCGGGACCAAGCCGTTCAAGGAAATGCCGTGGCGATTTCACAGTAATCCATTCAAGACTTGTCTTGCCTGAGAGCGGCCGCGCACCGGCAGCAGCACACAGAGAGCGGAGAGCGATTTGCAAAATAGATCATAGGTGAAACACACTTTGAAACACCTCAGAAAGGCCAGAATCAACATCTGCCCATCGCCCACGCATTCCCCGGCCCATCTTGACTCGCACAAGGAGCGTCTGCACGCAGGCAAGCAGGCAGGCAGGCACACAGGCAGGCAGCAGCAAAAGCGCTTCTGACACGCCCGCTGTACAGCCAGGAGGACACAAGACACACGGAGGGAGGAGTTTGAATGAGAGGGGTGTTTCCTGTTGTTATGGAGGAAATTACTGTTCAAAACTATTGTTTAGAATGTCTGACGGTCTTACTGATGCCAAAAATGAATGGTTAAAGTGACTGTTTCACAAAAAGCCATTTATCTCTGAATAAATTTCCAGACGCTGAAACCATGCTGTACTCAACGGCTAATATCTACATAACTACTAACTCTGCAAACTAACTCTTTTAGACAGAGAAAGCACACATTCTATTAGTTATTTTTAGATGATTGGTGTTCATGAATTCTTAACAGAAAAGAATCCTCGTCTGTTTCTAAAATGAGCCAGAATCGTCAAAAACACCCCTGGCACAACTTACCTACAGGAATGAAAACATGGCTGGCATTCAATGTGTTAAGTGTATTTTTTGGCAAAATGGAATTTTTACAGAGGAGCACAGAGGACTGACAGAGAGCTTTGTCACATCATCGACAATCAATATAAGCAAAACCAATTAACTTGTGGTGACTACCAGATTCAACAGGAGGCCCCCCTGTATTGGCTGTCATCCAGGAAGAGGAAGTGAAGAGGGTGGACTCATTATGTCTGGTCCAAATCAATATACAGTACCGTAATTAATGTGATTATTAGGTCAATTTAAAGGATTTTGGTCTCTGCAACACAGTTTTTGTAGAATGACCCAAGATCGTTTCCTCAGCTACAGTTGTAAGTAAAACATTATGTCACACAGTAAAGTTATCCTTTGAACTTTTAGATATAAAATGTCATCACTTCATCATTTTATCTCATTAGACATTTGTGTGAAATGTTGTCATAATTAGAGAGAATTCTTGAATTATGCCAAAAACTGTATTTTGTGAGGTCACAGTGACCTTGAACTTTGACCACCAAATTGTAATCAGTTCATTCTTAAGTCAAAGTAGACGTTTGTGCCAAATTTGAAGATATTCCCTCAAGGCTTTCCTGAGATATCGTGTTAACGAGAGTGGGTCGGATGGACAGACAGACGTGAGGTCACAGTGACCTTGAACTTTGACCACCAAAATCTAATCAGTTCATCCTTGAGGCTAAGTGGACCTTTTGTGCCAAATTTGAAGAAATTCCCTCAAGAAATTCTCCTGAGATATTGCGTTAAGGAGAATGGGACAGACATACAGATGTACGGACAACCCGAAAAAAAAACTGTCGCCGGCAGAGGATTATAAAACTGTATCCAGATGTTGAGGTGTTGTGTGTTCACCAGTCAAATAAGCTGGATCTATGAATCACAATGTGCTACCTTAAGGAATGTGTCCTTGTTCTTCTTGATCCACTGTTTACGCTGATGAAGGGTGTGGCAGTACATGTACAGCAGGGCTCCACGTCTCCAATACAGGCATTCCAACAGCTCCAGGCCCAACACAGACTGCACCTACCACAGACCAAAAGACATGACGGCATGGAATTAAATCTCTCGGATTGCATTATGCGTTACTAAAGTAATTAAAGTGCCCTTCTTATCGAGGATACTTAAAAAAGTAACTAAGCAAAGAAAATGAACAGGTACGGTCCAATACATTTGTAATGGAACCTGTATAGTGTATTTTCTTGTGGTAAACAACTAGATAAGGCCACGGCCACACTGATCCGTTGTGTCTGTCTCTGTTCATTTCAATTAATTTTCAACGAGAGCTGCCCGTTGTCCGGGCAGAACTGATGACACATCCATCTCCGTCAGATTTCCATCCGTTCTGACGGACATGAAGCTTTTTCTGGACGGACAGATTCATCACCATCACTTTAGCAAATCAGAGTTGAGAAGGTGTCCGTGTGTTCTGAATGCAAGAACGTTGACGTCCCAAAACAGCCCAACAAACAGAAATCTGTTAGTAAGTAATTCTGTCTGTTTTCCAACAGATCAGTGTGGGCCAAACGGCCAAAACACACAGGACGCGTAAGCGCAGCGCTTCCATGACTGTCCGCACTGCCCGCGCCGCGGAGCGCGCTCTACTGTGCTTTAGTTCGGTGTCTGTTCTATTCTAAGAAAGAGACAGCGGGAGCAGGGGGGAAGAGAGAGAGGTGGGAGTGATGTTGCTATCTGAAGTGGGGTTTCAGGTAGAGATGCTCCGATCAGCTTTTTTGAGGCCGATCACCGATCACCGATCACTGGAAGCAGTATCTGCCGATCCCGATATGGCCGATCACCGATCACCGCGTCAAATCCATCAATTCAAGCCTTCTATTTATTGTGTCGCATTATTCATATATTTAATTATTCTTAACAACATCGACATTGTATATTAAGTATTAAAATTAGGAGATGAGAAAGTATCATGAGTTGGCAACCGTTTTATTATTATTTATTACAGAGTAGACTGTAACTTTCCTGTGGAAAAATAAATAGTCTTATAAAACAAAAAATATAATACTATGTACACAACATGTGCACCAACACAGCTTGGAACATGTCTGTGAAAGCTGCAGCGATAGCCTCCGCGGTGTGTGACCCAGAAAACTCTTGTGAGTGAAGTACAACTTTGTTCAGGTCGAACTTTTCATCAATAAACTGCGCAGTTAGGCTCAGCATGGACATAGGACAGACACTCGAACTCCAAATGTCAGTCGTGAAGCTGATTGACGTGGTGTTGTCTTTCATAAGGCTCTCGATGTGCTTGTAAACAATTTGGTATAATTCCGGCAGGCAAACGTGAAACGTCAGTTAAATATTTACGTCCTGGCAGCGTGTAACGTGGATCCAAGCAGGATATGACGCGTTTGAACCCGAGGTCTTCCACAACAGACAGCGGCTGCTGATCAAGACATATGAATTCCATTAGCTTTGCATTTATTTCTTTTCGTTTCTTGCTGTCGTTGCTGACTGTTATTTCCATCAGTCTTTGTGTTGCTGACTTCGCCTCTGGTGAAATAAAGTCGTGGCGGTGGTTTCAATTGTTTTCAGAGTGAAAAAAGTCCGCTGCTCAGCAAGCTCCTGTAGTTAGTTGAGCTGCAGCGCTCCGCTAGGCCGCAGGGTGTTTGGTGAAGCCGCGGTCTTGCCTGGTGAGAGGCCGCGGGGTACAGGGCAGGCTTCACTCTGTTGCGCCTCTTCCCTCCGTGCGCAGCGCAGCGCATGCCTGAGTTTGACTAACTACAAAGTGATATCCATTCTCCTGGCGGATTGTCACATTCGCCCATGCGGTATCTCCTTTGAGCACACAATGCAAACGGCAACAAGTTGTAAAATTGCCAGACAGGCGACGCCATGTTAGCTGCTCTGCTGTTTGTTCTCGCCCAAGCTGCTTTCGCTATAGAGAGAGTGCAACTTCCAAACACTTTTTCGCCACTACCACCACGCCCCCTAAGGAAACTTGGGAGCCAATGAAGCTTCATGACACGGAGAGACAGCCAATCACAAGCTGCCCTTTAGGAGACCGGAAGAATACTACTTGGCAGCCTGGGAGTGCACTATCTCTATATTGAAACGTCTCTGGTAGTAGTTCTTGCAGATTTTGTGTCATTCTGATCGGCCTTGTTTGATCGGCACTTTTGATAACTCCGATCAAAGCCGAAAAAGGCCAAATCGGCCGATTCCGATCAAGTGCCGATCGATCGGAGCATCTCTAGTTTCAGGTGGTCATCCGGCACAACAGAGCTAGAGAGAGACAGAGAGAGAGAGACTATAGACCTACCTACACAACAACGTTAACAAACACTCTTTGTCCTACTGTGGTCAGTCACTCAGTGTTTACCCCAATCCCAAGACATGGACATGCCATGAACAGTTGTCATGAACACATTACGTTATACATGAGGTTATAAACTCATGATCAAAATGAGGTAGATATGTGAAAACAAAAGATGAAGACGCGCGAGTCGCTGATGCCCGGTGCGCAAAAATGCGCTCCTTGTGTGGACAGCCAGGCGCTTGCTCGGGAGGAAAATGCGTTTCGCTTCCGCCCCGTGTGTGTTCACAGCGTCAGACTTTTTTTTTTTTGTCTAGTAGATCTCAGTCCCCCAACTAGATCCCCTTATTTCTAAGGAAAAACATTTCCTTCTATTGAAGTTTGACAATGGAGGCTCTGATATAATGGCCCCATAATGAACTGACTTACAGAATATACAACATAGGCTATGTTTTACATGCATAGCTAACATTTGCATGCAGTACCACCAACACATCAATTCACTGTCAATTTAGCTCACAGATGTTGATTTTTAGCAATTGAGCTTCAGGCATATTCACCATCTGTTGCCTGACCTAGAGGCCTCTTGTACTAAATCCTATCACCTCACCATACAACATCCTTATACAAAAAATATTAAACAATACATACAATATTGGATGATAAGGCTTGGCACGCCATGGCTTGTGTTTCCTTCTAGACAATGAATTTATAAGTTCTCACAAACATTAATAACATACCGTACATTGGACAATTAAGTCATCCACATTCCTATGTGTTAACCTTGGCTAATAATAGAGGGGCTTGATGTCACAGTGCCAATACTTGACTACAATGACTTTGCAGCTCTGCTGCGCCGCACTCAGTGGTATCCTCTCTCACCTCATTTTCTTGCCAACTGCCAAGCCCTTTATTGGCCACACGGGGTGCAAGGAGAGACAGACACATTGGTGCACACAAACATACTGACACACACAACTATACTGAGTGACACACACCTCTTGCGCCGGGGCCAGTCTCCCTGCCAAGACCTCTGGCTCGGTAAGGTCCTGCAGCAGCTGCTGGATTTTGAATGGTGAACAATCCTCTGGGAACTCCTGGTCCACCAGCTTATTCTCTTCATAAAATGTTATGTCTAGGATCACCTACACAATCAAAGACACGCACGCACACAATTGAATGTAATCTGTACAAGAACACGACACAGAATACTTTCTTAAATTATAAAGAACTCTTCCTAAAATGATAAAGAACTCTATGCAAAGCAATCAACATCCCATTGAATGCACATTGCACATCACGCCCAAATACAGACACAAATACACTCACAAACTTAATGACGGGGGGATAAACAACTCGGCATAATATAATAATGGGAATCAAACACACTTTGATGTATAATTTCACTTCTTTTGAGCCAATAATATACTGTGGTGAAAATGACAAAACTTGTTTTCCCTTCTGGACAATCAGCCCAGCACTGAAAACCTGATCACCCCAGCCTTTGATAGGGCCTTTTTAGACATGCCTAGTCCGGTTTCACCAGTCACCAAAAACAGCTTATGAAGAATGAAGGTGAAGAAGAAGGTGAAGAATGAAGTTGTTTTTAACCATGAAATGTGCATCCTTGGCCCATTACACACAGTGCGGTTGGCTACGGGAGCTGCTTAATCAAAAAATGCGGGAGGCTTCCTGCATTTTAGTCGGCTCACGTTCACACTACAAACGAACAGTACCAGAGTTAATTTGGAACTGCACTGAAACCACCTCTCCAAAGAGGTCATGGTGCGGTTGTATGGTCAGCTTTCGGTGCACACCAGAGTGCGATTGATGCATTCACACCTGCCCAAACAAACCGCACCAAGGGGCAAAACGAATTCTAGTGCGATTCAACCGAACCAAACAAGGTATATGTGAAAATGGCCATAGTTGGATATGAAGTCACAAAACAATGTGTGTGTTGTGGACTACTCAGAGGCTAAAATGTATATGCACAGCCTTGATGTAGCAGGGACACTATTCATATTCAATCCTGTAATTTTGGATAACTAAACAAATAAAATGATAATAATATACTCAATGTTGAGATACCTGGTTCTAACTGTAAATATTACACATAGTAAATGCACTGGATGTAAGGTTTCACTGGTTAAAAACCTTTACAGGTTCAAGGTTTCATAATGTTTGAAATAGGCCTAATGATATAATGTAACATTACCTGTGTGTAATCCTGAAGCAGCTTGGGAAGACTGCTACTCTCCCCTCCTTGTCTGTAAAAGCTTTTCAACTTGTCTAGTATGGCAGACGCATTCTGTAAATAGTCATCATCTAGGGAAAAACGACATGTTACCAATTACAGATCAAAGCATCAGCAAGAAAATGACTACAGTAGATTTGCATGACACTGATGGTTAGGCCATATATGTTTTAACATATATGATTAAAGCAACTAACGCTAGCTGTTAGCCATGTTTTTGCTTATATTGAAATACAACATGTAAAAATTTACAATCAACTGACGGTTCACGAATCTAGTTAGCTAGCGTTACGTACACTAACATAAGTCAAAGACAGTACACTGCAATTTGCATCATGGTGGAATAGTTATTTTCCATTGCCAGGTGGACAATTTAGCGTTATCATTGTGTTCTTTAGCTAACGTTAGCCGTTAACCGGGGCCGGGGGCACCAAACGTTTAAAACAATCATCAGTTCACTAACATTATGCAGTATGCTAGCATGCAGCTAGCTAGCTAACTAACATTTAACGCTAAGTAGCTATTGTTAACGTTACACATATTTTTACTACATGTTAATATAACATGCCCAAAGTATACAGCTTGCTAGCTAGCTAACGCTAGTTCCTTGTAAACATGTAACGTTTCATCAGACAGCAGCTGTTGTTATGGTAGCATCAAGCTAAGTTAGATAACGTTAGCTTGCTAGCTAACGCGTTAGCTAGCAAATTTAAGAGGTCTGTCAATCACACAAGCTGCGGCGACCGATCACTTTACTTGATCAATAATTTCAATAATGTTAGCTTCATTGATACCTTGTTTTTCAGTTCGGAGACTAGAGCACTTAATATCCAACTCAAATATCCGTCTCTCCAGCTCGAAACCTTGTCGTCTGTAATCGTCGGCCATGACTGAAAGTCTTTGTCACGTGAGCCAAGCAAGGATTATTCACGTGCTCAAACTAAACCCCCCAGCCCCCCTCCAGTGCATGGTATGAATGAGTTACTGTGTGTGTGTGTGTGTGTGTGTGTGTGTGTGTGTGTGTGTGTGTGTGTGTGTGTGTGTGTGTGTGTGTGTGTGTGTGCGTGTGCGTGTGCGTGTGCGCGCGTGTGTGTGTGTGTGTGTGTGTGTGTGTGTGTGTGCGCGCGCGCGCGTGTGTGTGTGTCCATCCCAAAACTCCATGCACTTCATCTGACACTCCAGTCGCTGAGAATAAGGTAAATTAGGTAACGTTAACTCATGGAATGGTAAAAGACAAGTGGTCTACGTTGTGTTACCCCGTGTGTGTTAGGCTAATAGTTTGACATCGTTTTGACAAATAGCATTGTGATTATATCGATATTCCGTGTTATTATGCCGTCACTCTTTGTGGTTGCACATTTTTTGCGCATTTACGCTAACTTAAAACAACTTTTGACTAAATAAATAAATGAAGACGCACTTGAGAACATGATAACTGTTTTATTTTTTAGAACATGAGAACTTCCGCACAATTCTGCTGCAAAAAAAACATCAGCCCTCATTACCTCTGAAGAACGAGTTTACGATGGCTACTTGAAGGCAGCGGTGAGATGCTATGGTAATAATATTCAAATGAGTCTGCCGAGCCTCCTCCACCCTCCCTGTAGTCTGGGCACCTTTCACCCCGCTTTTTGTCATGGGGGCGTAAACCCCGGAACCAGAATTAACACCGGAAGGCAGTGCGCCAAAAAACGTCTTTGTTGCCGTGAGCTTGACGTCTCTTTCCTCGATTAATTGTCTGATGCAAAGCTTCTGTATTGGCTTAAAAGATGTGAGATTGTGAATCCGCAATGTTCCTAAAATAACTTCTTCAAAAACTTCGTTCGGTACGTCCATCTTTTGTTTTGTTGTTTGCCGTTCTGATACTTGTGTCAAATTGTCAAGTTAACGTAAAAGTTGACGAGCTAGAAACGCTGCCCTTCCTGTCTAGGGCGGGCTCTAGGCCGGAACCAGGTAGGGTGACAAAATCAATTGTGAACGGAAGCCAGGCTCGGTTACCCACCCTGGCTAGTCCAGCCCACTCACTCATTGCATTCACCACCGTGTGAGCTATACGCTGTTCAGCCTACATCATCACTAGCTAACGTCAACCGGCTCAGGCACTCGGCTCATCCCAGTTTAGCTTAAAAACAAACATGGCGGCGCTCAAAGTGCTGTACAGAGCGGAGAATGTACTCTTCAAAAATCTATCTGGCTCATGCAGAACCAAATTAAACGTCGCGACCCACTCCTTGAGCAAGGTCAGTAACGTTATCGAAATTGGGCTGAATTGAATTGACACGCTATGCCCAGCAACTGGGTTAATGTGGAGAAATTGACATCTGCGAATTGCTGTTTCATTTGTTTCAGAACCATTGGAGTCTAGTTATTTATTTCGTTAATTTATCTTCACCACCTCTCCCTGTATTTTTGTTTATACGGTAACGTTAACTGTCCCCAAGCTGCAAAGCAACCTCGTGTGGTGGTGGTGGTCCTCGGGGTTCAAAACGTCACCTCATTTGCGGCTACATTTTGAACAAGCTCATGCATTGTATACCTATCTCAATGGATCAGCGACTTAATATTTCAAGTGCATTAACGGGTTAGTCAAACATGCTGATTGATATGTAGCACACAGTAGCTCAGGTATCATAAAGTGTGTGTGCCGTCCGTGCATGTGTGTTGTAGGTCACGCTATAAGTCACCCCTACCAACATAGCTTCACAAACTCTAGAATAGTTTCCATTGTGTTTATTTTACCCATGTGACTGACCTACCAGGGCCATGTACAAGATAGCCATGTCCAGTGGCAGCAGAGCAGCCAGGGGAGCGTTATCATTAAAGTTAAGTCAGGTGTAGGTGTTTGGAAAAAGCTGAAGTGAACATATCACAGCCTAGTAATACAATGTTAGGCTAAGGCAACAGTAAACATGTAGGCTAACCCCACACTCTGGGTTAGGGTTAGGGTTACCGATCAGTAATAATGTGGCCTCTTTTTGGACATGTAGCTAGCCAATCAGTATAATTTTGTCAGAAGCGAGAGGAGAGATGCATCATTTCCCAAGGTTCTGTTAAAATCCGATCAGTGGTGTCTGAAATATTGTGTGACTGTAAGTAGGGCTGTGGCGATTCACTTATCTCCCGATTCGATACTATCACGATTCTTGGGTGCCGATTCGATTTATATTGCGATTCTTAAGTATTGCGATTCTACGATTATTGCGATTCGATATTACGATTTATTGCGATTTTTGTTTATTTTTTTCTTTTCTTTTTTCAGTTTGTTTGCTTTTTTACACTAGATTAGAACATGGGAAAAGTTGAATCATACACTAGAGACTGTATATTATATATCATGAGTAGGGCTGGGCGATATAGTTAAAAACAGGGGCGGACTGGGATCATAATTCAGGCCGGGCATTAGATACCAAGCAGGCCAGGCCGATATGGGCCAACGCGCGTGAAATTTGGGCCGTTTGAAGCCAGATTTGGGCCGTTTGAAGTCCAATTTTACAATGAGATGCACCCACTTTAACCCTGAAGTGTAATTATTACTTCAGACTAACTAATAAAGTAATAAAACCACTAGTAAACCAGTAGGCGGCGCCTGGCCTACTGTTCAGTGAGTGGCCTGACTGCAAGCACCCAAAAAAAAAAAAAAAAAAAAAAAATTTTTTTTTTTTTTTTTTTTTTTAATTTGCGATTATCGATTCTGGAATAAAAGATCGATCCAAAAAATCGTGACATTAAAAATCGCGATACTTAGGTGAATCGATTTTTTCCCCCACCCCTAACTGTAAGACAAACATGTATTGACCATAACATTATAGCGTATTGACGATAGTCTCCTCCCCAATATGATGTGTATCCTGAAAGCTAGCCCAAATCGCATCAAGATGTTCCTGCAATTCATTTGCATTTACTGCTATCCTTAGTCCAGTTGTGATCACTTATTGTGCAGCAAATATATTCTGTGTGTGTGTGTGTGTGTGTGTGTGTGTGTGTGGGTGTGTGTGTGTGTGTGTGTGTGTGTGTGTGTGTGTGTGTGTGTGTGTGTGTTCAAGGGGGGAAGGCATCATATCGAAACATGTTTTTGACCAGCAATTTGGTGTGTGGAGCTGAAGTAGCCTATATGGTCAGAATCTACTCCCAGGTTGCATGGATCGTCTTCGGACTCGAGATGCAAGTTGAATTGCAGTGATATTTTGAGGGTGTTTGATGGGCTACATCAAAGCCTAACTGTAAGCCAACTTTGCTTGTCTTTACAAGTGGGGGAAAACATAGTTAAGTTGTTAATTTCAATCCAAATTGAAATTTCTAATTTGTTACTCCAGCAATTACTGGGTGTAGTAGTAGAGTAATATAGTAGTAATGTAATCGTGTCTTACGACTCGCTTGGAAGAAGTTTTTGGTTTTGTTGTTGTCTCTGAATAGAATAGCACATGATTCTCATGTGACATGAAGGGCAGCAGTGAAACATCACCTCTGTGCTGCCTACTTTGTCTGGGGAAGTCTCAAATCCACCAGATTTGAAACTCTCCTGCAGACTTGTCCAGTAGATAATGAGTCACCACAGAGGAGTTAAAGGATAAGCCAGACGTCGGATAATGTCTAGAAAATGAAAGCCTTGATGAGGTTGACCTATTGCCTCCTGCTCCCGTGTTGACTTTAGAGAATCTGCTCCCTGCTGGCAGACAGCCAGCAGACAGCTGACTGTCCACGCGCACTTGTTAGTTTGCCTGGTTGACTCTGTCAGGGAGGTTTATGGTGGTTGGGGGTAAAACAATACAATATTTCTTATACAAGAGTATTCAATAACTGACGGAGCACCAGAGTTGCAATCCACCTTTTTAAGATTAGTGTGTGCTGGGATACGATATGAGAACAACTGTGATGAGAAATTATAAATGTTTTTCACCCAGATCTTCTTAGTTTCAGTGCCAGTCTTGAGGAAAAACCACCAAATCATTTTAGATTAGTGTGAAAATGTGCCTTTTTTCCAGCAACTTTTTGCTTTTAACTGTCCTTGAACATTTAGCAAGGACAGTAAACAATTAACCACTAGTCGTAAAGCAGTTAGTAGCTACTAGCATACAGGGAGGGACACTGACTGTTTGTTTAGGTTAGGCTATTAGTCTGCACACACCTGATACATATCTAGGAATGCTTTTGAAAGACCAATTATTCTTCAATCATACAAGATGGATAAGATAATGAGGACACTAGTTGAACGTGTCATCGTTCTAAGAATATGTTGCTGCAGTCTAGATTAGTATTGCCGCCTTGTTGCATCATGCATATACATGTAAATTAGCTGAGAAATCTTTATTTATTGCTTAATAGTGTAGTAGTGTCTGGTCTTGCTGGGTCTCCAGCTGTTGGGTTTTCGAAGACTGTGGACTACTGCCATAAATCTCCACTCCCTTTGTTGTGGTTTTGGTTCAGCACTTTTTGCTTATCTTTCCCTTCCTCAACTGTACAAACTGGATCAGCTCTGTAAAGTGTGCAAACATATGGGTTCCCCTCAGGCATCTGGTCTTTTTTATCACCATCATTTCCTATTTTAGGCGTTTAGCTGACACGTATCCAGACTGAGTGACTTGCAGATAGTCGCTATTCCTGATGGTGCTTTATGTGAAAAGTGCCACATTTTGTATTGATGTATGCTCTCCTCCTCTTGCTCTGCTCTCCACAGACCTGTGGCTGTTACTTTTCCACTTCCAGCCAGAGAGATTCAAAGTTCTACTCAGACCCTACAGAAGCCGTGAAGGACATCCCCAGTGGAGCCACTATTCTGGTTGGAGGTAAGATCTAGATAGCCCACACTGACACTCCAAGGGCTGCAGATGGAGTAGGTGTAGGTGTAACTCGGTGACAAAAAGTCTTCAAAAGCTAGTACAGTACCTAAGTCACACTAGGATTATTGGGCAGATTAACACCATATTTTTACATCTCGGCAATCTGGAGGGCTATCCCCAATCTGAGGCTTGGGCAGAACCGATGGTCCACCCAGATTATCTTGTAGTGCGACTTCTTTATAGATTCAATCTTAATCTGATTGACTCACAGATAGATCTGAGCCACCCATATGATCAACAATGTCAATGACATTTCAGGAGTCAGCAGGATAATACTATACTATACTATACTGTACTGTACTGTACTGTACTGCACAATACTATACTATACTATAATGTACTGTACTGTACTGTACTGTACTGTACTGTACTATACTATACTATACTGTACTGTACTATACTATACTATACTATACTATGATAATACTTATGTATTATCTTAATAAGCGTGTAATCCCTAACCCTTGCCTAATCGTCTAGTGTGAGCGTATTTAAGACTGAGACAGCACAGCAATCTCTGAAATCTATCACTATATGTGTGAGGCAATGTATTTTCAGAACCTGTTTTAAGTCTTCTAGTGTCAGATAGGGGAGGACCAAAGATTGATTAAAAATGTGGCATATAGGCCTATTCATCAAATAACATACCACTCACTCTAAATGAGCACTCTGTCTGCCACGCTGGTGGATAAACACACACACACACACACACACACACACACACAAATTCCACAGCTCATATTTATAGTCTAGGCTGGTATGACATTGTTTAACATTTTCCACAGTGTCACACTTCTATCCAAGGGTTGTGTATGTGTAATGTAATAAATGCGTCATATTGGACATTTGAAGAGGACAATTGATTATGGATAAATCTACATGATAAACGACTGGCAAACTGCGAGTTCTTGGTCTGTTGTCATAGGATGGTGTTACATTTCACTTCATGATCAGTAACTGAATATAGGAGATAAACTATTGACTAAGGCTGTATTTTTTCTGTTCTAACACAGGCTTTGGGTTGTGTGGTATCCCAGAGAATCTCATCAACAGTTTGCTGAAGACCGGTGTTAAGGGTCTCACAGCAGTCAGCAACAATGCTGGGTAAGTGTGTGTGTGTGTGTGTGTGTGTGTGTGTACACATGGCATGCTTGTGTGTGCAGGTGATTTAAGTGACGTGGGTCTACTCTACGCTGTCTTTATATCAGCTCGCACACTATGCAGGTCCCTGCATGTAACCCTACACCTAAACCATGTGGTGCATTCCATGATGGTACGTGACTTTGACAACCATGACGTTGTGAAGCCGTCACCCCCTGACTTGTGTTTCAACAGTAAATGTTGTTGATGGGGAAAGGTTTTGTTTCAGTCCTGCCATGCCTGATTTCATGTCTGAATCTGACAGCAAATACAGTCATGTGTCATTTGAGAGTGTTGTTATGTGAGAAATTTGATGTAGTGTAATTCAAGAGATCTTTTTCCTTCTTTCTTCAGGATGCCAGTGTGGACAGGCCCTTAGTGTAATTTCCAGTTGTATCATGTACAGTTTCATCTATATACTATTGGGTCAGCTATATATATATATATATATATATATATATATATATATATATATATATATATATATATATATATATATATATATATTTTTTTTTTTACGTTTTATTGACAGATTATTATCTTTGCATACTTGCATTGTATACATTGTAGATATGTACTGCAATAGTTTTTTTTTTTTTTTTTTTAGAGAAATAAAAGAAAAGACAAAACTGCAACAGCAGCAACAAAACAAGCAAACAAAAACAAAAAACAAACAAACAAAACAGGGAGTCGACTTTTCACTATACATTCATCTTAGATCCAAAAAGATAAAATCTGGCCTAATGGGTGTTATATATTGAACCCAGCATTCCCATCTTGAGGTAAATTGTTCTACTTTATGATTTATAACAGCAGTTAGTCTTTCCATCTTATATATATCCATCGTAATATTCATCCATTCTTTCACTTTAGGGCTTTCCTGTGACCACTTCCTGGTGAGAGCTTTTTTACCAGCTACCAGCAATATATTAATCAAATATCTTTCTTCTTTCAACCAGTCTTCCGATATACCAAAATACATTGTTTTACTATCTAGGGGTATTACACATTCGAAAACATCCTGTATAGCTTCGTGAATCTGTTTTGGGTCAGCTATATCATGTAATATTATCATTGTGTTATACAGAGCTATATCATGTAATATTATCATTGTGTTATACAGATTGGTACGTTCCTTTCCCATCTGTAGACATCAAAATCCTGCTGATTGCCTGTGATAAATTGTAACAGGGGTTATCGTAAAGAGGGGGACATCTCTCCTCTGGCGGAGCTCTTCGGTTGTTCTTTCTCAATCTTGATCTTTCTTCTGCTCTGTCACTCCATCCCTACCTAGTGAAGAAGAGGTACAAGCTTGTTTCAGACTCAAGTTGGAGAGGTATTTGTGACCTTGCCTCTGTATCTTCCAAATAGCCAATGTTGACATGTCAAGATGCCCAGAAGTTCAGTTCAGTTCTGATACCTTATTTGTAGTGGAATCATAAGGAAAAAGCCATGTCGCATCGAGGGCCTTTCAGTTTCCACGGCCAGATGATGTAGGCCATGATGTGCGTTTCTGCTCGCAGACAGTAGAATGGAGCCTTTTGATAGCTAGGTCTGCAGTATCTCTCTTAATATTAATGTAATGATTCATTCAACTAACATTTCTGTTCTGACACAATGGCACGCTCAATATTATCACAAAATTTAATCCGACTTTAATCCGACTTGAAAATCCCTGCGGGTCAACCCTATGCCTCTCTGGGAGAAGGTGCTTGAGGGAGCAGAGACAGGAGCCTCACATTGGCCAGCACTTGTTGTGAAGTCAGTCAAAGCAGTGGAGTGACGCACAGCGACAGCCAGGATGCAAACCAAAGATCACAGAGCATCAGTACCCCCCGTCACTGAGACAAGCACAAAGACCTCTCAACATCAAGGCAGTCTCAAATAAGTGCTTACTATCCATTGGCCAAAGGATTATTTATCATCGTGTCTGTGTTTTCTGAATCGGGTTTATTTCTGAGGGAAAACAAGGGTGCACACTCTGTCGCCAATTTGAAAGCTTTTAAGACCTAATGCAATGAAACAAAAAAAATATTGACTGAAAATGTCAGATTTTATATATAATTCCTGACAAATAGCCTTAAGTCCCTGCAACATTGGGCTGAACAATTGCTCTTTTAGACTTTTGTAGCCTAAAAAACACTGGCCTATGAAGTGTCAGCAGTTTTTACAGACATTACCGTACTCACCACTAAACGTTTCTCTTGGACTTTATCATATTGATTCTGGGAACATACAGATGAACAAATGCAAACATTTTGAGCAAGACCTTAACCATTAACGTTGAACAACATCCATTGCTCCTTAAACCTTTTCTAAGTGCAGCCAAAAGTTAATGTTTAAGCAAGCTTAACCATGGAGACAGATGTGATCTCTCTGGAAAAACCACCATATTTCCTAAGAAATGACCTTATTTTGTTTCTGAATCCTATAATAAGAATGCAAAGTGTCTGTGTGTTAGTGAGCAGAAATCTTTCAGGAAGTGTAGGTAATTGCCTTGGGTCGACTAAATGGGCAAAAATGGCTAATTAGTGGCCAAAATGACTGGACACAGGTTCAGCACCATGCCGAGTGGAGGAGCACACCACACCTGAACGTAGTTGGAATCAGTCAGGGAAGTGGACCATGAAAACCCGCTGGTGAGCAGTACTGTAACTTAACCACTTTTTTCAGTAACTAGTAATCTAACTAATTACTTTTTCAAATTCAGTAACTCAGTTACAGTTACTAAAATAGTAACTGGGCTAGTTACTAGTTACTTTAGGACATGAAAATAATGGACAACTTCAGAGGATTACCCAGTTTCTGATCCTCAGACCTAGTCCGGGGAGAGAGCTGCAGCCAGAGCCCCAGAGGCTAATGACCTTGATAGGCTATAAGCCTCCCCAATAAGCGAAGGTTCAATGCCACACTGTGGCACAGCAACACTAACATAATGTGTGCATTAATAACAATCGAAGCGGACTTTTAAAAGTAACGCAAAAGTTACTTTCCCTAGTAACTAATTACTTTGAAGTAACTGGTAACTTTAAAGTAATTAAATTACCTTTTGAGAGAAGTAACTAGTAACTGTAACTAATTACCAATTTTCAGTAACTTTCCCAACACTGCTGGTGAGAGAGGGGAGAGGCTGCATGCCGTGCTTAGTTAGTGGGAGCTACCTAGTTTACACCTGAACCTGCTTCCTAATCAAAGTACATTGTATCTGAGGATATGAGCATACTGTTTTGACTAAGGCTGATAGTAGAAGAGACAACATGTACACACATTTCAACAAGGTGGGGGAGTGGAAAATTGAGTGTTATGTGTTTATGCTATCTTAGCAGGTAATAACTTGGACATGACAGCCAGTAGAGTTGGATTCGATCTTGCTCATGCTGATCACTTGTTTCATAGAACCTGCTTTGGTCCACTGCTGAATCCTGGATCTGTAGACCTATGAGGGGACGGAGGTGCTTATGTAATATTTAATTTTAGATGTCTCCTGACGCTGAAAACTACCTCAGCTTGCTCCGTGTTGAATTTCTCCATGGTTTGTAAATCCTCTTCCTGAAACTGGCCAAACATCTCAATTGACTCACTGCTCGCCGATTTCAGGGCTTTGATCTTACACTTGTTATCAGTGAGGAAATATAGAAATGATATTTGAGAGGGAATTCTTGACTGCTTATGAGCAAGTCACAATACATACTAATGGCCGCTGTCGTGGAAATCCTGACACACGGAGGTCATAAAGAAAATGCTGATTCTTGAATAAAACAACATGCAGATGTTATTTTTGTGAATATAGAAGTTTTACATGTGTTCACATGAAACTGTAAGAATGTGATATGAGGAGAATGGCATTCATTGCATATCCTGGTGTATTTATTTGTTTGTTTATGATCAAGTTCTTTCATATTTTTCTCCCCAATTGTACTTGGCCAATTCCCCCTGCTGTCCCGGTCATTGCCCCACCCCCTCTGCAGATCTGCTACCACATGCTTCCTCCGATACATCGCCTGCTGCTTCTTTTCACCTGACAGCGAGGTGTTTCACCGGCAGGGCATAGCACTTAGGAGGATCACGCTATTCCCCCCATTCCTAGTTGCAGTATCCGTTACACAAGCCTACATCACGTGGCTTAAAAATGCTCTTATCTGGACACTCGGGTCATGATACATGGATTATTTGTACCAAAATGTCCCTATATTTACTAGTCAATAATAATAACATCAGGTGGTGAGTCTGCACTGCTTTGTAAATGTGGTAGCAGTCAGGCCAGTTTTCAAGCTGTGGTGGGCTACTGTACTTACTTGACTTGATTGTACCTTTCATTCAACAGCAGTGAAAGAGGAACCGCTGCTATTTGTCTTCATGGAGCACTCTGGCACAGTGGGCTCTTTATGTAGTGTAATATGAGATGAGGGGGATTTGACAGTGCACATGGGCAAAGCTGCACACTCACAGAACAGCTAGCCTCAGGAGCGTTCTATTTCTTTTATAACCAGCTGCTACAGTGAAGGCATGACTTTAGTGTTTTGAGATGACAGCTGCAACTCGCTGCTGTGATCAGCTTGCTGGCGGTGTTTAGCTTGGGTTTGTGTATTTGTTCTACACTGAATTGTCCCTGACACGAGACGAGAGTCCAGCCGCGTGTGGTGGCGTTTTGAAGTTGATAAGATTGTCATCTGCTAAGGCACATACGCACCAGTTGCACATGTACACAAGCACACACAAATGCAAACACTGGTTGAACTTGACACACACTCCCCATACGCTACCTGTGTGCGTGTGTGTGTGTGTGTGTGTGTGTGTGTGTGTGGGACAGGGTACAGTCATCTGTTTTTAGTATTCAGAGCACACATGACCCAGATATCTTGTCAGCTGATGTGGGAGTAGACTGAAGGACAAAGCTTCAGCTGTAGGAGACTTGGAAAATCTTTTCTCCTCACTAAAAAGCACAACTTTCCTCTTTTCTTGTCTCTGATTAGCCGGAAAAAGGACAAGGAAGGACGCTATATGCTATACGCTGTATGCTAATATTCAGACAAAAGTTATGTTACGTTTTTGCAAGTCAAGTCAAGTCAAGTCAAATTTTATTTATATAGCACCTTTCATACACAAAGGCAATTCAAGGTGCTTTACAAAAAAATAATCGAAAAAACAAGCAGCAAAGCAATGCACATATAAAAAACACATAAAAAACACAGCCGACAGTTTTAGTTAAAATATATACTCAAATTAACAAACATGAAACATTATTTCTGTTTTAAATAAGTTACAAGGCACTCTTCAGTATTATTATTACATGTACAGTCCATTTGTTGGAAATGTACAGGAAAAATCTTTTTAAAATTGCAGGCCGAGAGAGGCAGTAGTTTAGTAGCAGTTAAAAGCAAGAGTAAACATAAAGGTCTTTAGCTTGGATTTAAAAATAGGCAGAGTAGGGGCAGATCTAATGTGTTCAGGGAGTTTGTTCCAGTTATGAGAGGCATAGTGGGAGAACGCGGCTTCACCATGTTTAGATTTGGTCCTTGGGACAATTAGTAGACCAGTGCCTGAAGATCTCAGGGATCTGGATGGTTCATAGTGTAGAAGCATTTCAGAGATGTAGTGTGGGCCTGACCCGTTGAGAGATTTGTAAACTATTAGCAGAATTTTAAAGTCTATTCTAAGATTTACTGGCAGCCAATGCAGGGATTTGAGAACTGGTGTAATGTGTTCAGCTTTCTTGGTTCTTGTTAGAACTCTAGCAGCCGCATTCTGAATGAGCTGAAGTTGTTTAACAGCTTTTTTGGGAAGACCATTGAAAAGACTGTTGCAGTAGTCTAGCCTGCTAGAAATGAAAGCATGAATTAGTTTTTCAAGATCTTGTTTGGACATATAGCCTCTAATCCTTGCTATATTTTTTAGATGATAGAAGGCAGATTTTCTTATAAGCTTGATGTGGGAGTTGAAATTTAGATCAGAGTCAATAATAATGCCAAGATTTTTTACCTGGTCCTTTGGCTTCAGAGATAGGGATTCGAGGTGAGCAGTAACTTTGAGCCTATCTTCTTTTTTGCCGAAGACAATTATCTCTGTTTTGTCTTTATTAAGTTGGAGAAAATTCTGGCACATCCAATCATTAATTTGCGCAAGGCACTGACACAGTGACTCTATGGGGGCATAGTCATCCGATGAGAGGGCTATGTAGAGTTGGGTGTCATCTGCATAGCTATGATAAGCTATTTTGTTTTTTTGCATAATTAGGCCCAGAGAGAGCATATAAAGGTTAAACAGGACAGGACCTAAAATTGATCCTTGGGGTACCCCACATGTCATTTTGGTTTGGTCAGATGTGTAGTTGCCAATGGAGACAAAGTAGTTCCTGTCTTGCAGATAAGATCTGAACCACTCTAGGACCGTGCCGGAAAGCCCGACCCAGTTTTCCAGTCTGTCCAATAGAATTTCGTGGTCAACCGTATCAAAGGCAGCGCTGAGGTCTAGTAACACTAAGATTGAGATTTTACCTGAATCAGTGTTCATTCGGATGTCATTTATAACTCTGATAAGCGCAGTTTCGGTGCTATGATGGGGTCGGAAGCCTGATTAGAAAGGATCTAGGAGGTCATTGGAGGATAGAAAGGTATTGAGTTGTTGGTAGACAGTTTTTTCGAGTATTTTGCTAATAAAGGGAAGATTTGATATTGGTCTGTAATTGCTGATTATAGAGGGGTCGAGGCTACGCTTCTTTAGCAAGGGCTTAACAACTGCAGTTTTTAGAGATTTTGGGAAAATGCCTGTAAGAAGAGAGGTATTAATTATCTTCAGTATGTCGGTCGCCAGGCAACTGTAGACATTTTTTAGAAAGCTTGTTGGCAGGGTGTCTAGGCAACACGATGAGGATTTAAGGCCTCGTATCGTTTCTTCTAGTTTCTTGTGGTCAATGACATTGAACTGAGTCATGTTAATTAAGCACCTATTCTGTGGGTGCGGCGGAGCCACATTTGTTCTTGATGTGGAAATAGTTAGTCTGATATTTATAATTTTATCCCTAAAGAAGGTCGCAAATTCATTGCATTTGACATTGGATAGAAGATCAGGGGCAATTTGTGGGGGGGGGTTTGTCAGCCTGTCAACAGTGGCAAAAAGAGTGCGAGCGTCATTGGTGTTTTTGCTGATAATGTCGGAGAAGAAGAATTTTCTGGAATTTTTTAGTTCCTGGTTGTAGGAGTGAAGACTATTTTTATAGATGTCATAATCGATGTGAAGTTTAGTTTTCCGCCATTTGCGCTCGGCTTTCCTACAATCTCTTTTTTTGTTATTTACAGAGGGAGCGTTTCTCCATGGTGCTTTTTTCTTACCGGAGATTAGTTTAGATCTAATGGGAGCTACAGCATCAATAGCCTTTAGGGTTTTAGAATTGAAGTTATCTAGGAGATCATTGACAGAGGCTGAGGAGAGGGAAGGGGCCAGCGAGAAAGCCTCCATGAACCGTGTGCTAGTGCTCTCGTTGATGTAACGCTTTTTGATGGTTTTTGACCGAGTAAGAGCGATAGGGGTGATCTTGAGTTCAAGAAAAATACAGAGATGGTCGGACAGAGCAACATCACTAGCTGAAAGAAACGATGACTCAAAGCCCTTGGTGATAAATAAATCTAGGGTATGGCCTCGATTGTGAGTGGGCCCAGAGACATGTTGTAACAGGTCAAAAGTGTCAAGGAGGTTATTCAATTCTTTGGCATTATTATCATTGGGGTTGTCAATATGAATATTAAAATCTCCTGCAATAGTTAAACAGTCATGTTCTATGGAGATTATAGAAAGGAGTTCTGAAAATTCATCAAAAAAACTACTAGAGTACTTAGGTGGTCTGTATATAATCAGTAGTAAAATAGAGGGAGAGCACTTCAGAACAGCGGCCAGATATTCAAATGATGAAAAGTCGCCAAACGATACCTGCTTGCATTGAAAAGCATCAGAGAAAATAATAGCTACTCCTCCCCCTTTCTTACCGACTCTGGGGGCGTCAATGTAGTTAAAGTTAGGTGGGGCTGACTCATTAACTCATTGAATGCCATGGACGTCCTTCGACGTCCAATTAAATAGTGACGTAGAATGCCACGGACGTCCTTCGACGTCCAATGCGTTTTTTGACGGTGGGACGTCGATCAAAGCCTTCCGCAGCTCCTGTACAACTATAGTAGCTATTGGAGGTGTATAACCTATTTTACGGACTCATTAGGTGGCGACAGTGCTTGCTCGGTGCAGTCCAGATTAGAGACAGGTCCGAGAAACAGCCTAAAAGCCGTGGATCAAAGACAACCCGATGCATGCTCCCAGAGCCATTTGCTCTGTCGCGGGAGCTGACATTGGCTCCGAACAGGAGTCAATCCGCGCTCACAACTGAGCCCCTCTGTCCCTGTCTGTCTGTCTGTCTGTCTGTCTGTATAGTTTCTCCAACCGATTAGCAGCCAGGAAAGCAGCCCCTGACGCCAAACCATTCAGCAATCCGGGTTGGCTCTTCCCTGCTGTGGCGCTGAGAGCCGACAGCAGCACACAAACGCACACTCCGAAAATATAATGGTTGCGTGAGGCTGTGTGCAGTGTGGGGAGGAGTTTACGGGGGGAGGGGGGGAGGGGGGTGGTGCACGCAGGGCATCACACAACAACTACGTCACTACATCAGAAAATATTATCTTCAGACTCAGTGAATGTGCTTGAAATGCTGCATTTCACAAAAGGCGGATTATCTCAGCTAATAATTTGAAAAGCCTGAAAACGCTGAAAACAACCTATCTTCTCCGGCTCATAACTAAAGAACGGAAAATGGTATCAATAAACTTTTTTTTGCTGATGATACAATAGAGCCAGCTCGTTCTTGTGCGTGTTCGGTGTTTACATAGTAATATCACACAATATTCTGTGGGCCTCGAGAAATCACTGAAAACGCTCTGAAAACTCTGGCACTGGGAGCATCCGTTCTCCAAAAGTGGCTGGCACTGAATGAGTTAAGAACATATTCCCTGTTGTTTAGATCAAGCCAGGTCTCTGTGAGGAACATGAGGTCCAGTTTATGACTCGTAATCAGATCGTTTATTAGAAGCGACTTGCTTACAAGTGACCTAATATTTAGCAGTGCAGCCTTGATAGCTGCACTGCTAGGTTGAATTTGTAAATGCTGTTCAGAGTGTCCCTGGAGAACAGATACTAGGCTTGGTCCTGGAACAGGACGTGCTGAGAGATAATCTTTGTTTGTTCTGTAGCTAATCAGGGTGGGGATAGTTAGACATCTGATCGTTTCATGATCCTCTGTGACCTTGTTTTTGGGGCAGAAAATGCTTTTTTCTTCAGTTTTCCCCTTTGGGGCGGGCAGGGAGATTGAGGGAAGGGTGAGCGGGTGGGAGGGGGAGGTGGTTTTGAGGGTGGGGGGTCGGAACAAGGAGGTCTTGGGGGTGGGGAGGAGCGAGGGGGTCTTTGGGGTGGGGAGGAGCAGGGGGTGCTGGAGCGAGGGGGTCTTTGGGATGGGGGGGGGCGAGGAGGGGGAGATGTTGAGGGTGGGGAGGAGCAGGGGGCGCTGGCTATTCTGGCGTGAGTCTGTTCAGCCAGTGTGTTCATGACAGATGGAGAGGGCTGATTAGCCAGTTCTTTTAGGCCAGGAGTCTGTTCGGCCAGTGTGTTCATGACAGATGGAGAGGGCTGATTAGCCAGTTCTTTTAGGCCAGGCGGAGGGGTGCACTGCAGGCTAGCTAGTCCAGCGTCAGCCCGCTCAAACAGTTTGTTGGAGGTGCGGAGCGGGCTAGCTAGACTAACATTAACCTCCTCAATTAGCTTGTTCATGCCAGCTGAGAATGGCAGTAGGTGGAGGGAGGGGGAAAGGGAGGAGGGCGATGAGAGGGAGGTGGAGGAGTGGAGGGGGGGGGGAAATGAGGTCTCCAAGGAAACAGCTGGGGGGGCGTCGCTCCCCGCCGGGTAAACACCTGGGGGGGCGTCGCTCTCCGCCGGGTCATCAGGCCGTTGAGCTGCGGTGGGGGGCGAGAAGAGGGAGGTGGGAGAGTGGAGGGGAGGGGGAAAGAGTGGGGAAGGGGGGGTGGAGGAGAAAGGGGGGGTGGAAGAGAGGAGGGGAGGGGAGAAGATGAAGTCGTCGTCGTTTGGTGGAGCGTTGACCAGTTGAGCCGCGGCGTTGACCTGTAGAGCCAGGACAGCGGCTGCCGGATGTGTGGCGTTGGTCAGTTGGGCCGGGGCGGCGGCAGGAGGTGGGGCGTCTTTGGTCAGTTGGGCCGGGGCGGCGGCAGGAGGTGGGGCGGCGACCTGTAGAGCCGGAGGTGTGGCGACTGCCGGAGGTGTGGCGTCATTGGTCAGTTGGGCAGGGTCGGCAGCTGGGCCGGAAGCTGCGTCGATCTGAGCATGGTCAGTGGCTGCAGGTGGAGCAGGGCTGGAGGAGAGCTCTGTGGCCGCTGCGTCAGGCTGTCTGTCTTGGGGAGGCTTTAGAGGGATCTTGACCTTGTAATAGTCCACCGTGTATAGTAGATTAGAACTCAGTAAAGCCTCGCCAGCACTATTGAGATAGCGCCCGTCCGTAGTGAAGAGGTGCTCACGCTGCCAGAACAAATTAAAATTCTCAATAAAGTTTACTTTATGTAGTGGGCAGGCGGTGGAAAGCCATGAGCTTAGGCCTAGTAGTCTGCTGAAGCGGTTCGTGCCCTGAGATGGTAAAGGACCACTGATAAAAGCCTCAATGTTTAGAGAGGCTAGCATATTCAGCAGATTGGTAAAATCAGATTTAAGTTTCTCTGATTCTTGCTTATAAATAACATTTTTTCCAATGTGCAGGATCACCCTAGTCACAGCTTTGTGAGATGTAAGTAGCTCTGTGATTTTTCCTGTTATGTCAGAGATTGCGTCTTGAGGGAAGCAGTATGTTTTGGAGTTTCTCCAACTCCTGATGTTTTTCACGGTGTAATCGCCTACTATCAGGGTTGTTATGGCTTGAGTGTCCTTGGGCTTTGAGACAGTGTTTCTTCCCTGAGGCCTTGTGCTAGCGCTAGCCTGATTTTCCTTCTCATGGAGCTGGGCAGCTATGTCAGCTGGAGGTGATCGAAGCAGGCCAAAACGATTCTCAAGTTGCAATTCCATTAGCGGAGGAGGGGGGGCTGTTCCTCCTCTCGTGACAGTAGTCCATGACCGCTCGTTTTGGTGTTTGTGGTTAAGCAGTTGACGACCCTCATCTCTCGTGCGGAGAGCCCGTGTCAGGCCATTAGCTTGCCGAGCCGAGCACCGCAGGCTGGAATTTAGGGAGGGCCAGCCTGTTGCTGAGCTGATTTCTGGGTTTTGTGGAGTAGTTGTGGATTCGGAAATCACTAATCTCTTTGGGATATGTCTTTGTTTATGCTTCGGGCTCGCAGTTTGGTTAGCGATGTTAGCACGGGCTTTCTCCGGAGCTGGCAGGCTAGCCGCATCAGCTAGCTCTAGGTTGGTAGCCATAGCAGTTTGACTCGGTAGCAGTGAGTCAGCATCCCTGAGAGCTAATGATAATGTACTCACGTTGCTCGTGACATTCCGTGCAATTTGACTCGATGGCAGTGAGTTATTTGAGAGATGAAATATCGTTGTTTCCAGTACGGCAATCCTTTGAAGATGATCACAGCAGCTTATATGAGGCATATTGTCCGACAGTCTCTGGAGTGCTAGGCTATGCTAGGCTATACTTAGCCTGGGTGAGCTCCGAAAGTGCTGTTAGTGGTGATTCCATAAAAATAGGTTAACGATTCAAAATGAAAGATCGTTACTAGAAAGTGGCGTAGTAGTAAAATCAGGGGGATAAAAGAAAAAAGAAAGTTTCGTAGTTAAAAAGCAAAAAGCTGGCAGAGAAGCAGGAGCAAGCAGAGAGGCGACTGTTTCTCTATCGGCAGCAAGGAGGAACTCTTTTTGCAAATTTACTTTATGCAAAAAGTAGGTTGGTTAATAGAAACAAACTTTCAATATGATTTGATTAACCTGCATTCGTAGATGAATATTGCCTGTACCAAGCCAGTGTGGGAAATACATGATAAGATGTTTGATATGACAATGATTTTACTCTTATTTTGCATCACGTCTTGTCTCCATAGGTTAATGACTGATCTCACACAGTCACAGTCCTTTCATTGCTGCAGTAACACTTGATTTGACGTGGAGAGTTGGCGCTCTAGTGACACAATAACGTTTATTGGTCACACAAAGCTGGGGGGAAAAGCCACCGGTTTACATTTAGGAATAAGGATTTAGAATGTGTCTTCTGTGTCTTCAAATCATCATTGTCCATCTGTCCAGGTCTGATGCTCTGTAACTGTGACACATTCTACATGATCACTTACCAGGCTTGACCTGAACTAGATGGCCATTTCAGCTTTGTTAACATGCAGTTTGTCAGCAGCCCTGGTCATGACATGACCCAATGATACAATGGATCTTTATAGGTCTGCAGTAGACATCTTCTGTGTCTAATCCGGTGCTGCTATCTTTTGTATGTGTGTGGTAACAACTGTGCATTCTGTGCAGTTTACCCAACTTGAGGTAAGCAAAGAGTTGCACACAATGATTATCACAGTCTTGCCATGTGACCACTCTTGGCCCTGCAGTAGGCCTGTTCAATTCACCGAAAAATGACATTAAGAACCTCTAACCGACTTAATCTTGCTCAAGGCGGTTAATTCTTTCCCCAATTCTTTCATTGCATTCATGATTCATGACCGTCCCCTTAAAGAAATACTACGTCATGTCACGTGCCTCCCTACATCCAACTAACATTACTCCACGTTCAGGCATTCACTCAAAGCAAAGCTGTCATATTGTGTTCGGATCTTAGGTGAAACACAATCCGTACAACATGACAACAAACTACTTCATTATTCCTCTCTCGACTTTCCTCTTGCGTGACACAATGAGACGCAGAACATCCGGTGGGTCCGTTCCAAAATAAAAGCCATGCCAATGAACACGTGTCTAGTCATAATCTTCCAAATAAATGCAGTATCGACAAAACACGTGTTGCAACTGTTTTGTTTTGATCGCAGTACAGAAGTGCAAAAGCCTGTCCTAAACATCCTCCATTCACGAGTGCTGCCTGAGGAGGAAGCTGACATGGAGCTGACTAAAACCATCTTTACAGTACATACCATGTCAGAGAACTATGGGCATGTTAAACAAATCATATCAAATATTAATTAATTGTAATCAAGGTAAAGGTTTGCAATAATAGTGATATTGACTTGAAGTTATCGCCCAGCCCTACCCCACAGCTGTATTTGGTTTCATGAGCCTTCATTATGGATGTGTTATCATGCGGATAGGCTACAGTTGGACTGTGCTTTGTCTGAAGTTGTACTGATGGAGTTTCACTCGGCCTGGGCCAGATTTGACCTTGAATAATGTCTTTGAGCTGCATAACAGTTTCTGGGAAGAAATAAAATTAACTTGTAGGTAAATAATTTGAATGAATGAGAATCTTACGTTAAGAAGTTTGTGGACAGTCGTATGTTTGGATTTGCCCTGTGAAACTTCCATCTAGGTCAGAGGCTCTGGACCCAGTTTTGTCAAATCCAGTGGGCTACTGTATAGAGGCTAGCCTAATCAAATTTGTATTGTTTTTGATTCATTGAAAATGTCACAGCAGGGAGTACCCATTATTGATCAACCCATCAGACTGACTTCAATCAAGGTCTAGCACAGGCAGAAATGATGACTTTATGACTTTTGGCCTTTTGTTTTCTCCAGACAAGATCAATTAACCCATTATCTTGAGAAAATGAGCATTGTTATCTCCAACAAAATAATTACCGTAACTCATAATCTCGATAACAGCATAAAAACAAGTATTGCAATTAGCAAGCACTGCCATTCTCGGCTTCAGTAGAGGGGGAAATGGTAGATGAGATGCATGAGAGAAAGCTCTGGAGGGATTTGGTTCAAGGCCAGTGTGGTGGTGGCACGCCTGTGGGTGCAGAGGTGGGTAACTTCACCACTCTACCTGTGGGTAGAATACTGTTGGCAGTCTGACATTTCCACAGTTCAGCACCCTGTGTGTGTTTGTGTGTTTCTTCAGAGTGGATAACTTTGGCCTGGGCCTGCTCCTCCAGACCAAGCAGATCAAGAGGATGATCTCGTCGTACGTCGGCGAGAATGCAGAGTTTGAGCGACAGTATCTGAGTGGGGAGCTGGAAGTGGAACTGACGCCACAGGTGGGTCAGAAAACACATGGATGGACACAAAAATAAAACAAAGCCTAACCCACGCAAAGCAAGTTGTAAACTGCAGACTTGACATGCTAACCTCCAACATCCAGATGATGGGATTTCATGCTCCACACTAGTAACAAAGGCACGCAGTGGACTTTTTTCTTGTGCACATTCCGTGGTGTCAAGTTTATTTGTATAGCCCTAATTCACAAGCATGCCCTAGAGGGCTTCACAGAAAATATGTCTAGCTAATTCTAGCTGACACAACACTAGCAAATTACAGTAGTAATGATAACACTCTGTGAACTCTTCCGCTCCTCAGGGCACCCTGGCAGAGAGGATCAGGGCAGGGGGTGCTGGGGTTCCTGCCTTCTTCACAGCCACTGGCTATGGTACACTAATCCAAGAGGGAGGCTCTCCCATCAAATACAATAAAGATGGCACCATTGCCATCGCCAGTGAAAAGAGAGAGGTGAGGACGCTGCCTTAATTCACCATGGCACAACCGACATCTTACCAAACCGATCCAAACCTGTTTTTCCACAACTGTGTCTGTCACACTGGAATAGGAATGGGCTTAGCATTGATCACATTTCCAAACGCTGTTCAACCCTGAGGCCAGGGTTGCTATCATTCATTGCGTGAATTGTGATGTCATCATTGTGCTCAGGTGCGGGAGTTCAACGGCCGGAACTACATCATGGAAAATGCCATCACCGGAGACTTTGCTCTGATCAAGGCCTGGAAGGCCGACAAGGCTGGAAATGTCGTTTTCAGGTAGCTCTTGAACCACAACCCCATCAATGTAATGTAAACAGAAGAGTTTTCAATTACTGAACGCAACATGAATCAACATCTACTCACACACATTAGCACAAGTACATTCCATTACACCAATGCCAGTATTTACCATTTTAAATGTTTAAGCCTCTTCTGTCCTCGTCTTAATCACCTTGTCATGTTTGCACAACAAGCAGAACATGCTGCTGGAGGCAGGTGATGACATGGAACAATAGTTTAAGGGGAAATGGGCAGGTTTTTTTCCCTCTTCAAGATGTATTCAGCCAGGGGGATTCACTTAGATGGACCATGACAACCTTACCTTGAGTTATTCATAGTCAAAGAGTCAACTGATACTAATCAGTAGATGTAGAACCTTTCATGTATTTCTTATTGGTTTGTATACTAGCTACTTTTTAAGATATGCAACAGTTTAATAGATCCTGCATACACATTCTACTTTAACTGTGCTATTATGTTACGGATTAATAAAGGATATGCCTACCTGGCTACCACTAGTCACAAGGCCCAAAATGAAAATTATTAAAATTAATAGATGCAGTTCAGTCTTTCTCCACAAGGTGGCAGTGTCCTCCAGAAAACTGCCAGCTTATACAACTGGTGAGACCTCAGTCACCACATTTTGAATTATGTTTTCAGGCTGAATTGCAGGCATGGTTACTCCCTACTTTTCAAAGTTGCCAAATGCAATTTGTATCAAGAACCTAACATTATATTTGGTTTAATATTGTCCCTCTCTTGCTCTTCTCTGTTAGGAAAACAGCCAGAAACTTCAACCAGCCCATGTGCAAGGCAGCCAAAACCACCATAGTAGAGGTAAGCATGTCGTAGTCAAAGATCAGTGTTTCTTCTATACTGATTTAGCTGTGGTAGCTCGGTAGCTTCCACCACACTGGTCAATTGCCTCAATTTACAATTTAATTACAAATGTATACTGCTGATTAAAAAAAGGTGAAGCTAGCAGAATTGCAAGTGTCTGTAATTAGAGAGCATTTTTTTTTTATCACTGTAGAGCTGTTGTGGAGGCTTTTTGGTGGACTGATTGTTGAAACATTACCGCTCCTTTTGTCTTCATCATCATCATCATCATCATCACTAGTCCAGTGCAGTAGCGATGATGACGACCATGCTGGTGACAGACGTGATGATTGAGAATGATGAAGAATCAGTATTATGCTATGATAGAAAGTGCCCAATTTTCGTTTCCAGGGATAATGAGACTTGTCCCTGTGATGGCAGTGATGCCACCAAGTAATGTCTGTCTGTGACGTCAGCAGCAGTTGTGATGTAGTGGGGAGTGACATGAATGATAATGCAGCTCTGTGCTGAGAGAGAAGATTAGATGGAAGCATAATTGCTTGGGTTTAATATTGAAGTGTCTGCTTCAGCCTTTGCATTTTCTGAGGGGAGGGAACGGTTATTTTACACAAGCCATGTTAAATAACCTGGGCCAGAGAGAGAGAGAGAGAGAGAGAGAGAGAGAGAGAGAGAGAGAGAGAGAGAGAGAGAGAGAGAGAGAGAGAGAGAGAGAGAGAGAGAGAGAGAGAGAGAGAGAGAGAGAGAGAGAGAGAGAGAGAGAGAGAGAGAGAGAGAGAGAGAGAGATAAATAACCTGGGCCAAGGAGAGAGAGAGAGAGTTAAATAACCTGGGCCGAGGAGAGAGAGAGTTAAATAACCTGGGCCGAGGGGAGAGAGAGAGAGGGAGGGAGGGAGGGAGAGAGAGAGAGAGTTAAATAACCTGGGCCGAGGGGAGAGAGAGAGAGAGAGAGAATAAAAGTTGTGAGCCAGATTCAAACTGACAATATCACAGTTACATGGTATACAACCAAGCCCACTGAGATAACAGGATGCCCCCAATATACTTAAGTTTAACAAGGTCTGAGCAAAGTTGACAGCCCCCGAAAACTCATATAAAGACAGAAATAATGACATAATTATTTAAACAGGGACAAGGGTATAGAATAACACCACTTTTTAATGGAGCACTAGACGTAGGTGTATAGCCTTAAGAGATGTTATTATGAATGGCCTATTTGCAAAAAAGAATTGATGCCGCGTGTCAATTAATTAACCACAACCTTGTGTGAGATCATACAGTCATCCCAGCTTAGACATGAAAGCTCTGCATTTTGCATCCAAACTTAAATCTTTTGAAAATTCGATCTGGTATTCGCTGCCTGCTCCAAAACCAGACTGTACTGTACCAAACAAATGTGTCAATTTCAGCCCGATTTGGAGATCTGCGTTTCTCTCAGTTTTCATTTCCATAAATAGTCGGTTCAGACACTTGTTGTCTGCATATCAAATGGATGCTTTCTCTCTGTGGTTATAATATTATTTATTTTTTACTGTGTATTTTAGCGTGACAGCATCACCACAAACTGAGATGAGAATTCAAAAGTCTTTGATCCTCATCCTTTTTTCGTATATTGTTTTTTATAGAAATGCCTAATCTCAATACAGCATTTAAAATCTGAATTTAACAGTTACTAGATGTATCCTTAAGGACTTCGAGTTCCATTATTGCTGTCACTCTGAACACATTCTATTGTCACTCTATCTGGCGAGTTGTGAGATTGCATTCGCTATTTTTTATGGCGCTCTTTTTATGGCGGCACACACAACACACGGGTATTATCTATGAGAAGCCGACTTATTGGGGGCAATAAAGCAATAAGCCTATATTGCCGTACCCATTAAGAGCTTTTTATCTCTGATTTCAAAGCAGTGATGGTCTCTCTGAAAAGAAATGTATCTTCAGGATTCAGAGCCTGCCCTGTTATACATCTGTGCTGTCAATATTGATCTAGCTGTCGCTGTGCGCTGGGTCATGCTGTGAGAACAGGAGAGCAGCCCAGGGTCAGTCAGATGTTTTTGAAGCCATCTCAATGTATGCTGTTGTCTGTCACCCTAGGGCACACTTGTCAGACTGTGTGCGGTGTGTGTTGTACACTGAAGCAGAGGTGGTGTTGAGCTGCGTCTCTCAGTACATAGCGTTACTGGACCAGATTCCAGTGTTTGTGGCTTATAGACTGCCTAGAAGGCTCCGACTCTTTAGAGGCTGCTGAGCTACGAACTTTCCTCCATGCCCTCCACTGGCAGGACTGTAGGAACCTGGGTAAAATAAAGAGGACACGGCATAACTCCAGCTGGAACGCAGCAGTTTAGACCGCAATAAACAGCAAGGCCAAACTGCTCTCTGGAAATGACTATCAACGATGACATTTCCATGCTAAGAAACATAGCGCACTTGTGCTTGGAAAGGTTGGTTTATCACGTCTGCACAACCTCACGGCTATACAAAAGTGCTTTGATCCAGGGTCACAACTGGCTAACCAAGGCTAATAGTAATTTCGATGCCGTTAGCATTTTGTGACCCTTGATTAAATCACTTTTTATAGTCTTGCACTTACTGATACTGTATGTCAGTGGCAACACCTGCATTGTCATGCGCTATCTTGTAAAATTCATAACTCTCCTCCAGTCCAAAGAGGGAAATTTGTGACAATGCTACTCTTCCCAACTGAGGTAACTTCAGTTGCAAAAGAGTTGGAAATCCACAGTGTGCGATAGTTATCAAATCAAACCAGTGAATAGACATATAGTTAAGCAATATATCATGAGAGCAAGTGTGTTGTGGTGAATATATCCCCCTGATCAGTTGTTATCCCACGAGGCCGCAGGCCGAGTGGGATAACAACTGAGCAGGGGGATATATTCCACAACACACGCTGCTCGAGTGCTATATTGCTTTTATAAAAGGGTTCCAAGTATAATAATATAATAATAATAACACTATAAGTCCGACTGGCATGGTATTCTGAGAGTCAGTTGAAACACTACTGTAAGGCGGGACCTCTAGCAAGAAGATAGACGTGCGGGTGATTTGATTGGATCGTTCTGGAGACTGAAGTTGACATTGGCCAATCCTGGCGCTTGGCTGAGAGCTTTCTGGAAACCCAGGCAGCTCGAGCGCAGCGTTGCATTCTCAGGGCTTGCCCTACACCAACTAACGTTACGGGGTTAAATGCGGGGTTAAATGCAGAGTTAACAGCCTTTCTTTTGCAAAGAAGACATTAGCCCGCATCTATTCTTGTACAAAACATCATTTTCTGTGAAGTATTAGTAAAGTTATAAGTGAAGATCGATTCACAAGGATCTGACAGCTGTCTCTGCCATTTTTTTTTCTACGTTGTCATTTGAGGTAAGCCTTATTATTACTCTCTTAGTAAGAGAGTTGCCATGGCAACCAATAACCCATGGCCATGGGTTATTGAACTCGGTTACTGGAATTATACAATGGCTGTGAACCAATCAGATTGCTTGATTTGAGAGAGCCATTTTATAAGGCTATATAACCAGTGAATAGACATATAGGGCTATATCTTACACCCAAGTCTTAGTGCAAGGGCAAATCCTTGCTGGTTTCTAGCACTCAAAATCTCCCTTTTCTTCTTTTAATTACCACTGGGTCGCTGAAACACCTCCTTTGATTTACTGACCGAGTGGTAATTAGACTTGGGTGTAAGATATGGCCCATGATGTGATAGAATCTGTGTGCCTCATTAAATAAAACGCATACAATAAAATGTTACAGATTCATAAACATAATTGTTGCTTACAGATTTATACTCAAGATATGTCTTCTATATGGCCTCTGTTCACTTTATGGCTAATCGACCATGCCGGTCAACATTCAGCAAGATGAAGCACATAGTAGATAAACGTTCTGGCATTATGGTTTAAGTCCTTTTCATAATATAGTTACTGACAATACACATTGAAAATGGCCTCCACCACTTTGTCATTCCCTCAGCTCAGTGACCCAGTGACATATAGTCCACTCACCGCCGAGCACTTTATTAGGAACACATTGTGACCCTTTGTGACCTGCTTATTCATGCAAGCAGCAGTGCAATGCATAAGATGATGCAGTTACAGGTCAGCAGCTTCACTTCATTTTCAAATCCAACATCAGAATGGGGGGAAAATGTGATTTTTTCTTTTTTTACCATGGCATGGTTGTTAGTGCCAGAGTATTTCTGAAACTGTGCATCCGCTGGGATTTTCACACACAACAGTCTCTACGGTTTACACAGAATGATGTGAAAAACACAACACATCCACTGAGCGACAGTTGATGATGAGAGGTCAGAGGAGAGCAGCCAGACTGGTTGATGAGAGGTCAGAGGAGAGCAGCCAGACTGGTTGATGAGAGGTCAGAGGAGAGCAGCCAGACTGGTTGATGACAGGTCAGAGGAGAGCAGCCAGACTGGTTGATGACAGGTCAGAGGAGAGCAGCCAGACTGGTTGATGAGAGGTCAGAGGAGAGCAGCCAGACTGGTTGATGACAGGTCAGAGGAGAGCAGCCAGACTGGTTGATGACAGGTCAGAGGAGAGCAGCCAGACTGGTTGATGAGAGGTCAGAGGAGAGCAGCCTGACTGGTTGATGAGAGGTCAGAGGAGAGCAGCCAGACTGGTTGATGAGAGGTCAGAGGAGAGCAGCCAGACTGGTTGATGAGAGGTCAGAGGAGAGCAGCCAGACTGGTTGATGAGAGGTCAGAGGAGAGCAGCCAGACTGGTTGATGACAGGTCAGAGGAGAGCAGCCAGACTGGTTGATGAGAGGTCAGAGGAGAGCAGCCAGACTGGTTGATGACAGGTCAGAGGAGAGCAGCCAGACTGGTTGATGAGAGGTCAGAGGAGAGCAGCCAGACTGGTTGATGAGAGGTCAGAGGAGAGCAGCCAGACTGGTTGATGAGAGGTCAGAGGAGAGCAGCCAGACTGGTTGATGACAGGTCAGAGGAGAGCAGCCAGACTGGTTGAAGCTGACAGAAAGGAGACAGTAACTCTGATCACCTCTTTACAACTGCGGTGAGCAGAAAACCATCTCAGAAGGCAACACGTCAGACCTTGAAGCAGATGTCACTTTGGTAGCTGGTTGACACTGAGCTGAAAGCTGATACCTACCCAGTTTTAGTAAAGTGTATACCCTAATTCAGAATTCGGACACAAATCTTACTCTCTTTTTTTATTTTTATCCATTCATATCAGAAGTGTCAGGAAAGACGTTAGAAGACGAGATAACAGAAAATCACTTTGAAAATTACCAGAACATCACCAGCTCCTGCCATGGTTGCTAGGCGACCAAACCCTGCTATTGAATTGTTGAATTGTTCCATGGTATCCAGCTGGTGCCAGTTCTTCGCTTATCACAGGTACAATGAAAGGCCCTGGTGCATTGTGGATATAATACACCGGGGACTGAATCAAAGCAGCCTTTTTTTACTGTTGTTTGATTTTCAGTCACGGTAAACCACTCCACTCTTCTCTGTTGCTGTTGACATGGAATGGCAATCGTGTGTATGCGTGTGCGTGTGAGTCTGTGCGTGTGAGTCTGTGTGTGTGTGTGTGTGTGTGTGTGTGTGTGCACACGCACACGTGTGAGCACTCGCACATGAATGTACGTGTGTGTTTAATTCTTTCAGCAAAAGGCCAGAGGTTTAATTGGATATGAAGGAGCTTCATCCTCAGGGGTTTCAGCATCAGCCTCCTCTGTATGTCTGTGCTGAAATGAAAAGGGCGGCCATTACTCGAGTTGCTCAGTCAGGGCTGAAGAAGGATATTGTTTTACTTGAGACTTTATTGCAACATCATATTCAGGCTTTTCTTTAGAATGCACTGTTTGCTTGCTGCATGGATTTATTTATCAGCTAGTATGCTATTTTACAATGTAATGTATGCAAGGCCTTGGTTAGTATTGTTGCCTTTTTGTGGAATTGTGCCTTTGAAGAGCTCCAGAAGCTCAGATGATAGTCTATTGTTGGAAAGTAATCACAGTTCCACACAGGTTCTTCCCCCCATCATTTCTTGCCTAAAGAGATTGATGAATAAGCCTGTGTGTGATTAAGGTGTTCTCAAAGGCATTCTCTCCATTTGCTACCAATTTGGAAAAGCTGTTTCATAAATCGGACAAGGAATTCTAATGTACAATTAATATATCATTTTTACAGCTCTTTTCTAACTCGACACTAAAATGTAAAATAAAAAAAATGCTTTATAGTATTTATTTAACGGGGCTTTATGCAAGCCAGACAAGAAATTGCTTTGGTGTTAGTATCTCTACAAGGGCAAGTATGCAGTTATAACTTTTGTCCCACTATAGTATCAGAGGAAAACTGAACAAAGCTAACAGTGTCCTGAGGATAGAAAAACACTTTATTTGAGCTGAAACCTCCCCCCGGGGCTGGTCATCATGGCAGGCCTGGCTGAGCTACAACCACAACAAATTGCTGTAAAATCAGTGGACAGATTTGGTATAGAAGCCTCCACTCTTGATTCAAGAACAGTGGGAAGATTCCCAAGTGTGCTTTTGCTTGATGTATTGAAGAAAATGAATCACAATGACATTGATAATGCAATCCTTCACGCATCTACGCTTTGCTAATGTATCTCCATCGCTGGATGGGCCACTTTGATTGATGGTGATGTCAGGAGGCGTCCCTGCGAGCTACGGTACTCGGAGGTGTTGGGACCACCTGCGAGTGTCACATCTGTATGGTTAGGACTGACTGAGTTCATTCCAAAAGCATGAAAACATTAGGATCTGATAGATAGCTGCATTTTAGCTTTGTAGACCACGAAATGTTCACTCATTTAAGGCATAGACACACTGGAAATGGAAGCGACACAGCGCGTCATGGAAGCGTCGAGCAGGAGCCTGGCCATTCACACCAAAAGCACGCTTTTTCGCTCCACGCCGGTCACAACTTGTACTGACTGAATGCGGCTGCTCGCGGCTCGCGTCACAAATAGACCAGACGTGGCAACTCACGCTGCAGGGCGTGAGAGACGGACGCCACGCGGCGGGTGTGAGATCTCCTAATCCAGCGGTAGCATTGGAAGTATACAGAGCAGCTTGATTGACCCTCGTGGTATTTCCTCCTACCTGGTGTGGTCGACCAAAAGTGAAGACAATGGAGCCCAGAGGTCTCTGAATTTGTTGTGTTCACTGTATACTGCGCGGACAGTGACGGTAAAGGCACGGTGCACCTTGGTTATGGCAAATGAGCGAAACGCCCCAAAAAAGTGGCGTATCCCTTTAACATTGTAAACCAACCGCATCTCATTATACTTGCTTAGAGTTCACTATGTTTGTTATTGATCTTGGTGGCAGTGTTGTCCATCTGCATTGCCTCAAAATGTTGCTCAAGGCAACATGGCTCCAACTTAAAATGCCTTCCCTGAACAGTAGCTGACATACTGGACGTTGTGGCCGTGCCTTCTGCGATGACGTGGCACATAACATGACTTAGGCAGACTGGCATTGACATTGTCTTAGAGGTGAGGCATATTGGCCTAGACTCTAATTCCCATGCCAGACATTGACTCTGGCTGATACTAGAGCTGGATGACCATAGAGCTAAGGTATAACAAAAGAGAAAGGACAGAGAATAAGTACATCTTTTGATCTAATGTAGGGAGGCAGTATTATGCTTCATGGAAATATGCACAAGATTAACATTTCAAATGGCAAATGCATATTATCCACTCTGACAATAAAGTCGATGAAGACTTATTGAATCATGGAGTCTTGTGTCATTTGAAATGTAAACATTGCCAATTGAGCTGTCGGTGCGCTGCGCTGTTCCTTTTGAAACCTTTATGGTGCACGCTGCTTCGGTGTACAATAATTATGTGACATTTCAAATGCAAACATTTATTTATTGTTCCATTAATGTTGGCTGGCTTTGTCTCCCAATTTATGGGTGACATAAAGGCTGCCATAGGCTAGGCAGGCTTCCACTGAGAGGAAACAGATTGCTTGTGGTGTCAATATTCTGGGTTAGAGGATGGAGCCCTGAGCTGAGCCCCGAAACTGGCAGCAGAGCATGGCCAAGTGCCCACTCTCTCACACACACACACACACACACACACACACACACACACACACACACACACACACACACACACACACACACACACACACAGGGATGAAGATAGAGAGGCTATAAATACACAGGGTAATGAGAGTGTGGTGTTGCTGTCATCCTTGTGCTCTGTCGCCTGTAGCCTCTTTCTCCTCATTGTCGCATCTCGACACATGCGCACACACACACACACACACACACACACACACACATATATACAGTATACACCGCAGACAGGAGGGATTATGGGCTCAGGTAACCCCTTAATTAAAGTATTAGCTGCTAGCACTATATATTACAATCTGGGGTAGTATGCAGTCAAGATGTTGAAAAATAATATATTTCTGCAATACTATAAACCCAATTTAAAATGGAAAAGCTATACGAACTATACGAAGGTCGATGATTCCATTCTCAGAAATGTTGCTGTTTTGTCAAGGTCTATAAAAAAATGTTAATACAATTGCCATAAGTTTTAACTTCATGCCTGCAATAATCATTTTAAGCTCCTGGCTAAATCCTTGCTGTCATGATTTGATTTGTGAAGCCCATGTACTGCTCTCTCCTGTCTGTACTGCTCTCTCCTGTCTGTACTGCTCTCTCCTGTCTGTACTGCTCTCTCCTGTCTGTACTGCTCTCTCCTGTCTGTACTGCTCTCTCCTCTCTCCTGTCTGTACTGCTCTCTCCTGTCTGTACTGCTCTCTCCTGTACTGCTCTCTCCTGTCTGTACTGCTCTCTCCTGTCTGTACTGCTCTCTCCTGTCTGTACTGCTCTCTCCTCTCTCCTGTCTGTACTGCTCTCTCCTGTCTGTACTGCTCTCTCCTGTCTGTACTGCTCTCTCCTGTCTGTACTGCTCTCTCCTGTCTGGCCTCGCAAAAAGCCTGGCCAAGAAAGCTTTAGCTAAACTGCTGGCGCTGAAACGATGTATGCTTTTAAAGTATAATAATAATAATAACGTATGTCCTTGGCTGCCGATCCCTCCTGTCCAGAGACACTGCTTTTAGTGTGTGTGGTCCTCGCCTCTGGAACAGCTGCCAGAGGACCTGAGGGCATCATAATCTGTCAACAATCTTAAGAGATACCTTTTTAGATTAGCTGCATGTTATTAGTCATAGCGAATCTGACCTTGGTTGTTGTTTTATCTAGTTTATAAGTGCCGGTAATCAGTTTGGTTTTAATCTACCCCTTTTACTGTGCTGCATTTGTCTGTTTCACCATGTAACACATTTATTATGCATTATTTTGTATTTCCCATTTTTTATTTTACTTACCATTAATATTGCTACTATTCATATTGCACCCCGATTCTAATTTGTGTGTTTCATCTCTTTATTGATCTTCTTATCCTGTTAATCACTTTGTATTGTAAAATGTATTGCAGTCTTGCACAAAAGGTGAACATGTTGCCCTAATGATGAATATGTGAGCAACCAGCCCAAATCAATACTTTAAGTGGGAGAGCGTTGAGTCACAGCTATTAAAAGGTCTTGTGTCTTTGAATCACTGTCTGAAAGCTGACCGATGGTCTTTATGTAATGTTCGGCATGTCAGTCAAAGCATGCGTGCACAACACACACACACACACACACACACACACACACACACACACACATGCAAACAGTTTGTCTGCTAGTGTGTGTTTCTATTAGGGATGTTCATCAATTATCGAAAATCGATAATCGATCGTTAAGGATTGGAATCGATCCTGTGGCATTTGGATCGATTTTTTAATTATTTAAAAAAAAAAAAAAAAAAAAAATTTTTTTTTTTTTTTTTTTTTTGGACTAGGTTTGGGTGGAATTCGTTCCTCCTCGCCCCACTCCATTGCACAGCCGACTAACGTGAGGTGGAGCTTCATATAGTCTCTAGTTTTCTGGCTGGGCACGGGCCTTTGTGCCAACAAAACTGTTTTAAACATGAGAAATTCACACCGGCATGCGCCGGGGACAGCAGTGTTGGAGAGGAGACACATTGAAATAAAGAGTTCATTGAGGAGAACACGTTGTCTTTCGTATTTTCTGCCATAGGCATTCATTTTGTTAAAAAAAAAAAAAAAAAAAAATTGAAAAAATTGAAAAAATTGAAAATTTTCTAAGTATTAATAAAATCGATAATCGATAATTGATCGTTAATTCTCACCGATTATCGATTTTGGAAAATTTTCAAAATGAACATCCCTAGTTTCTATGTGTGTGTATGTGTTTCTGCATGTTTGAGAGAGATGGGGAGAATAGTCTGGTAGGTTGACTGTGCCCTGGTGTTGGTGAGCACAAAGGCAGAACATAAAGCCACAGGCGGAGTGTCGAAGACAATCACAGCCGTGACGATAGCCAGCACATCACATAGTAAGTTGAGATGGTGTTTTTTGTCTCTGCCAACAAAAATAGTTTCCTCAGGATTGCACTACTACCATAGCCTGACATCTCCAGACCGATTCGCAAATGCCAGAGCAAAAGAAACATGAGCTCGCAGATTCGTCAGGTTCCCAGGCTACATGTTAAACTATTTACCAACTCTACTTTTAGGTTAGCACAGAGTATTTCAGCTTACCGTTCATAATTAAGGTCAAATGTATCCATATCGCTGTGACTACTGTGCACAGAAAAATGCTGTGAACGCAACCTAATCAACGTTACATTAGAACAGATGTGAAGCGGAGTGATCTACATACAGTGATGCATCCCGTGACGTTATACTGTATATCAGCACGGCTGGAATGCCTCTTGTCCAATCAAATTGCTTGGCCGTAACTAATGGGGTCTCTTGGACCGAGTTTCAAGAATGAAGACTCAGTCAGGTCACATCGCCCCATCCTCAATAGCTAATCAGCCCATGACATCTGTCAAATATTATGTCTGTTACGACGTTGTGTCACCAGATATATCACCCCATCCTCAATAGCCAATCAGCCCTTGTCATCTGTCAATATGACATCTGTTATGACGTTGTTCATCTCCGTCTGCTGAGCCAATCACCGAAGAGGACGTGTGCAGTATAGCCGTGGTTACCACGTCATCATCCTCTAATGGATTGTTCACCTGTGGGTTGATTCTCTATCCTAGTCTGAGCCAATGCCCTCCTCTCTCACCACAAGAGGAGCGACATCTTATCATGGAGTCATTAGGCCAAATTAGTTGCCATGCCATTTGCTGAATAAGGCTTGCTTGTTAAATTGTATCCACTGCTCTCTCATGATTGAAACTGTTGTATAATGGTAATGTATTACAGGGCTGGAATAATAGTGCGAGTCTGCAGGCAGTAGAGAGCCAGGAGTGGAAGTTTGACTAGAAGCAGTACCAGACAGAACAAAGGCAGCGTGTAGCCAGCTAAGCCGTCCCCAGAGCAGGGAGAGGACAGAGACGAGTGCTGGAGGCAGGCTGGCAGGCGGGGCTGCAGGGACATGGAAAGACCGATTAGGCAAAAACCAAAAAACTGCAGGTAGAATATGCAGACTAGTGTGGGACAAAGCGTAGTAGACAAACACTGACTGGGCAGCTGAATCGAACTGGCGATGAGTGGATGTCAAACCAGGGAAGTTATACTGTGGGGTTATGATGAGACAATGACGAGCACCTAGTGGCCAGACTCCCGCACACCTGACACCACTCCTGCAATGAAGCACACAGAGAGCAGAGAGAAACTGCAGGAGAGAGAAAGCCTGCAGGCTAGACAGAGTTCACTGGTTTTGCTACCTTGTTTCTAATGACCGGGACTGAGAGTAGGAGTGGGCGATATGGATGGAAATGAATATCACGATAATCACAAGGTTCCTTTTTTACGGGTATCGATATATATATATATATATCACGATATGGCTCACGTATGCGAAATCTCATTAGATCTAGTTGAACTGAATGATAATGTTAGGTGTGATGGTAAACAAAATATAAATATTCAAATAATGTCCCTTGAAAAATGTTTCATACTCCATTTTGTCAAGTAAAATAAGTAAAGTGAGTAAGATTTGCTTGTTATAATAAATGTAGACAGCAGAATTGTGTCACGAATCACAATATCCCAAAATCACGATATGATTCCACTGAAAGACGATAAACGAAAATATTGAATTATCGCCCAGCCCGAACTGGGAGCTTAACATAGCAGTTTCAGCTATCAATAAAACTATAGGGGAAAATATGAATCCAGTTCTAACATGAAAATCTGCCCATCATATCATGAAGAATGGTTTTATTTCTAATAATTTGTGAGATAACTGATGGGATCAGCTCTCCTGGGCCCCAGACAGAAGCACTATTTTCACACAGCAAATCCCTGCATTTGTGGTCAGAGAAATAAGCTTGCTTTGCATTCTTCTCGCCCAGAAGGAGCACATCGCCCTGTTGCTAGCTAGCTTAAAGAAACACTCTTGACGATTTTCAACCAGCTTTGTATCATTACAAAATTAGTAGTATATCCGAAAACTGTAAACAGTTTTTAAGTCATCCATTTAGTTTGACAGAGATTGAGAGTTGAGTGAAGTTGTGGACCAGTGATGTCGTCATTCATGCACAAATGACATCACTGGTCCACAACTTCACTCAAATCAACTCTCAAACTCTGTCAAAAATGGATGGATAAATGGATGACTTCAAAACTGTTTACATTTTTCGGATATACTACTGATTTTCTAATGATGCAGAGAAAAACATTGAAAAATGTAAAATCGGCAGAGTGTTCCTTTAAATGTCCACAGTGGTTATAGCGACTACGCCAAGCGTTAGTTAACAGACAGACCTCGCGGCTTAAGAGAGAACTATCCCTCGACCTATCGTCACACAACTTTAGCCTGAGTCACCTGCCTCAGCCGTGGTTAAGTCAGTGACAGTAATGAGCCAGTCACCGCTGTTGGAATGTGTCGCGTGTCATCGAGCCAGATTTCACACGATGCTATGGCTAGCTCCCACACTAGCTATGTACCCCCCGGATCCCCCGAACCCTGCGCGTGCCCGTGTGGATTATTCGATTATTCTAGAAGGGACCCTCACCCCCTCTGCATACGGTGCCTCGGTTGGTTCCATGCAAGCCAAGCTTTGGAGTCCCTGGGCTGTGTGAGCTCTGCGCCCGATTCAAGCACGCAGCACTCTGCAGACGCCTGAAGCAAGACATGGCTATCAGGGATGGAGATCCACTCTTCGCCCATCCGGCTAACCTCCCATGCCGTAGTTCCGTCGACTTCCTGCCTCCTGAGGCTCCCAAAGTAATTGTGGAGCTGAATGCTGGGGAGGAAGAAGCGTTCGCAGACGCCCTCATCTCAGACGAACATGACGCTGACATCCACGATGATGCAACGTTTCTGACGCCGCTTCCATGGTGAGCGTGGTTACCCCCACCAACACCGGCCTCCTTCTTCGACTTGATCCCCCAAGCGGTGGAAAGTCTGGGTCCAACCTGGCCAGAGGTTGTCCAGTCCACCAGCGGTCGCATGTTTGACAGCTTACCAGCTGCTTAATACCAAGCAAGCAATCCCATTATTCTCTCGACATCCTCAAGACTGACTGGGAAACAGCAGCAAGGCGTGGGGTGGCTTCCCACCTTGTCTGCGGGGCCACTAAGGGAGCCGGTTCTGTCTCTGCTTTCATCACCCTGAAGGTCACCGTCCTGCCCGCCAAATCTGACCGGTTCCAGTCCGGCCTGACTCAGCGTAACTACAGGGCAAGTGCCACCCTCACCAGGGCACTCAATGTTACCCCCATGCTCGGCTTCTTCAAAATCAAGCTGTGTTTAAGCAGTGTGGGAGATGATGGATGCGGAGACGATGCGTGAAATCCTGCTCGACTCTCCCATCTCCCCGACCGAGTTATTTGGCCCCTGCATGTCTTCCCTTCAGGAAATCTGTGCGGTGAAGAAAAAGAATGACGAGGCACTCGTCCTCCCAGCTCTGCAGCTCCTGGATTTCCTCCTCTGCAACTTGGGCATTTCAGGTCTGGCGCCACGGGTCACAAGGCTCCTCGGCTCATCAGCTGATCCCCATAGTAAACAACAGAGCCGCTCGCGACAATAAAAGTACTCCGATAGTGAGATAGTGAGTGCAAAAAAGAACGTGTGAAGCCACATAGTCCTAAGCCAAATAATGTAGTGTACTACTTTGATTAACAATACAACTATAAAAAGTAAATAGCTATAGAAAAGATGAGGATCAGGAGCTCTACAGGCTGCTTGCCTCAGACCACGTGACGACTCATCAACGTATCCTGATAGGCATCGACGTGTGGTAGTGACGTCGGCGTGTTGATGAGTCGATGCTCTCTCGTAACGGACAAGCCCGTCTTTTATTGTCACACGAACACCACAATACATGCATGCGGCCACAACACACTCATGCGGTGGCCGGTGAAAAGTGTCCTCTGCATTTAACCCATCCAGGCATGTCCTTTCCTCCGGGGGGCAGGCCAGGAGCAGTGGTCGCTTTCTCGTACAGCGCCCAGGGACCAACTTCGGATGTTGTCGTCACTGGTCAGATGACAATGACGATCTGATCTTCTGCATGTTTTTAGTGGGGGGGTTATATGGGGGAGCACGGGGAGAACATGCAAACTCCACACAGAGAGAAAGGCCCTTACGACGAGATACCCCACCTGGGCAGTGGGCACTGAAGATATGGGGGGGAACACAACCACAGCGCCCACAGTGTCCCAGGCGAGAATCGAACTCAGGACCTTCTGACTGTGAGGCGACAGCGCCAGGGGCGGACTGGGATCATAATTCAGGCCGGGCATTAGATACCAAGCAGGCCAGGCCGATACGGGCCGCCGCGCGTGCCGGCGTCCGAAGGGCGGCGGCGAAAAATTTGGGGCGTTTGAAGCTCAATTTGGGCCCTTTGAAGCCCAATTTGGGCCGTTTGAAGCCCAATTTGGGTCGTTTAAAGCCAGATTTGGGCCGTTTAAAGCCCGATTTGGGCCGTTTGAAGCCCAATTTGGGCCGTTTGAAGCCCAATTTGGGCCAAGTCCAATTTTACAATGAGATGCACCCACTTTAAACCTGAATAAAGTAATAAAACCACTAGTAAACCAGTAGGCGGCGCCTGGCCTGCTGTTCAGTGAGTGGCCTGGCCTGGCCTGCCAAATTTTTTTTTTTTTTTTTTTTTTTTTTTTTGCTGCAGGCCAGGCCAGGCCAGGCCACCGGGCATTTGCCCGACGTGCCCGATTATGCAGTCCGCCCCTGGACAGCGCTACCGACTGCGCCACCGTACCCCCTACAACCCCTACAGTACACACACACACACACACACACACACACATGCACTGTTGGTGGCTTATTCTAGGAATCTGGTAACAGTGTGTGCCAATCAGTTTGAGACAAAAGGTTGGTGTGTCCCAAGAGGGCACTCTGATTCCCTGTATCCTCCTGCCAGCTCACTTCATGCCTCGCACTGCTCACATTGATGTGAAAATCATTTTACATAGGAATATCAATGTGCGTGTGCGTGCGTTCATTCGTGCGTGTGTGTGCATGTTTGCTGCACATGCCTGCTCATATGTGTGCGAATGTGTGTGTGTGTTTGTGTGAGCTCCCCCCCCCCCCCCCTCTTCCATTTATCCTCCTGTCTGTACTAGCATCTGAACTACAACTGAGCAGCGGTGCAGCCGGGACGCTTCACCTATCCTAGATGAAAGCACTAGAAGCTTGTTTATATACACAGCAGAGCACATTTAAATTGTATGAGCTTGTTATTGTGCTGTGGCTTAGCTGTGGGAGGCTAATTGAAAATTTAGATGGATGCAGGATTTGCTACTAGTATGTGTATGTATGTCAGAAAGAGACCAACAGACAGATGTAGAGAAAGAGAAAGACCGCCCTTTTAACTGGGAAAGTCCTTTGTGCACTGTTGGACTCCTTTGGACTGGAGAAACAGAAATTCGCGGTCAGCCCCTGGAAATTAATTTCATTTATCTGATTTCTGATTTCATGCCATCAAACATGTCAAATGATTTCCACGGCCCCAGCTCTGCCCTATTTCTTCATTACTGCCTTGATTGTGAGGAGCTGGGTCTTCTTGCTTGCTGAAGACATTTCTATGGCACTCATCCCTCACAGGCCAGATCTAGCCTGAGAGAAAAAAGATCTATGTGGGAGTTTGGGAGTGCTGAGCTACCAGTCTCATCCCTCATGGCCTCCTTTCCACTGCGGAGCATCAGAGATTTGCCATAACGTTACCAGGAGAGCCAGAGAAAGAGTCTCAAATCACTTTAACTGGCCTGAGCGGCCTCGGCTCACCACAAGCCAAAGCCTGTGTATCCATGACAACGCTAAGATGGGATCCGCTCGTAGCCATTGACTCCTCTCAGTCAGCGCTGAGTGCTGAGGGAGGATGTGGAGATAAGGAGAGATTCAATTCAATTTGCCTGTGAACGCCCGCCTGCCCCTCGTGTGCGAGGCAGGAATAAGGAGGCTACACTCTCAACGACACGGGAGCCAAGCACGCAAAAGTAGAAGAGGGGGCGAGAATTATGTTGTCACGGCTAAGTCGCCATATTTCTCCCCAGAGATAACTCTCTCTCTCTCTCTCTCTCTCTCTCTCTCTCTCTCTCTCTCTCTCTCTCTGCATAAGAGCACCCTGTGGAGTTCTGCTAATTTGGTTTCCCTTCTCAAGTGTTTATTTCCCACTCAAATGTTTTCTCCCACTACCCCCCCCCCCGCCTCCTTACAGTGCTAGTACAGCATGTGATGTGCCTTGTTTGAAAAGAGAAAAAATATATTAGCTAAAGACTGCATAAGCCCCCCTGTTGAGTCCTCTCTAGCATCGTTTCATTCTCATGTTGATAGACAAATCCCAGGGTCAATCCCAGGGTGTGTAGTAAGTAACATGGACCTCTTCTCAATTTGTACATGCATGACTGGTAAAAAACCATGTTGGAATTGAACGCACACATGCAAACCTGTATGTAAGTGGAGCCTGGAGGCTCTGAGGGAGCAGGTGTGTCCGTTGTGGGCATTCAATCCCAGTCACGCTGACCTGACTCTCAAATCAATAGCCATTTCCATCTGTGTCTTGTCAGTCAGACAGAAATACCCCTTATGTACACTCTTGCTTCTCTCCATGGGCCATTCTTTGCATAAAGGTGGGAACACATGTGTCTCCGAATCAAGGATCTATACTCGCTTGTACTAGCCACATATATAATGTTGTTTATATATGTTGTTTTTATAATGTTGTTTTTCTTTGAGCTTAAATGAATTGAGAATGTGAAAATGGTTAATTGTGTGTTGAGAAATGCAGAGGGGTAAACATAAGTGGCTGGTCTCTGCACTGTGATGTTATCCAAATAAGCTGTGCTCAAACACAGTTGTATTGCAATGCATTGCTAAACATTCTCCACATAGGCAAGTATGAAGTGGAAGTTCCATTCATTTCTCATTTTTGACCCTAAGTCCTCCAAATCCAAAACAATCACCTCCACCCACCCCCTACTCTCCATCGCCTTTCAACCCAGGATCGGGCTTCCTCCCCTGGGCTTGGTGTCTCACAGTATCCTCCTCTCTCTTCAGTCAGCCAGGCTGGCTCAGGCATGCAGGTAGCTTATAATAGACTCAGCAGAGTACCCAGGAAAAGTAAGGCATCACTTTCTCTCTGAAGTATCGACAAGTCCTCCCTGCAAAATCATGACAGTATGAAGACTTTTTTTTAGACCCTTTAGATAATATTTGGAGAGCAGCTGCTTGCATGTGTAATCTTAAAAAAATCATTTGCGGGCGATAAGATGTTTACTGTTGCCTTTTTCGATTAACCTACAAAACAGAAAATGACTTTCCCCAGAGAAAGTTTAAAATCCGGTGCAGGTCAATATCAGGTAATATTTTAGGCGTCGTAGTTGGATAGGCAGAGGTTATTTTCTGCTAGAGCAACTCTATCAGTGCATGTATGGTTTCCTTATCTCAAGCCTAATCACCAGCACCATGAGACATTTTACAGAGGAGGGCTGAGCTCATCGCGCTGTCTGTGTCTCTGTGTAGGTGGAGGAGGTGGTGGATGTGGGGACATTTGCTGCAGAGGACATCCACATACCCAGCATCTACGTTCACAGGATCGTTACGGGGGCCAGCTTCGAGAAGAGGATAGAGGTATACAGCAATGCCTTTCAATGGATAATTCAAACATAAAGATGTGTATCCTCCTGAGCAGCATGGAGTGTCTTCATCCTCCCTGTTGTAGTCCCTGAATTATCTGTCACTAGTCCCACTGTGGAAAATCACAGGCCTTGAAACAATTAGTTGAATTAATTAAAAATTATACATCATTAATCCTGTAACAATTAATTTTCCAGCTGAGCCCTCCTAGACAGGTTTTCTGGCAGGAGAAGTTATGATTCATTATTGCTTGTCTTTCTCTTATCCATGTATGTTTCCTTGCTGATAAATTAACACATCGTGCACCCTATATATGTCTTCATTTCTCTAAACATCCTTTCTCTGGATGTGTTTGCAGAAACGCACGGTAAAGAAAAGCCAGGACTCAAAGCCCAAACCAAAGAAGGACTCTGATGTTGTTCGAGAAAGGATCATTCGCCGGGCTGCTCTGGAGTTTGAGGATGGGATGTATGGTATCCTTTCAAAACAAAACTCAAGCAGTCCGCTGACCCTGTTCTGCCGTGTGCCTCATTTCCTTTTAGTAACACACAAATGAACAGGAATTTAGACCAAGTGTTAGCCAGTAGTAGCCATATATATTTTTTAAGAATATCTATCTTACTACTATAATTGGAGAGCTGTCTGTCTGTTTGTTTGTCTGTAGTGCTGTCTGGCTGTTTGTCCGGAGTTTCAAGGCGCACTGTTGCTCCGATCGCCTCTCAAATTTGCCAAAAGCAAATACAAGTTCTGAAAGCAGCCTAAAGAGTCTGTTTGTGTGGCGATCCGTTCAACTTGGTGTAGGTCAATTGTATTTATTTTATTAGTTGTAATGTTTTGTGAGGTGAGGTGGTCCACTGTAACCCATTAGTTTCTGTCAAACCTGCCGTCACCATAATGCATCCTTCTCTGCACCTTAAAGGATTCCATTTGGTTTGCGCACTAGATGTCCCACTGGAGCTGTAATGTCAGACGTAAACGCAGTCTATAAAACACATAGGCGCGGCTTACCATGCCACCGTAAGCACTCGCATTGCTCTGCTATAGCTGTCTGCGGTCTCCACTAGGCAACCCAGACCAGCCTGTGTTGTGGAGACATGCAAAGCAAGCCACACAGCTACCACACAGCTGACCTACCGCACACAGTATACAAAACCAGGAAACACAGTCCCAAACTGCGATGCAATCAGAGACTCTTATTTTCACAGCCATGGCTGCTTAATTTTTCCAATCACAGTCACGGCATGATCCGTTATACTGTATGCTGTCAAGTCTGGCTGGGTCACTCTGTCCATTCATAAACCTGGCTGGGTCACTCTGTCCATTCATAAACGTCTGGCTGGGTCACTCTGTCCATTCATAAACGCGGGGAAGAGCAAAATCCAAACGCACAGAGGAGGCTCGGCCCGACACTACAGCAGGCATGTTTTCACAACACAGCTTCTTCCACTGCTCACACAATATAAGTCGCCTGTCTGGCTAGATATAGAATAGTGGTTTGCGGGCGTCCAGTAGGGCTGAATATTGCATTTAGCTCCTTTAATACATGATTTTCAGTGTATAATTTCATATGAAATGGTTATGATCTTTAACAAAGAGCCCATCAGCCAACCTTGGCATTGGCATCCCCATGCTGGCCAGCAACTTTATCAAATCTGACATCACTGTACATCTCCAAAGTGAGAATGGCATTCTGGGGCTGGTAAGACACCCACACGTTTTGTTGTTCTTGTTGTTGTTGTTGTTGTTGTTTTTCCCCACGGGCTTCAGTGTTTCTTTGAAACACTCTAATGAGTAGCATATTATTGCCTTTTTGTGATGGCAGTCCCTTTAAACGGCAGTAAGCGTTTGAAACTGAATTGTGTTCAAAGCATGCAGTTGATTGAATGCCCATTCTTTTAGACAATATCATTGTTCGTTGAGGTCATCATTTCAAATGTGCTGGGTTTGTTATGTAACAGATTGTGGCGGTTTGTCACTTTCCCTTCAATTTCCTTTTCACTCATTTTTCAGTCATTATATGCTGAGCACTCAACAAAGGCTGCTGCTATGGCAAAGACTTTCCAATCAATTGTGTTCGACAGGAGAATGTAGGCGGCTATGCTAATGCCTTGTCAAAGTTTCTCCTAATTGTGAGTGTCAGTTTTAGAGAGGTGCTGCTGGATTCATCTCTCTCCCCTTCGCTCTCTCCTATCCTCTCCTCTTCTCCTACACCCCCTCTCCCTCTCCTCTCCTCTTCTCCTACACCCCCTCTCCTCTCCTCTCCTCTTCTCCTACACCCCCTCTCCCTCTCCTCTCCTCTCCTCTTCTCCTACACCCCCTCTCCCTCTCCTCTCCTCTTCTCCTACACCCCCTCTCCCTCTCCTCTCCTCTCCTCTTCTCCTACACCCCCTCTCCCTCTCCTCTCCTCTTCTCCTACACCCCCTCTCCCTCTCCTCTCCTCTTCTCCTACACCCCCTCTCCCTCTCCTCTCCTCTTCTCCTACACCCCCTCTCCTCTCCTCTTCTCCTACACCCCCTCTCCCTCTCCTCTCCTCTTCTCCTACACCCCCTCTCCTCTCCTCTTCTCCTACACCCCCTCTCCTCTCCTCTCCTCTCCTCTTCTCCTACACCCCCTCTCCCTCTCCTCTCCTCTCCTCTTCTCCTACACCCCCTCTCCCTCTCCTCTCCTCTTCTCCTACACCCCCTCTCCCTCTCCTCTTCTCCTACACCCCCATCCCTCTCCTCTCCTCTTCTCCTACACCCCCTCTCCTCTCCTCTTCTCCTACACCCCCTCTCCCTCTCCTCTCCTCTTCTCCTACACCCCCTCTCTTCTCCTACACCCCCTCTCCTCTCCTCTTCTCCTACACCCCCTCTCCTCTCCTCTCCTCTTCTCCTACACCCCTCTCCCTCTCCTCTTCTCTCCTCTTCTCCTACACCCCCTCCCCTCTCCTCTCCTCTTCTCCTACACCCCCTCTCCCTCTCCTCTCCTCTCCTCTTCTCCTACACCCCCTCTCCCTCTCCCTCTCCTCTTCTCCTACACCCCCTCCCCTCTCCTCTCCTCTTCTCCTACACCCCCTCTCCTCTCCTCTTCTCCTACACCCCCTCTCCCTCTCCTCTCCTCTCCTCTTCTCCTACACCCCCTCTCTTCTCCTACACCCCCTCCCCTCTCCTCTCCTCTTCTCCTACACCCCCTCTCCCTCTCCTCTCCTCTCCTCTCCTCTTCTCCTACACCCCCTCTCTTCTCCTACAACCCCTCCCCTCTCCTCTCTGCCCAAAAGGATTGCTCCTTTTGTTGGACAGAGAGAAAATCAATGTCTCATCTAATCAGAAAGATGTGATTGTGTCTGTCTCCTGACTTGATCGATCATGGTTGGTCAGGCTGACTGACACGTGTGTGTGTGTGTGTGTGTGTGTCAGGGTGGGAATTTAGTCATTTTAGGGGCAACAAGGCCATTTGGCCTTCGGCGTCACATGTTTTTAGGGCACAAGGCCACATGCCAGGGCACAGAGGCCATTGCTCTATTGACATCGTGAAGAGCGATTTTTCTGAAATGTGTAATGAGCCAATGACACATCCTTTGCATAGGGCAGGCTACATTAAAGTGAGACCACTGATGCTTTTAAAGCAACTGACAGTAGCAGGCTGGTAGCAGGGCACTGCCAAGGTGGCCTTAAGGATCTCAGGGCATCACGGCCAGAGGAGGGGGCAACAGAGGGCATGTCCTCTGTGTAATTTCCACCCTGGTGTGTGTGTGTGTGTGTGTGTGTGTGTGTGTGTGTGTGTGTGTGTGTGTGTGTGTGTGTGTGTGTGTGTGTGTGTGTGTGTGTGTGTGTGTGTGTGTGTGTGTGTGTGTGTGTGTGTGTGTGTGTCTGTGCGTGCGTGCGTGCCTATTTACATGTGTTCCTCTCTGTGTAGGGTCCATACCCCGTGGAGGACCAGGTAGATGCGGACCTGATCAATGCTGGTGAGGGTTGTCCTGAGCAATAAGAGCTAACATGTTCTGAATGGTTGACACCTCCTCAATTTCTTTACAGCCATTTATTTGTTGCACTTTTTTTTCAGTTTTTCTTTATTATAACCCCACCGGCGATAGCCATGGCTGGAAGAGTTATGTTTTCGGGTTGTCTTTCCGTACAGTACCTACATATACGTACATCTGTCCCATGCTCGTTAACGCGATATCTCAGTAACGCCTTGAGGGAATTTCTTCATATTTGCCTCAAACGCCCACTTGGACTCAAGGATGACCTGATTAAATTTCGGTGTTCAATGTTCAAGGTCACTGTGACCTCACAGTCATGACTGTCCATTCCATGTTCGTTAACGCGATATCTCAGGAACACCTTGAGGGAATTTCTCCAAATTTGGCTCAAACACCCACTTGGACCCAAGGATGAACTGATTAGATTTTGGTGGTCAAAGTTCAATGTCACTGTGACCTCACGTCTCTCTGTTTCATGCTCATTAATGCGATATCTTAGGAACACCTTGAGGACATTTCTTCAAATTTGGCACAAACATCCACTTGGACCTAAGGATGAACTGATCACAATTTGGTGGTCAATGGTCAAGGTCAAGTGACCTCACAAAAAAAAACAGAACTCAAGAATTCATATGCTAATTATGAAAAGATTTCACACAAATGTCTTATTGGATAAAAATATGTAGTGTATCACTTACTTTTGCAGACACAAAAATCCTTTAAGTTGACCTAAAAATCGCATTTCTTATATTGATTTTCTTATATTGATTTGGACCTCTCGTATGATACTTGTATGAGTCCACCCTCTCCTCCTGTTCAATCTGGTAGTTCACCACAAGCTCATTGGTTTTGCAAATATTGAGCTTCGGTGATTGTCGATGTACCATGATGTGACGAAGCTCCCTGTGCGTCCTCTAAAAGACTAAGTGAAGACAGCATGTTTCTCACTGGAAATTATTCACTGGTATCATACATGTTAATAAATATACTGTAGTGATGGGGGGGTGGGGGGCACTTAATACCTTTTATTAAATTCCTTCAAAGTCTTCACTACTCATATTTTATGAGTCTGGACAGACATGAATGTAGATTGCAACTTTACTTGTTGGCGGATGCGTTCAAGCGCAAGGTGGTTAGTTTATTTTATTTTACCATTGATGTTAGGATATTAGGATTATTGATGTTACAATATTATTTAATGCAAAGGTGGGGGAAACATGTCTCCTCTCCATCCACAGGGAAGGAGACTGTCACTGTGCTTCCCGGAGCTGCCTATTTCTCCAGCGATGAGTCATTTGCCATGATCAGAGGGTAAGGCGGTTACACCCAATCTTCCAAAGTTACTGTACCTAGTAAACGTTATATACAATAGATGATCAGATATGCCGTATATACTTGGCATGTCTGGATTTGCATAATATGGAAAACTACACACTTCTATTCATACTGGGTGTCACACTTATTGGTGTCGTTTGTGCTAAGCAAAATACAACATTTTATATTTTCCTCATGTCAATAGTTTCACCTGAGCCCCAAAGCCAGCTGTCATCATAAAGCAGGATGTGGGACATAGCCATGATTTGTAACCTTTGGACATTAGCAAATAGATATTGTCGCCAGTACAAGCAGACGACAGCTTTGCCAATATTCCCCTGGTTCTTATTGATTTGGTAGTTGTCTGACATGGCCCACCCACCCTCCCTCCCTACAGCATCAGTTCTCTCTGTCCCCCCAGTGGAAATCTAATGGTGCCCATAAATAGTGCTGTCCAACAGTCACACTGGCGGTGACCAAACTGTGCCTGTGTGTGTGTGTGTGTGCGCGTGTGTGTGTGTGTGCGCGCGCGCGTGTGTGTGTGTGTGTGTGTGTGTGTGCGTGCGTGCGTGCGTGCGTGCATGCGTGTGCACGCGCTATAACAGTTGAGACAGGAGTCTAAAGTCACTGAATGAGGAACACAAGAGAATGAGAGCTGTGTAATGGGTTATAAGCAATGTTGCCTCTAAGCCAGTGGTGTCCAGTCCCGTGACATGGTAGAGTTTGCAGGGTTTTATTCCAAATCAAACACCACTGATCAGCATGTTTTCAACCAGAGAAGGAGGAATCTTATTCAGTGACTGTCTTCTCGATCCAATCCGTGTTTCACAATGTAGTAAAAAAAGCGGAGGCCAAATAATGTGTCCTCAGAATACTTCTTAGTTTCAACATGTCACTAACACAGCATCTGAAAAATGTTGCAGCATTTTCAGCGTTACAGTTTTCATGGAGCTGCTCGTCAGCAAGGGGTTAATTCCCCCTTCCCCCAAATGATTTGGTGGCCCACTGGAGCTAGAGCCGCCATTCCCAACCTGTGGGCCGCGGCTCACTTATTGCAAGTGGCCCACAGGTTTGGGAATCGCTGTTCTAAACCAAGACATTGATTGTCTTGTAGCAAATTTCCACTCTGATGCATGATGAAAAACCCATCAAGTATTACTGTGTTGAACTTTACATTTTCTTGTATGTATTTATTTTGTTTGTGTGTTTATTTATTTAGTTAGTTATTTAGTTAGATAGTTAATTAATGTTGTTGCTTATGGCAGATTGATGAGCTGATACATTGAAGTACTGCAGAAGCTAATGGTTGTCTTCCTCTGTTGCCATGTCCTCAGGGGTCACATCAACCTGACAATGCTGGGAGCCATGCAGGTGTCAAAGTCTGGAGACCTAGCCAACTGGATGATTCCTGTAAGATTGGCTTTGATGCCACGTCTAAACTATTTATATGTATTGATCTCCGTCCCAAACTTGGAGACATGATGACTTACTGGGTGACTTTTCTTACTTTTCTTTCGATCTTACTTATCTTTTTCCTTTCATTCCTTTTTTCTTCATTCGACCCTGCTGTCTTTCACCCCTCCCCTCACTCTGTTCGTTTCTTCACATTCAAATCTTCACTTATTCGCTCAAAGCTCTCCTTACCTGAAGAGTGAATTATAATTTCTTGTTTATTTCATGCACAATGCCCTCCTGCATTTCTCAGAGAATGAGATGTCTTAATTTGATTTACAATCTCCCCCCTTAGCCTTAATTAGTTGTTATTATTCAAGAACATGGAGATGTGTTTGTGAGCGCTGCAGTAATGGTTGGCCAATATCGTTGCTAGATGTTTCGTCAGGTCAATTGGTCTCAAGACTCAGTGTCCATCAGGCTCCCCAGTGATCATTTTAAAGATACACCTGTTCTCAGCAGCCGAGAGGATATAGAAAATGCAGAGTATTGAAGGTAATACAGCTAAAACCATAGGGCTAATCTACAGTATGTTGCACTTTTGACATCATGTTTGCGCAGGTCACAAAATTAGCACCAGTCACCAGCATAATGCTGGTAAAATATGCAAGTGGCTACGTGGCTAGTAGATTTGCGTCACTCTCCAGCCAAAAAAACAACAACAGTACTCTATTGAGTGGCTGGTAAAATTTGAATATTCACTAGTTATTTAGCCGGTGGACAAAAAAGATTATTTTGCACCCTGTGTTTGAAGAGTACTCTCTGCACAGAAGACTATTGTTGATTTTGATCGCTAAATATTGCAACATAATTTGGATCCTTAACTCTCAATGGTCCTTGTCTGTCTTTGGTAATCGATAATTAACTGGTACTTGATTAAGCATGTTATGGTATGCTTTTGTCCTGATGTCGAAGAGTTTTTTTTGCCTATTCAGGTGCAGGGAGTTTACCTCGCTTGACCGTTAGTGCTGGGCAGTTTATACAGCAAAATAATGCAGCAACACGCGCACACATACCTCTCTCCTCACCTCAATCTTCATCATCACCTCCTTTGAAAGGGTGGATGGAGACAATTGCATTTCCCCCCTTCTGCGATAATGAAAATGATTCACTATCTAAAGTAAAGTTATACTTTATTTTATCCCCTTGGGGAAATTCACCCTCTGCATTTGACCCATCCTCTACTAGGAACCTTCCTAGAACTAGGAGCAGTGGGCAGCCACTGTGCAGCGCCCGGGGACCAACTCCAGTTCTTTTGCCAGTACCTTGGTCAGGGGCACTGACAGGAGTATTAACCCTAACATACATGTTTTTCTTGATGGTGGGAGGAAACCGGAGCACCTGGAGAAAACCCACACGGACCCGGGGAGAACATGCAAACTCCACACAGAAAGGACCTGGGACGGACCGGGGTTCGAACCCGGGACCTTCTTGCTGTGAGGCAACAGCGTTAACCACTGAGCCACCGTGCCGTCCTAGAGATGAACATTTTCCATTTGAGGGCTTTCAAATGCTTTTACAAGGCCGGGGTCAGAATATTGCAAATTCAGGACACTCAGGGGTCAAGGAGGGGGGCGGGGCTGGGGAAAAGAGGCCATAGCTAGGAATAGGAAGGTCGTAGAGAGTCGTGATTCTTGGGGTGGGTAGGGGGATGTGGTTGGTGGTGGGACGGGGCGTGGTCAGGCAGGGCTATGGCATAGGGGTGGTAGCTAGGATAGGAAGGTTGTTCGAGTCGGGGTTCGAGGGTTGGGTAGGTGTATTGTCTGGGGGATCTGGGTGGGTTAGGCGTAAGATAATTTTCCATGTTATGAACAGCCGTGTTGTTGATGTACCCGCAAAACATTGCCTAAAGTTCCATAAGGCTGAATCGCCACACCACTGTGCGATGGGCTTCAAGGTATTTGTGCCCATTTGTCATTTAGCTGTTAGCAGTTTTATTGTTGAGCTGTCCTAAACGCTAGGGCTCTTTTTGACTTTTACCTAGCAATTCAGAGGTATTACTAAAGCATGAATATTTTGAACACATAATTGTTTTCCCATTCCTCCATGATTGAGCAAAAGAGCCGTACCTCTAATGGTACCTGATGTTTGTTGAGTGGAGTTAATGATGATCTGTATTCACATTCACAATTCATTCACATCCTGTTTTTTTAAATGTGAAGGATACAGTACCGTAGTTTACATTTCAAATGACATGGATTTTGTTTTGCCTTCTACAGTATGTAAATGTGAGTTTTCACTCACCCCTTCAGATCGATGAGGAGTAAACAGATTGAAAATGAGGGAGAAATAACATATTCGAGTTGGACTGAAATGAAAGCAGTGAAAATGTAATTGGTCAAGTCTTAAGCGAATGTTTTTTTTTTTAACACATTCACTGCCAACAACGTGTAAACACGTTTTCAGAATCCAGCTGTTGACTGCCAACAACGTGTAAACACGTTTTCAGAATCGATTTTTTTTTTTTGACGGTGGGACGTTGATCTAACCCTTTTACGTCTCTTATATAAGTATTGGACGTGTACAACGTGTACAACCCATTCCACCGACCCACTAAGTGGCGACAAGGAAGTAGGAAGGCAAGCAAAAAGCAGTGTGATCCATTTCCATTCTCATGAAAATGGATTGGCGGAGGCGCTTTCGTTTCCGCGCTGATTGCTGGCGGTGCGGGATTGCAAACTTGCATAGTGGATTGCGGATGGAGCACACTTTGAGGCACGCAGCGTAAATATGACCAGAGTCGCAGGGGCTTCATCGGAGCTCTCGGCCAGGGCTCCGGGAGGCGGGCGAGTCCAGCCGGGCTTCCTCGGGGAGCGGCCACGCAGACAGGCACAGCCAGGCACAGCCGCACAGCGGCAGCGGGGCAGTGAGACTGGTGACACGCTTGTGGTGCAGCAGGCTATTTTGCAAATTGGAAACAGCCATAAAAGGCTTTTAGAATGGGATTTTCAACCCATTCTTTTTTGTTTCTTTTTCGCTCTAATTTAGAGTAATTTAATTTCTATTCAGAAATTTATTTGAGAGGTCGAGAGTATGAGAAAGTGCATTTGCACAGGTAGGAAAGTGCTTGTGACAGGGCGCTGCAGCCAAGAAGAACGCCCACGGAGGGAGGAGTTGAGCAGAGGGGAGTTTCCTGCTGTTATGGAGGAAATTACTGTTCAAAACTATTGTTTAGGTCTTACTGATGCCAAAAATGAATGGTTAAAGTGATCGAATTTCACAAAAAGCCGTTTATCTCTGAATATTTTTTCTGACGCTAAAACCATGCTGTATTCAATTGCTAATGCTTACATAACTACTAACTCTACAAACTAACTCTTTTAGACAGAGAAAGTACACATTCTATTAGTACTTTTGAGATATTGTATGTTCACAAACTCCAAGCAGAAAATAATCCTCGGCTCTTGTAAAATGAGCCAGAATCCTCAAAAAACGGCTTGGCAGAAGCTACCTACAGCAAAAAAAAACGGCTGGCAGTCAATGTGTTAATGATCATTATGGGAAATTCAATTGCCAGTTCGATTGTTAAAAATATATTACAACCAGAGAAAACAAGCATTCAGTCTAACTACAGCTAAAGTGCTGCATGTTACAGCCACTGACTACTGATAAGGCCTGATGGCAACTGTAATGAATGAGTTGCCAAAGCGCCTGGCATTTCTCAGGACTTTGGTCTGCTGTGCTCTGAACACATAAACATGGAGATGCTAGTATGTTATTAGTATGTTGTCATTCGTGTTCATTAGCTTTGTGGTCAGGCTTGCCGCTGAGTGTTGTTAGCCTCCAATGAGGATTTTCCCCTCAGGCCCAAACACAGAGTAGCAGAGGAGATGAACAGCTAATCACTCTTCCTGCGCCCCCTCGTCTTGTCCATATAAGTGTGCATGCAGGGCACGGACTGGGGATGAACCCTGAGCCTGATGCTCCCCAGGAGAAGCAGTAAAGGCCACTAGAGTAATAGGAGAACAAGAGTCCATAACCTTAGGCACAAAGGCCGGGGTATGCATCATAGTGACATTTCAATCCCCTGGATCAAACTGAGTGCATGAGTGGACAGATAGCACATGTGAGTCGCTAACTCTCTTAGCTGAGGCCAGGGCCAGTAACAACACTGTCTTAAAAGACAGGTGCTTCAAGCTGTAGTGGTTCAAACAGGGGGCCCTTGAGCCCCTGCAGAGCCACAACCAAATTCCACAAAGGCACCTGGGTCTTGGATACAGGGACCTCCCTCATAAGAGCACGCACCAGATCATCCTGGCCCACGGTTTTACCTCCGAAACCCAGATGACCAATAAGCCGATAAGGCTGCCAGGTAGAACTTGAATGTGGAAAAGCCTCTGTGTCTTTCTCATCTGTGTTAGCCGCACGGGTGAAGAGCGAGTCTCCATCTTTGATAGACGTGGCTTGTTTCAGGCGTCTGTGGAGCGCTATGTGCTTGAATTGGGTGCAGAGCTCACGTGACCCCGGGGACTCCAAAGCTTGGCTTGTGTGGAACCAACCAAAGCATCGTATGCAGACGGGGGCGGGGGGGGGGGTCCCCGCCAGAAATCCTCGAAAATCCACATGGGCACGCGCAGGGTTTGGGGGATCCAGGGGGAGACTTGTTGTGGCTAGTGCGGGAGCTAGCCATAGCGTCAGGTGAAATTATCCACGGCTGAGGCATGTGACTCGGGCTGAAGTCATGTGACGACAGGTGGCTTCTTTCGTCGAGGGCTAGTTTTCTAGAGGTGTAGGCTCTGTCGCTAACTAACGCTAGGCATAGTCGCTATAACCACTGTGAACAGTTAAGCTAGCTAGCAACAGGACGATGTGCTCCTTCTGGGCGAGAAGAATGCAAAGAATGAGAGCAAGCAAGGGAGAGATTTTATTCTTCCAACTCCAAATGCAGGGATTTGGTGTAGAGAAAATAGTGCTTCTGTCTGCGGCCCAGGAGAGCTGGTCCCATTAGCTTCATCTCATGAATTATTAGAAATAAAACTGTATGTTAAAGAGTGGAGCAGATTCATATTGAATGAGTGCGTATCTGCTGTCTAGTTTTCAACAATATTCCTTTTCAAAGGGGCAATGACATGTTTACACATGACATGAGGTATGGTTAAAGGAACACTCCTTTAACTTAAGGCATTAATTTAGTTTGACAGTTATTGAGAGTTGATTTGAGTTAAGGTGTGGATCAGCGATGCCATTCATGCACAAATGACACACCTTAGATCAAATCAACTCTCAGTAACTGTCAAACTAAATGAATGACTGCAAAACTGTTTACAGTTTTCTGATATACTACTGATTGTAATGATACAAAACTGGTTGAAAATCTGCGGAGTGTTCCTTTAAGGAAGTCAAGTCTATAAGTAACGTACCCCAGTTCCCACATGCAGTCAGCCTCTTCAAGGTTGGCGAGACCACATACAGCCGATTAGTCGGTGTCAGACATGTCTGGGCGTCTGTCGCTCTAGTCATTTATTTGCGGTGTGTCGTGTACCGTTGCCTCTAGTCAGCTTTTTCGGCGGCTTTTCTGTCCAATCGGCGTTGGGTTGTTGTCGGTGAGAGAAATCACTCTGATTGGCTGCTCAGGGGTAGCGAAGTAACACAGGAGAAGAAGATAGTGCACACAAAATGCTCTGCTCATTTCCCAACGTTAACTCATGTTAATTGATGGGCGATACATGCAGTACGGATCAGACGGATCCCGCATACGTCTGACAGATGACATGAGTGTGGGTCTGTTCGCAGCCGTACCGCATCTGTTCCGGAGGCGATGTACATTAGCCCTAAGCCTTTGTTCACACCTGGCGCTTAACATAATGCAGAACTGAAGCTTGAGGCAGGATCAAGCTGAGCTGATGCTTAACCGGTCACACAAGAAGCCTTCTCTTTTCCTCAGCACCTCGCTCGGTACTCATGGAACCCGCCCACAACTTCCATTGACTTCATGCCTGGAAGCTTCAGGCGTCACGCTTGGAAAATAGGACTGAATCCTGAACGATCGCTTGAGCAAGGCATGAGCATGCCTTGAGCGTGACACGCGCACGGCTGGTGTGTGAACGGCCTCGTCTGTTAACAACGACGCCTAAATTAAACTTGTGGGTTCAACGTAGGTTGAGCTTAGGTTGAGCGTTGCTCTGGCGTATGTGTGAGCAGCCACTAAGCCAGTGAGTGTGGGTCTGTGTGTGTGCGCCTTTGTGCTGACATACAGAGAGATAGTGGTTTTCATGATTGTTGTTACTTTATTAGATGCCCCTCCTCCAACACCTTCTACAGACACACACACACACACACACACACACACACACACACACACACACACACACACACACACACACACACACACACACACACATCAATCAGAAACAGTGAATATGCCATAGTACTCTAATATTCATTGTACAATATCTCCATTTGAAGATATTGGGCTCATAAAGCACAGCAGGGAGACATGACAGTGTTCCAGCTTCAAAGGCATTGTCGTTAAGTAGATGTACTGTAGGGGAGTTGATAGAAGGAGAGGTTGTCTGTTGGTGAATTGAATGCAGGGAGAACCATCTCCTTTTCATTTTCCCAATCGACAAAAAATATCTTTCTTTTTCAGATCCTAACACAAGGCAGTCATTTTCATTGGTTCATCAAAGACTTATATTCACATTAAAGGTAACTTTTAAATGGAAACCATGATGTAACCATCACTTCACCATGTTAATAGTCTTGTTAGACACCATAATTTGAAAAATGAAAGTAGTTTCCGCTCTATTTTACTCTTTTGATGAAGTTGTTCGTCTTTGTCCCCAGCAAAGGCATATTTCCAGATCAGCTAAAACATACTCCTTATACACTCATGCATGTCTACTGTCTAGTGCACATGCACACAGTTCTTAAAATAATGAGAAATTGCCCTTTGTCATTACAGGTCAGTCATTGAATAGGTCTTTCCAAGCACACATTCAATGTGTATCAAAAGGTTGATGGTCATTGTGAAAGCCCCAACATTGGCAATAATGTATTGTGATATATTCCATATATATATGTATATATACTGTATATATATATATATATATATATATTGTATCTCACCATAGTTAGAACACTGTAAACAAGTACAGTATGTTGCCCAAGCACTTTGAGCATGGATCATTGTCTTCCTGTCGCTTCTGTCTCTGGTGCCTGTCATTAGTTGTCTGGGTAATGCAGGCTTGCTGCAGTCCGTCACTATGTTATTAAATGGAGAGGCTTTTATATCAGACAGCGGGGCTTGTCAGTTTGATGGAGAGAGGAAGGAAGCCAGTTGGTAAGTGGGAACTTGTGGATTTTGAAGGGGGACATTTTCTGTGGGGGGTTTTTCTGCCATGGACTGAAAACAAAAGTGAACACTAGGGCTGCACAACAAACGAGAAGAAATCATTTTTTGTTGTCATGGTAACACAAAAAGGCAGGCTAATATTATTTATATATTGCTAGATATTGCTACACCTGTTGCCCCCCGCCCCCCCCCCCCCCCCCCCCCCCGTTCTCCTCAAAGAACAAGAACTTAGGAGTAGCTCTCCTACTGTAAGGTACTGCAAGTAGTATAGGCAAGTATTCTACCCAGCTATTCCACCCCACCCCTTTAGGTCTCTTCTGAGAAAAGAAATAAAACAAATCTGAGTTGTGCTGCCATCGGTGGCTCTGTGAGAAAAGCTTGTTGAATGAGTTGGACTGGCTGTCATTGTCTCTGCCCTCACACGTTACTATAGGTGTCACCCCAGCAGAGCTTTCTGCCCTCACACGTTACTATAGGTGTCACCCCAGCAGAGCTTTCTGCCCTCACACGTTACTATAGGTGTCACCCCAGCAGAGCTTTCTGCCCTCACACGTTACTATAGGTGTCACCCCAGCAGAGCTTTCTGCCCTCACACGTTACTATAGGTGTCACCCCAGCAGAGCTTTCTGCCCTCACACGTTACTATAGGTGTCACCCCAGCAGAGCTTTCTGCCCTCACACGTTACTATAGGTGTCACCCCAGCAGAGCTTTCTGCCCTCACACGTTACTATAGGTGTCACCCCAGCAGAGCTTTCTGCCCTCACACGTTACTATAGGTGTCACCCCAGCAGAGCTTTCTGCCCTCACACGTTACTATAGGTGTCACCCCAGCAGAGCTTTCTGCCCTCACACGTTACTATAGGTGTCACCCCAGCAGAGCTTTCTGCCCTCACACGTTACTATAGGTGTCACCCCAGCAGAGCTTTCTGCCCTCACACGTTACTATAGGTGTCACCCCAGCAGAGCTTTCTGCCCTCACACGTTACTATAGGTGTCACCCCAGCAGAGCTTTCTGCCCTCACACGTTACTATAGGTGTCACCCCAGCAGAGCTTTCTGCCCTCACACGTTACTATAGGTGTCACCCCAGCAGAGCTTTCTGCCCTCACACGTTACTATAGGTGTCACCCCAGCAGAGCTTTCTGCCCTCACACGTTACTATAGGTGTCACCCCAGCAGAGCTTTCTGCCCTCACACGTTACTATAGGTGTCACCCCAGCAGAGCTTTCTGCCCTCACACGTTACTATAGGTGTCACCCCAGCAGAGCTTTCTGCCCTCACACGTTACTATAGGTGTCACCCCAGCAGAGCTTTCTGCCCTCACACGTTACTATAGGTGTCACCCCAGCAGAGCTTTCTGCCCTCACACGTTACTATAGGTGTCACCCCAGCAGAGCTTTCTGCCCTCACACGTTACTATAGGTGTCACCCCAGCAGAGCTTTCTGCCCTCACACGTTACTATAGGTGTCACCCCAGCAGAGCTTTCTGCCCTCACACGTTACTATAGGTGTCACCCCAGCAGAGCTTTCTGCCCTCACACGTTACTATAGGTGTCACCCCAGCAGAGCTTTCTGCCCTCACACGTTACTATAGGTGTCACCCCAGCAGAGCTTTCTGCCCTCACACGTTACTATAGGTGTCACCCCAGCAGAGCTTTCTGCCCTCACACGTTACTATAGGTGTCACCCCAGCAGAGCTTTCTGCCCTCACACGTTACTATAGGTGTCACCCCAGCAGAGCTTTCTGCCCTCACACGTTACTATAGGTGTCACCCCAGCAGAGCTTTCTGCCCTCACACGTTACTATAGGTGTCACCCCAGCAGAGCTTTCTGCCCTCACACGTTACTATAGGTGTCACCCCAGCAGAGCTTTCTGCCCTCACACGTTACTATAGGTGTCACCCCAGCAGAGCTTTCTGCCCTCACACGTTACTATAGGTGTCACCCCAGCAGAGCTTTCTGCCCTCACACGTTACTATAGGTGTCTGTCACCCCAGCAGAGCTTTCTGCCCTCACACGTTACTATAGGTGTCACCCCAGCAGAGCTTTCTGCCCTCACACGTTACTATAGGTGTCACCCCAGCAGAGCTTTCTGCCCTCACACGTTACTATAGGTGTCACCCCAGCAGAGCTTTCTGCCCTCACACGTTACTATAGGTGTCTGTCACCCCAGCAGAGCTTTCTGCCCTCACACGTTACTATAGGTGTCACCCCAGCAGAGCTTTCTGCCCTCACACGTTACTATAGGTGTCACCCCAGCAGAGCTTTCTGCCCTCACACGTTACTATAGGTGTCACCCCAGCAGAGCTTTCTGCCCTCACACGTTACTATAGGTGTCACCCCAGCAGAGCTTTCTGCCCTCACACGTTACTATAGGTGTCACCCCAGCAGAGCTTTCTGCCCTCACACGTTACTATAGGTGTCACCCCAGCAGAGCTTTCTGCCCTCACACGTTACTATAGGTGTCACCCCAGCAGAGCTTTCTGCCCTCACACGTTACTATAGGTGTCACCCCAGCAGAGCTTTCTGCCCTCACACGTTACTATAGGTGTCACCCCAGCAGAGCTTTCTGCCCTCACACGTTACTATAGGTGTCACCCCAGCAGAGCTTTCTGCCCTCACACGTTACTATAGGTGTCACCCCAGCAGAGCTTTCTGCCCTCACACGTTACTATAGGTGTCACCCCAGCAGAGCTTTCTGCCCTCACACGTTACTATAGGTGTCACCCCAGCAGAGCTTTCTGCCCTCACACGTTACTATAGGTGTCACCCCAGCAGAGCTTTCTGCCCTCACACGTTACTATAGGTGTCACCCCAGCAGAGCTTTCTGCCCTCACACGTTACTATAGGTGTCACCCCAGCAGAGCTTTCTGCCCTCACACGTTACTATAGGTGTCACCCCAGCAGAGCTTTCTGCCCTCACACGTTACTATAGGTGTCACCCCAGCAGAGCTTTCTGCCCTCACACGTTACTATAGGTGTCACCCCAGCAGAGCTTTCTGCCCTCACACGTTACTATAGGTGTCACCCCAGCAGAGCTTTCTGCCCTCACACGTTACTATAGGTGTCACCCCAGCAGAGCTTTCTGCCCTCACACGTTACTATAGGTGTCACCCCAGCAGAGCTTTCTGCCCTCACACGTTACTATAGGTGTCACCCCAGCAGAGCTTTCTGCCCTCACACGTTACTATAGGTGTCACCCCAGCAGAGCTTTCTGCCCTCACACGTTACTATAGGTGTCACCCCAGCACAGCTTTCTGCCCTCACACGTTACTATAGGTGTCACCCCAGCACAGCTTTCTGCCCTCACACGTTACTATAGGTGTCACCCCAGCAGAGCTTTCTGCCCTCACACGTTACTATAGGTGTCACCCCAGCAGAGCTTTCTGCCCTCACACGTTACTATAGGTGTCACCCCAGCAGAGCTTTCTGCCCTCACACGTTACTATAGGTGTCACCCCAGCAGAGCTTTCTGCCCTCACACGTTACTATAGGTGTCACCCCAGCAGAGCTTTCTGCCCTCACACGTTACTATAGGTGTCACCCCAGCAGAGCTTTCTGCCCTCACACGTTACTATAGGTGTCACCCCAGCAGAGCTTTCTGCCCTCACACGTTACTATAGGTGTCACCCCAGCAGAGCTTTCTGCCCTCACACGTTACTATAGAGGTGTCACCCCAGCAGAGCTTTCTGCCCTCACACGTTACTATAGAGGTGTCACCCCAGCAGAGCTTTCTGCCCTCACACGTTACTATAGGTGTCTGTCACCCCAGCAGAGCTTTCTGCCCTCACACGTTACTATAGGTGTCACCCCAGCAGAGCTTTCTGCCCTCACACGTTACTATAGGTGTCACCCCAGCAGAGCTTTCTGCCCTCACACGTTACTATAGGTGTCTGTCACCCCAGCAGAGCTTTCTGCCCTCACACGTTACTATAGGTGTCACCCCAGCAGAGCTTTCTGCCCTCACACGTTACTATAGGTGTCACCCCAGCAGAGCTTTCTGCCCTCACACGTTACTATAGGTGTCACCCCAGCAGAGCTTTCTGCCCTCACACGTTACTATAGGTGTCACCCCAGCAGAGCTTTCTGCCCTCACACGTTACTATAGGTGTCACCCCAGCAGAGCTTTCTGCCCTCACACGTTACTATAGGTGTCACCCCAGCAGAGCTTTCTGCCCTCACACGTTACTATAGGTGTCACCCCAGCAGAGCTTTCTGCCCTCACACGTTACTATAGGTGTCACCCCAGCAGAGCTTTCTGCCCTCACACGTTACTATAGGTGTCACCCCAGCAGAGCTTTCTGCCCTCACACGTTACTATAGGTGTCACCCCAGCAGAGCTTTCTGCCCTCACACGTTACTATAGGTGTCACCCCAGCAGAGCTTTCTGCCCTCACACGTTACTATAGGTGTCACCCCAGCAGAGCTTTCTGCCCTCACACGTTACTATAGGTGTCACCCCAGCAGAGCTTTCTGCCCTCACACGTTACTATAGGTGTCACCCCAGCAGAGCTTTCTGCCCTCACACGTTACTATAGGTGTCACCCCAGCAGAGCTTTCTGCCCTCACACGTTACTATAGGTGTCACCCCAGCAGAGCTTTCTGCCCTCACACGTTACTATAGGTGTCACCCCAGCAGAGCTTTCTGCCCTCACACGTTACTATAGGTGTCACCCCAGCAGAGCTTTCTGCCCTCACACGTTACTATAGGTGTCACCCCAGCAGAGCTTTCTGCCCTCACACGTTACTATAGGTGTCACCCCAGCAGAGCTTTCTGCCCTCACACGTTACTATAGGTGTCACCCCAGCAGAGCTTTCTGCCCTCACACGTTACTATAGGTGTCACCCCAGCAGAGCTTTCTGCCCTCACACGTTACTATAGGTGTCACCCCAGCAGAGCTTTCTGCCCTCACACGTTACTATAGGTGTCACCCCAGCAGAGCTTTCTGCCCTCACACGTTACTATAGGTGTCACCCCAGCAGAGCTTCCACTGTGTAAGTCTCCTATTACTGTAGCTTGATTCTGCATCACTGATCACACAGTCGATCAACGGCGGTTCCATCTCTAGCATGTTCCTCAACGCCTATTTAATTAGCATATGTGTAGGCTACTGTATATTCATAGCTTTCAAGGGGCGTTACGTAAGTACAAGGAACGCCCATTCTGGCGGTCAAAACTCAAAACAACAATGGCGCTGAACACTGACCAGACGCAGCTCCAGCAAAAAGCGGTCTTTTTTCCACCAGTTTCCAGTCAGGAATATTTAGACCATCTATCAAGCGTTGAAAAAGAACGATATCTAAACAAACTGCACGTTTTGGGCACTTCAAACAAACCGAACTATCGTTAACGTTACTGTCCAACACATGGCAGTTCGGAGAAATTGTTTCACAACAAACTGCGTGCGGAGTGCGGACTCGTTTTTATAATGTTGTGGAGAGAGAGCACAGCCCTCGTCGCGTGTGAAGAGAGAGGGAGAACGGGTGAGACAGAAGCAAACTATTTTTTGCAGATCTCAAAAGCAGGTAAACCACTGTGGGATTAGTGAGACTATTGCTAAAAGAGAAGATACTGTAGTGATGCCTGTGCTGTCTTCCGCTCAAACAGTACTTAGCAGTACTGTTTGACCGTCAGGTGGGCGTTCCCGGCATCACGTAACGCCCCTTGAAAGCTATGAATATCTGCCCCTGGCAAGGATTAATTTCAAAGGGAGAGTTCAATGAGCCAGTAAAGTCAAATGGACGTTTTAAGAAGAAAAACGAACATCTGTGGGAACTAGTGCAAGAACATTTTCTCATTACTGGATCTAATATGAAGCAGCGCAATAGATAAGTTCAAAATGAACATGGACGTGGCTTCTCGAGTGCTCATACTCGCCTTGTACACATCTGAATAGAATTAGGTCTGTTATGCAACGATTCATTCAAGTGTTCATTTTGTATGAGCCTGCAGAATGTGATCATGGTTTGTGTGTTTGGTAATGAAATGTGTTGGGGCAGCCTTTGAGGTGTGGTCCATGGTGCCAGGATTACAGCGGCCAAAGGGACACAATCAATGTTGAGGAAATTAAAAACCTGTGAAGCTTCAGCAAGGTTAATATCATCAAAGCTGTGTTAATTAAATTACCGTTGCTCTCTTGTTGAGCACTGAGGCAGCGCACATTTCTCTCCGTGGATATTGTCCCGAAGATATTCTCTCCCAATTTGGCAGCCACCAGGTGCCTTTCTGCTGGTAGAAAGCCAAATATTATGACAACCTCCATATTCAACATCCTCCATTCTTGGCTCGTTGGAATAGCATTCTCTAAATCTAAGATGTCTTGAATATGAAGTCATCTTGAAATACCCATTTTTGTCCACCACAGTCAGGTGAGCAGTTTTACAGTAGCCTAGCAACCAAACTGAGCCAGACAAAACAAGTCTAGCCCACAGCCAACCAAAGTTTAGAGCTTGATTGGATTTAATAAAATCACTTTAGTGTGCAGGGAATAGGTTATTGTGACTCCCATCTTCCCATCTGATCATTTCTTTCTTCTTCTGTCTCATTCAGTGTCACACACACACACACACACACACACACACACACACACACACACACCACACACACACACACGATAGAGCTGGGTATTGGTTCAAATTTCAAGAATCGATTCGATTCCGATTCACAAGGTTGCGAATCGATTAATTTCGATTCGATTCGATTCGATTCGATTCGATTCCGATTCGACCAATTTTCAATATTGATTTGGTTAGTGATACCAAAACGTGGTTTTTGAGCTGTACCCTGAATTACATGACTGTCCAGTTATGTAACACAGGGGTTTCCAACCAGCCAAGTAGATACATGGGGAAAAAAAGTTGCAGACCTGTTGTCAATTTTAATGGTTTTAGTTACACATATATTTACTCACCACGTGGTGACAAAGGGTAAATAACAGCCTTTTCATCTGTCAATAAAGACACTTTCACAATTATGCACAGTGATTTGATTTCAGCCTATATAATTTCTAAAAGTAGATATTAATAATGATCAAACATTTCCATTCATGTAGCCTACAGTATTTATGTTTTTGTTTCAACTACAAACATAATTAAATGTCAACTTGAAACTATGTTTCAACTACCACACACAGCACAATATTTTAGCCTGTTTAGTAAAAAAAAAAAAAAAAAAAAAAAATTTTTTTTTAATTAAAAAAAAAAATCGATCTCTGGACATATGAATCGATAATCGAGGATTAAAATGAAAATCGATTAAAAATCGGAGAATCGATTTTTTGAACCCAGCCCTAACACACGATAAGTTTGATGTTTGCTACAGTATATGGAGCAGTTTGGATCAAAGCTGGCTCAGATAACCAGATGCAAAGCTGTGCATCAGCGGCAGTGCAAATGCAGCATCTTCCTCTTATATAGGTCAATGATAAGCCTCAGTGAGCAACACAGTCTGTACCTGTCACTATGTCTTCACTGTGACATTATTATTCATAGTGTTTACCATGTAACGGGCAGAAGCATTACCGGGACATTTGATCCTGTGCGCACACACACACACACACACACACACACACACACACACACACACACACACACACACACACACACACACACACACACACACACACACACACACACACACACACGAGTACAGGTACAGGGGGGCTGAGGTGTGTTTTCTTGTTTTTCCTACAATGGGAAAGATTGATGCTGCATGAGGGATTGACTTTAGGTGGATATTTGATGCTGTAAGCCCTCTGTCCCAGTACGCTACTGTTACTGGATATATATATATATATATATATATATATATATATATATATATATATATATATATATATATATATACGATATATACTGTATATATATAGGGTTTATATATACTGTATATATATAGGGTTATATATATGATATGAGTCCCTCCTACGTCCCTCCTACCCTGCCTCTCCTCCTCCTCCTCCTCCTCCTCATGCTCATTTGTAACGTACCTCGTTGGTCTGCCCTCGAGGTCTCGCCCGCCTTACAGGCTCACAGACGCAGCTCGGCTGCTGCACAGTTGAGCGATTGTGTGCCGCCCGCTCTCCAATTATAGTGTGGTGGGATTTTATGCAGGGGAGTCTCACTGAGAGCAATGCTCTTTTTTTCAGGAGCGCCCTGTTCACATTCACACACACACACACACACATGCATACCTTTAAGCTAAGCTGACCAGTACAACCACAGTCTGATCTGCTGGCCACTGAGCAGCTCCACTGGAGCGGTTGGGGTTAAGGGCCTTGCCCAAGGGCACCTCAGTGGTGGTAATGAGGGAGGGGCAAGCGCTGCCTTTTCACTTTCCCCAACCAGATTTATCCTGCTGCTCCCGGGGATTTAACCGACGACCTTTGGGTCACAAGCTCGCTTCTCTCGCCTTTAGGCCACCACTGACCTACTATATGATGCAACACAGGCACCATGGCTGTTTCGTTCATTCCTTCATTCATTTGGGCAGTGGTGGAAAAAAAAAGTCAAAGACAGCATCCAATCAATACCGGGGGGTCAGCTGCTTCTCGCATCATATGGGTTATTAAAAAAATGAGTTCTGCCTGTGTTGTTCCTATTGCTGCTTGTCTACAAACTGTATGCTGTGGAAAAAATGCTAATTGAACTTGCTTGATTAACCAATACTGTGTGGAGGGCCACATTTACTATATTTTGAGAGACAAGCCGAGGGCCACTTAAAATCGGTCCGCGGGCTGCAATTGGCCCCCAGGCCGGACTTCGGTCATTCCTGGTTTAATGGAACAGGTCCCTTCTTTCATTAACAGCAGCCTAGTGGCTGGGTGGAGTCTATTATTGGATGTCTGCTCTGGCTAATACAGCTGTAAATCTACACTGGCTACTATCAGGTCAGACATGGTTATATCCGTAGGGGCTACACACACCACCAGGCTCTTTGACTGCCAGAGAGTCAATGAACATGAATGATTTTTAAAAAGGCCACGGTTTCCTTTGAGGGTGCCATCTAAAGCATCTCGAGCCAGAAGGTCGAGTCCAAAGAAAGTGCTTAAGCTGTGGGTTATTGGGTTCAGCTTCCACCAGTCTCACCCAGGCTGCTTTTATACCGTATATGGTCCCCTTTTTTTTTTGACCCCAACACACACAAGGCTCAAATTCTTTCCTATATTTAAGTATTCAGTGGTTATCTCTCAGCTGTTGCTTTTTCCCCTCCCACAGACCATTGGGAGTTATCATCATTTGGGAGGGGAATAACGGTAGAGAGATAACATTTGTTGTTAACGATAGGAAGTAGGGGTGGGGGGGGGGGATCCATACAGCATATTATCGCGATATTTTGTTGGCAATATATCGTATCGAATGCCAAGTATCGTGATATTTTATTATACAAAATGTCAAGTGCATGCAACATTTATGACAGGCTTTTATGACAGTGTTGGTCAGTCTGTCTGCTTGACAATCCCATTTTGCTGCAGTAAAAATGATTGAAGTGAGATGGACAGACTGGAAACTTTATCTTATTAGATAAAACAGATGTTGACAAGGTTTTGTCCTTTGGGGACATAATTTGCAGTTGAAAAAAGTTAATAAATCACAATATATCGCAAAATATTGCAATACATCTGGTGATTCCCACCCCTAACTATAAGTGTGAGCATAGGTATGAGCTTTTATGGTAGTCTGTCCCCAATGGGTGGTGCATAAGATAATACCATAGGTAGCATAGTAGGTAACTAAACTATATGAAATGAAATACATGTGACCATGTTATTAAATACAACCGCACTCACGTTCACGGTCTGTTCTCCCCCACTTCCTCTACCCCACCACCCTCCAGCCCCCACCCCAACTCTCTGTTGGTATCTTATACACCCAGCTGGCCTCCCTTGAGGTAGACAGTAGTATGTATCCCTATGGTGCACCATGCTTGGCAGATATATCCTGTTATCAAGCAGAGAGCAAAGCAGGCTCTTCACATGATTGATGAGCAAATGGGATTTTAATTCAGTTACTCAGCCATCACCCTGTGGCCATATCTGCATGTCAGCCTTCCTTATTTGCAGACTTTCCTTATTGGGAACAATGAGTGTCTTGAAGAAAATTTTTCACCCAGTTGGCGGTTCTGTTGTGCTGATGATTTTCAGCGTACTTTAAAATTGTACTTTGCCTCGCTCCCATTTTAAATGAAAGCACCATATTTTTTTACAATGTTATTCTTATTATATATTGTTATTATGTTGCTGTAAGTGGAAATTACGGTAATTTAAATAGAAAGTGTTTCCGACAGCCATCACTGAGTGTTTGGTCAGTAACATGGGTCCTTCGCTCTGCAGTATCCACCTTATTTTTTAATGCCCCGCTGTAAAATAATTATGGGTTCAAGGTCCAGTCTAGAAGGTGACTGATTGTTGCAGCTGGCGCATTTCCTCGTTAAAACTCCAACGCTGGGCGCAAAACACTGACTCTATATCAGTGTGATGGCTGTTGGACTGTAGAACTATTTAACACTTATTTTAACAAAAAATATCACTGACAGCACCTTTAACTTAACACCTTGACAATAACGTGACCCATATTCATAAAACTCACCAGCAGGGTTAATGGCAGTGGGTAAGACCGTGACGGTAGAAATTTTGCCTGTTCATAAACCGAATTTACTGTCTCAATTCTACCATTTGTGCTATTTTGGCACCACCGCCCACTTCTGATCTGTATTCTGGCCCGTAAGCAATTCATAAAAGCTCAAAGTTGTGCAACAAATACCACCTGCTCTGGCAAGGTGGTATCATTCCAACTTATCATGTTGAAAACAAAAATGTTTAATCAATTCAATAACCAAACTATCTCTAAAAGCTATGTTTTGTCAGTGGGTTTCAGTCTCTGCTGGAGAGAACAGTCTTTGCCTTTCTGGCATATCTACAGGTACTTTGCGATCCATTGTGCTTGCATGGATGGTCGGGTGGTGATTAATATGCAACAGCTCATTTACATATTGATGTTCATTGACTTTCATCTGTGCCACTGCAGACAATAATGCCACAGCCACAGTAGTCACAGCCACAGTAACTTTATGGATCACCTCAAGTACGTGGCAAAGTTTTTGTGCTGCACAACGTGGGTACAGCTGAGTTCTACTATACAGTATGTACTGTATATAGGCCCATGGGTCTGTTGAAATGGAGGCTAGAGTAGTAGCATTTAGTCATCTTCAGTTTCCACAGGATTGCTTTTTAGTGGTTGCTACTGTACTGAGTAACCGCATCACATTTATCTAATTTTGACTTTCCTCTCATTTTGTCTTTCTCTGGTTATGACATTTTATTCAATCATTCAATGTCTTAGTAGAGCAAGGATGAAAGTAGGCTTTGACCAGTATTTTTTTAATTAATTAATTAATTAATTTTTTTAATTAATTTTTTGTATTTGTGAGGGAGGAGGAGTTGCCTTTTGCAAGGGTATCAAGTAAATTGGCTAGAAGATAAACGGGTCGTGCCTTCTCCTTCTTCTTCTTCTGCTTCTGCTTCTGCCTGAATGAATGGCTTTTTGTTTTCTTTATTTGGTATAAGTGTATATTACGGAAAATCTTTAATGACACGTAATAATATTATGCATTTATTATTTTTGGTAGAATGTGCCCAAATGGAGATAAATATAATCATCATCAATCAATAATCAATTCCCATCCTTAGGGTAAGATGGTGAAGGGAATGGGGGGAGCCATGGATTTGGTAGCCAGCGCTGGAACCAAGGTGGTGGTCACCATGGAGCACTCAGCCAAGGTGTGTATACTGTATGTGTAAGCATGTGTGGTATTTTCCATGCTTGTTTCGTCCATCATAACCATCATCAATTACCCCAAAAGACTTTCTCGGGAACCAAATTCGTAATAAATATTTTCCATTCCCATGTAACCTAAATACCTCCAGCGGCACACCTTCTGTCTGCTTCCTATGGTAATGAGTGTGAGAGTGTTATGACTGATTAAGTGTGATTCTGTTAATGGGCTGCTTAATGCCTCTTCACCACAGACAGACAGCTCATCCTGATGGGTTTTCGTAGACACTCTCCTTCAGCCTGTTCTTTGCCTTCAGCTAATTTAAATACAAGTCTAAAATTGGACCCAAGGTTTTGGGGAACAGCTGATCTGTTAGACTGGTGCTGCAGTAGAGATAAATCATCCCACAGGCCTGGTGCCAGCAGCAGTGGACGGTCCAACTGAATTGGGTTTACTTTTAGAAAGTCCAGACTGACATGCAAGGGCAATGCAGTGTTCTGGATTCATAGAAGCATACTGTTTTTTTGCTAATGGGAGTCTGTCTGGTGCCCAGCTACAGTCCAGATGGTGCGACAGGTGAGCATACATCTTCTGCCCTGAAGCCTGCGTTGATTCATGATGATTTGGGGAGAGGCTGGGGTGAGCAGAGCTGTATATATCTATCAGGCAGGCTCCTAGGCATTTGGACGTGTGATTTTGTTGAAGCTGTGGAGACACACATGGGATATGTGCCCGTATACCCTTGGGGGATACAATAAGTGTACATAACCAGCTGCATCCCTGAAGAACACACATTGAACATAAACTGGACAAATGAGCTCCAGTTGGACCTTCCTCTTAACCCCCTACTCTTCTCTTTCAGGGTGGCAAGCACAAGATCTTGGACACATGCAATCTGCCTTTGACAGGGAAGCAGTGTGTTGATCGGATCATCACAGAAAAGGTGTGTCTTTATCGGTTTGTTATTTACATGTATCAAGTATGCAAATTTGTATTCATCAACCTGAATTTAAATGGAAGCTACGGTAATTGGATAGGTGGATGCATGGATGGAGGGATATTATTTATTAAGGTTTAACATGAATTTCTTTGACGTTTTTTTTAATTACCATGTATAATTATGGAAATTCATTCTCACTAACTAAAAATGTAATGGAAGGTAACAGGGATTGAATTGATGGCAACCTGCTGCCCAAACTCAATTCCAGTCCGTTGTGATCATTTTAGTCTCATTTACATGATCTTCATAGCAGTTTGAACCACAGCCATCACCTTGTGGCCATATCGACAGGCAGTTCGCTATGCAAAGTATTACAGTTTCCTTCCATTCAGGAGTGATTGAATGAAACTCAAATGTAATAACTTAAGTCACCTTTGGCAGTCACTGGGTTTGTCTCCCTATTTTTTCAACAGCCAGTCAATTCTCTAATATCTCAATAATAAACCAGACACATGGAAAATGAAGACAAAGAAACACAAGGCACCCACATTGTATCGTTATCTCTCAGCTACAACACACACAAACAAGCACACTGGGACTGATAGATGGCTGTGATGCAACAGAGTGACATGGGTAGATGGAAATGACATTTATTCAGTTAACACTAATCCAATCAGCTGATTTCTGCGAGGAGGCTGGATATTGATTTTTATATTCCTCATGGTTGTGGCTTGGCCTCTCTTTGTAATGATGTATTTTAATGATGTTATCATCCCGACCACATGGCCCAGCTTGTTACTGTCACTGTGGTTACTCATGCTCACTGCTTCATCACTACATCTTTGTTCAACTCCACAGTTTCAGCTCAGTTCAAACACTGCTCATGACAAACCACAACACGATATCGGGGATTACTCTTGAAATTGTGGACACAATCAATTGCCATGATGGTATAATTAGGAAAATAAGGCTCAGGTTGAAAGTAACCGGAATGATACTGTAGGCTTGTGCAGAATTTAAAAAAAGTATTTTGGAGCAGATAGAGGGCGAAAAAAGAGAACAATAACTTTTCTCTTTTTTGGGGGGTCACATCCAATTCTTTTTAATGAGAGATTAATGCTCTCTGCTTTTTTCTTGCTTTGTTTTGCTAATCACATCCCTGAGTACTTTGAATCTACAACAAAACACTTTTTAGTATGAAGACATGCCTCATTATTCGAGTGTGTATACTATGGAGTGTAGAACAGTCTGTCAACACTGTTTTTTAGCTGCCTATTAATTGTACTATTCTTCTCCCCTTGGAACTGTCATCTATTTCCCTGGTTGTCCAAGCAATATTGCTACCTTATTGAAGCATTCTTCTCTGCCGTTTTTGAAAGCTGCAGCTTCAAGTTCCTCCTGTGGCATCCACACATGGGAGTAGAACAGTCTATGGAATTAATACACTGAAATCATGTGCAGTAAAGAGGCAAAGAACAACCCAACACCTAATAATTCATGTTGTGAACCTCGGTGGTGCTTTGCCATAGTTATCTGGCAGAAAAATAATGCTCAAACCAAGAGAAATACTTAAAGCTACTACAAGTAGAATTTTAAAACTTTGCGCCCCCTTGTATCCCTTAGTAGTAGTGTTTACGTCACTGTCACAAAGTCAACTTGCCACTTCTTCTTCCTCTGCAGAAAAAAGACAAATGTATACAGAAGACGTGACGTTAACTTGTCATAATGCAAACTGAATAATGGAACTGGAACTAACTTTTTTTAAGGAGGTGTTATTTGTCCTCCTAAGGCGCATGACATGATCATCGGGAACCTGTCAGTCAGTCAAAGGGTGCTCTCTCACTTCATATTGAGTGATTGAGTCACTCACCCACTGGGCATAACATTACTGTAGCTTTGCAACTGTGGTGGCTAGTCTAGTCTCTGTGACAACAACAACAAATCTGCTGGCAGATACTTTATTAACAACAACTAGATTGAGATTTGTATATCGGGTATGGATTTTATTAATTATTGTCTGATGAAGGTTGTTGAACCGAAACGTTATCAATAAAACTCCTCTAAGTCTTAAGTATGCTCCAGAGTGCAGACTTTTTTCCTTTTCAACGTATAGCCTTGTTAGTCTAGCACCTGGTTTGCATAGTGGATGTGCAGATGCTTCTCTCTACTATGGATTTTATTAAGGCCACCCAATGCTTATGAAACAGCACCCTCTCACCTTGTATTGAGTGATGCTCGCTCATACAGTGTCCATATCACCATGTGTATTTGTAACTGCAGAGGCTGATGCAAAGCAGATTTGCCTAACCCCAACGGATGTCAAATGTATTAAAAATTGGTCTGAAAGTCAGCTAAATAATATCAGAGCTTAGCGATGTAGTGGAGTGGTTCTACTCCTCTTGACCTTACAATTACATTTTCCCATTTGGCAGATGCTTTTATCCAAAGTGAGATACACATGAGATTTTAATACAACACAAACAAGGTTCTAGTCAGGAATCAAGAGAGAACAGTGAGAGTCGGTAGCATAAAGATAAGTTGTGCTCCAGCAGGGGCATAGGTGTTTAAAGTGCATGTAGCTCGTCTCATGAATTATGCTGTTTCATGGCCACACTGCATCTCAACATTCAGTGGAGTGTTTCAGTGCTTCAAACTGCTGGAGGTTTCACCCCTTCACCTCAAACAACGTGTTGCTATGGAAACACATCCAACAACATGGTCACAATACATAAACACGATGCACGCTATCACTCAAACTTCCTGACCCCCTGACCTTACAAGTTGGCTCCTCGTCTGTGATTGGCTGAGGAGAGGTGAGGGATGTCGGTTGTAGGGTATTGTTCCGGCATTCAACTCTCTCTCTCTCTCACACAGACACACACACACACACACACACACACACAGATTTGCGCCATTTTCTCTCAACTGCAATGACCCCCCCAACCCCCCCATTGCTGTCTAATGACACCAGTGAGCCATGGACTAGTGGGGGTTTTACGAGTAGGCTCGGATGAGAGTGGGCAGAGATTGTTTAGAGATGCGGCTAGCGAGGAGCAAAGTGTGTCTGTAGCCACGTTGGCATGGAGTGAGGAGAATTCATTATGGTAGCTGAGACCTCTCATCGGAGTGCTCAGCTGGTATGAGAGACCGGAGGTTTTGTCGGAAGGAGACCATTTGCGGTGGAACGTGACAATGTTCCGGTAAGGAAGCCGTGAATTGAATAAAGAAGTGGTCTGACAGATGAACTGTAAGGGGCTGACGGTCAGATATGACGTGGAGCAGTTTCGAGTCGTAATCGGATCAGGTGTATTTCCCGCAATGTGTGTGAGAGCGCTGGAGACCAGTTTGAGGTCAAATGAGGACAGAAGTGAAAGGAAGTCAGCCGCTTGGGGGCTTGTCAAGATGGATATTCATGTCCCCCATGACAATCAGTGGGTCAGGGAATGGCTTGTTGGGCGATATATGTCAACCACAAATAGGTTGATTGGAGTGGTATTCAAAGGATGAGTTATTGCTTACTTAGAGGCAGTAGCGTAGCCAGACTCGGCTCATTGGGTGTGCCACAGAAAGCCAGGGTGTGCCAGGGGGCGGACCATTTGGGTCTTTTCAAACCAGATTTAGAGGAATATTTGTGTGTTGTTTGCTCCTTTTCGCACTCATTATTAGCAGGTAGAAGCAGTCAATTAAATTGTATTTTTTGGCAACATGTAAAACCACTTTGTTTAGTATCTCAAAAAAGTCTCACCTACTTTTTCCAATGAGTGTTCTAGTCGGGAAAGAACGCAAATTTGGTTGGCATGTTCGTGTGGACCCGTATATTATTAGAAATCTGAGACGCATGCAGATGCATGACTGAAAAGTCTCCTGGCTAACGTTAAATGCGAAGGGACACGCCGCCAACATCTTCACTGTGCGTGGCGTGCATTAGAAAGTGCGTTTCACAGTGATACATGGGGGCTGCTAGTACTGTTAACGCTAGTTAGATAGTACAGTAGTGTGGCAGTCTCTAATATGCTACCGCCGTTCATTCCCCCAAAAGCACACACAACAGCGCTAGAAACAATCACATACATGTTGTGACTTGTGTACTCACCATGCGATCATCAAATAATAATCCAAAGTACGCGAAACTGTCATTTTCAAAGTAAATCCATAGCGAGAGGAACCAGCAAGAGTGGTTCCAAGAGGGTTACCTCTCTGCAACGAAAATCACTTCCTTGTTTGCCTGAGACGCATGGGTACACATGCGTCTCAGGCAAACAAGGAAGTGATTTTCGTTGCAGATGGGAACGCTCTTTGCTACTTATTTTCTCTATGGATTTACTTGCAGGCGGACAGTTGGACACAGTGCATGACAGCGTTGACATGTGTTTTGCAGACAAAACAAAACACTTTTTTTACCCCATTTTTTTGGGTGCGCCAGTGGCCTGTCTGGGTGGCATTTGCACACCCTAGCGCACCCGTGGCTACGCGCATGCTTAGAGGAGAAAGCTTACTTAATTTCTAGCCTTTTGGAATTGAGGGCACCCGTACCACTTCCATGCCCAACAGAACCAGGTGTGTGGGAGAGAATAGTCAGCTGAAAGCACAGCTGGTGTGGCTGTGTTTTCTGGACGGATCCAGGTTTCGGTCAGGGCTAGTACCTGAATGACAGATAGGTTTCCAAGTGCTTGGATACATTCTGTTTTGTTTACAGCAGACTGACAATTCCATAAGGCTCAGGCTTTTCTGAGAGACTAGTGGTTCTCAGGATTTTATGACTGATGCGTGTTCTCTCCCCTCCTGTCCTCTTGGATGACAGGGCTACATTGGTGAGTGAGAAGGCGCGCTAAGAGCGTAAATAAGAGTAGCTTATCTGTATCCTTGCTCAGTGGACTCGCACAGACAGACTTGAAGGTCTTTACGCAATTAGGTCTTCACACAAGGACTGACATACAAGGGCTGACGCTACAGCGCAGCTTACGTTTTTAAATACCACGAAATGCCACAGCTGTGCCCAGTCACAGGGTTGAACCCTTCCCTTCCCACAACAAAGCAACAGATAGAGGGCGTGACCCACGTCAGCTGACCCGAAACTCAGTGAAAGTGGAGCCAGTGCTCAGCCACAAGAAAGCCTGACAACAGCCCACCCTAAGTCCAACCCAGAAACACAGATTCAAAACCCTGACTGACGGACTGCTATGTCCTAGATCTGAGCTTGTTCAAGAGTTTAGTGGAAATCCCGCCCCTTTCAGATTTCCACAACAAAGCAACAGATAGAGTGCGTGACCCGCGTCAGCTGACCCACCTATCGAAACTCCGAGAGTGAAACCAGGAACTGCTCAGCCATAACAAAGCCTGACAACAGCCCAAATCCAATCTAATGCAGAAACAAAAAATTCAAAACACTTCAATGGGTGTACATCCCATTTCTCTTAAATGCATCCACGGTTCGCTCACTTGCGTTTTTTCCTTGCGTCTTTGTCAGCGGATCACTGTTAAATCTTCATTTGTTGTCCCCCCCCCCCCCCCCCCCCCACAGCTAAAACAGGTTGGGAATGAGCTATGTATTGAACATATTCATATATAGGTATATTGAAGGTATTCCCTATGTTCTTGTTATATCAGTATCATAATATGATAGCATTTAACACTTGTGCTGTTGCTCTGCAATCTCATTCATATGAGCTTCTTCATATTTTCTCTACGGGGCGAAGTAATTAAATGATGATTAATGAGTCCCCCTGCCACCCTGCATTTTGGAAATTCTCTTCGGGGGAAAACTGCTCTTGTGTATCCTCCTCACTCACGGCTCCTCAGAGATCTCTCCTCCCTCCTCGGAGCAGGGATAAGAGCTTTGGGATGGTCTTCAAGATGGCGGACCAGAACAACTTCCAATTCACGCAAGAGAAATGGGATGTACCCACTGACCGACTGCTAACTCTGTCCGAGATCCGAGCTTGTTCTGCTGTACATATATACATTGGTGATGTGCTTATCCTGATTATTCCAGGAATGTAGTAACTTAAAGGTATACTATGAAGGTATACTATGCAACTATTTCATTAAAAATAACATATAATTACGGTATACAAAAGTTTCCCCTCAAAACGATCACTTCTGGCCCATATAATAGTGTGTGTTTATGTTGAGAGACGCTGTGCCCTGTGTGTAGTTCCGTGATGGGACAATGTTTTGCTGTGTTCTGTGTTTGATGTGGTTGAGCGAGGCTGTGTTTATGTGGGGAGAGAGCACCGGTAAACCGTTCAAACGCAGGGATTAAACTTTATTTTCTGGTAGTTTCACTACCACCTAAAAACACACACATACCTCCAAACCATCGAAATATGAGGTCCAAACAGCTCAAAATCTGATCGGGGAAGGAGCTCTATTTCCTGGTTTTCATCCGCGCTGACTCCGCTCTGCTGAGGGAACATCTTAGCGATGCTATTGGCTGGCTGTTGCGCTGTGAGCGATGTTATTGGCTGGGCGTTACACAGCCCCACATGGACCTCTATACAATGTATCTGCCTAAATCCATCCTGGCACAACCAAACAAAATGTAAACAGTGGAAAAACCAGGCAGGGGGCAGCCTCTGACCATAAACACTGCCACAGTATTTAGTGGGTTAAAATTGATGTTTTTGAAAAAAAAAACATAGTATACGTTTAAACATTGATGCTGCACACCTAGCTAGCCACTGTTGGTACTTGCCTATTTCTTTTGCAAACAAAACATTCTATAGAGAGGCCCAGGAATGAGTCCGGAAAACATTGATGCTAACACTTCCGGGTTCTTCACTGTTTTCGCCTATGGGATTTTTGAATGGGTTTTTGGCGCGATGCTTCAAATATGGAGCTCTGGGCAATGCAAGCTTAATCAAATGCGAACCAGTGTTCAGCAGGATAATCTTCACACATGAGGACCATTTATTAGACCTTATTTGAAGAATTGTGCCAAAAACCCATTCAAAAATCCCATAGGCAGAAACAGTAAAGAACCCGGAAGTCCGGGACTTCCGCATTCCGACTACAAAAATACGTCATCCCTGGGGCTCTCTATACGCAGGGGCTTGGTTGCTGGAACTACTGTACTTGGTTGAAATTGAATTTTCACCGTCCACAAAAGAAAAGGTTAGAGAGGACAATAGATGTCATATGACCCTTTGTCAATGTTAATTCTGCATGGCCACTCCATCTCTTGTAATTTGGTTTTCCCCAAAGTGATTTTTGAAATCTATTTGGCCATACTTGTCCCTGCATGTGACCTCACTGACTTGGAGCTGATTAGACTGAATAACGGACCAACTGAATGTCTTTGAATAATGCCTGAGGGCTTCATTGAATGATGACTGGCTTCTGAAGAACATAGACATGGCTTTCAGGCTTTCCAAGGTACCTACTGTACTGTCACATCATGTGTCAGAGGGGAGATGTGAACAAGCTTGGTGCAAGAGGGAATAGGTTGTGTGAAGGATAGGGAAATGAAAAAGGGGCTAAAGGAGGAATGAACAGAAGTAATGAGACTTGAACACTGTAATAAAAACAGTGATATACAGTGCATTACATATAGGCCCATTTTGTTCTTTTGTGTATTTTTCTCTGCCATGGATAACTGGCAAAATAGATAACCTAGTATCACATTGAGATATTTCCAGTTTTAGTTTAGTTTATTAAGTTTATTTGTCAGGGACCATGTGCAAAAGATAACATTGATCTCAGAGAGAAAAGATGCTGTTGGAGAAAAATATAAGTTCCATTGCCATTTCCTAATCAATAAGCTATATTTGCATACACATAATTATGCTACAGTGAGTTACAATGACATGACATCTCACACATATAGGACTGCTCCTTTAAAATAGGCTTCTATTTTGTTGCTTGTTACATTTGTTATTTATTACATGTTGTGGGAATTTCAAAAACACAATCTTTTGGTTTTATTAGTATGGTCGTGTGGTTCTTAAAGACCGTATCAAGTACATGCCTAGGCTCGCCGCAGTTTCCCAACTGGACTATGCTAGTCGGGCAAAGCAAGTTGAGTATCCCTGGCTTAGACCGATGGTCCAGTAGCTAGTAAAGCTTGGTGTTGATGTAGATCTTTGTATTGTCACGTACTACTGTCAAGGCCCTGTTACCCTCTGGTGGTTACAGCCTCTGGAGCCCCCCTTGTCTGTTCTTTTATGCTCTGCTGGCTTTTGTTGCTATTGCACAACATCATTTCTTAGCAGATTTCTGTCAACATTCATAAAGGTTAAAGCTCTTATACTGCCTGCTGGCACTGCCGCCACCTTCCCTCAACCCTCCTCATTTCATCTTCTTCTGCTTTCTCTCCCTATATTATATTATATTATATTATATTATATTATATTATATTATATTATATTATTATATTATATTATATTATATTCGATCCTCAACCTCCCACTTTTGTAATCGCGTGCATTCTTACTTTCTAATTACTCATTTCCTCCACTTTTTTCTCATTTCCTTCCTTCTCTCCTTACACCACTTTTGCCACTTTTGCCTCTCTCTCCTTCCTTCCCTCTGCACTTCTCCTCTCCCGCTGTACTAGTCTAAGGCTTACAGTCCTGCTGTGCTTAGTTGATTTTGGTCGACGCAAACACCTCTACTCTATTTTCTTTTATCTTACCGTCTCCTCAGGCCTCTTCTGTTTAGACTCCTTTCACATGTCCCCTCTCTGCGATGTTTACCAAGCCACAACAAACAGACTCAGGAGAGGTGCAGATTGACTCTTTGTTTTTCTCACTTCAGCCAAGACCCACAGCTGTGAGAAACCATATGTTGCTCAGTTGGTCCGGATTTATGAGTCAGTGTTGCAGCCCTAAAGACTCCAGAGCACATGTTAATGGTATGCATTTGTTAATGGACCAAGATTCCACTGATAAGCACTGTACATATTCACCTTTAAGCATGTGACTTAGCTTCCCTCCTCTGAGAAGTAATGAGGTAGAAGTGAAGTGTTGGCTTCAGTGACAGCAGGCAGCCACTGATCTAAAACACTACAAAGAGCTCTTTCACAAAGCTGCCAGTGACACTAATCCCACATTTACATTTCGCCTCATTGGAAGTGCCAACCTCAGAGTTCCTTTCAATTATTCCAAAATGGAGAGCATTATTCAAATTATTCAAATTCAACACTCACTCAATCAACCTTCCCTTAAAGGGACATTTTTAGAGTTTAGGCCATTTGCCATATTGCTGATATTAAAACTAGAATGTACATGCCTTTATTTTTACTCTGCGTGCAGTACAAGTACTTAGCTTAGCGCTACATTGGCAGTCTGTGGAACAGCTGCCTATCCCCGTTCAGTCGCCCAAAATACACATTCCAACAGTGCCAGAAACACTCACATGTACATGTTGTGACTCGTGTACTCACCACACGATGAAATAATAATGCAAAGTTATGTGAAACGGTCATTTTCATAGTAAATCCACAGACCGAGAACTAACAAAGAGTAACCGAACTAACAGAGTATAACCAAAGTTACTTCCTCGTTTGCCATGAGGCGCATGCGCTGTGTGCAGTCATCAGTACAGCTTTCCTTACCCAGTGGGTAGTGTCCTCTAGTAAGAGAGTGGCGTCAGCGGAGGACCAAAATGCGAGACTCATTAGCCAATGAACAGCCAGGAATGGGTCTCGCGCTACTTTTGCATGCTAAAATAAAGCCGATAATGTACAATTTGATTCATTTCAAGGGATGAAAAACCCTTTCAAAGTACAACACTGTCTATTTTGCTGCAACTCAACAGTGCTGCTTTTTTTACTCAAGAGTTCCACTTTCTACTTCCTGGAAAAAAACTGGTCCATTGGAGTGAATGGAGATGTCGGAACTCTTCTATTATACGGCTCTGCCAGTGGGTGGTTTTCATAATGAAAATCTAGTGAGCTAGCTAGTGAACTAGCTGGCCAGCTAGCTTGTGCTGCCTGTCATTGAGGTAAATAACGCTAGTAGGAGGAGAGGTTGGGGGTTGTGCAGGTACGGATGCCTAGCTGGCCACTTTTGAGTCACGCTTTGCAAGAACAAAATCCGGATACTCTTTGCAAATACAGAGTAACATTCAAATACAAAAAGTTAACTTTATTTTACGGGGGGCATTTAAAAGCCCCCATCATCCGATTTTTTTTTTACAGGCAATTTGCCCTGAGCCCCCGCTAATTTGGTACCCTGCAGACAGTGCCTATCATACGTCTGGTAGTGGTTAGCCCTAATGAGTTCTCTACTGGTTGCCATCTCTGCATGATTAAAATCTTTGCTCTAATTTGTTTCCAAAATGAGAGCAAAAACTGGGGCCTTTCAACCCTGCCAAAAAACACACAAAGCCCAATCCCCCCCAACCCCCCCCCCCCCCCCCCCCCACACACACACACACACACACACACACACACACACACTGAACACACACACACACACACACACACACACACACACACACACACACACACACACTGATGCTCACATCCACTCTAATGATATCACAGCCAGGAGGGATGGAGAGCAATTGGCGTGTTGTCCTAAATGGTGTAAATATGATTTGAGACACACGGTGGTCGGGAACCTGTAGCCCCAGGCAGTGTCTGTGCTGCTCCTCTACAAAGTTGGCTCCTGACCCCTGTCCTTCCCTCTGTGGGACATTTCATGCTCTATTTTACCATTCCCTTTCTCTTAACCACAGGTCCCCCCTTTACAAGCGTGTTCGCTTGTAGTATTGTCATTGAAATGATGGATTGTGATCGTTTTCTGTTCATTAGTGTGTGCACACACAATGAGTTCATCATGTTACTTCTGTCTGCTGCTTAAGTTGCTACTGTGACATTGGTCCGCAATAATTTCTATTTTGGTAAACAGTTATTCAGGGAAATGGCATTTCCACTTGAAAGATAAGAAAATGAAAATAATGACCTATTCACTCACGGATTATAGCAGAACATTCATTGAATTAGTCATCATAATGGTCCTAGAAAACTGTTACCTGTGGCATTCTCAGTAATGACAGCAATATTAAAGACAGACAATTTCCACATTCAAATTTTAATTGTGGTAATGCTCAGACTGTTTCAGTTTCCGTGTAAAATCTACAGTCTGTAATTGTATTGCTTAGACAGGAGCATTTGGTTCTGGCAAGCTTTTGAAGTGTATCTGCAAGTAGTTTGGCAGATAACACATGGGGTAGTCTAGCAGCTTCTTAAAGATTAGCTTCTTCAGACGTTGGTGTTTGACAGTGATGTTGATGAACATTATAAAGCAAGGTGACATTTTTTAGCTTTCACAGCAAGAGAAAAGGCTCATTTTATAATGGGGCACCTTTTCTTCATACTTCAATAGCAGTCACTGTCTGTACAATCCAAAAGATTTTGCGTCAAAGTCTCATGTATTTGGATACAAAGTATGTCAACCTCTGAGCTCACCTTGACACATGTCAGCACTGCAGTGCATAACACCTGCATACTGCTGTTCCACCTATCTTGACTACTCCTGGCATATTTTGGCAAATCTTGAATATTCCTTAATCAATTGCGACACGTGTCACACTTTACATGTCAGTGTCTGCATTACCCATAGGCCCGTGTCCTTGTGACATTCCATCTGTCTCGCAATTTTAGAGTGAGACCTCTGCCTCCTGCCCTGTCACTGTGTGTGTGCTTCTAGCAACACAGTCTCACAGAAAATTGTAAAATAGCAACGTTTTGGACCAATGTTGCTATGTTACAATTTCGGCTCGAAAATTGTAAAATGGTAACGTTCTGAGATCTTAGGGTTAGGGTTAGGGTAGGGGGAGGGGTTAGAAACAGAAAATCTCCATAAACCACGGCCAAACCATGCCCACCCCTGTAGAAACGTACGTTACCATTTTACAATTTCGGAGCCGAAATTGTAACATCGCAACGTTGGTCCACAAACGTTGCTATTTTACAATTTTTTTGGAGTAATGAGCTCAGAGTCCTACCAGGATTTACATGGATATTAGTGTGGTCTAGCCTGCTGACAGGAGCCATAGGCTCATAATGTGCATAATCAGGAATAGTGATACCACTCCAGTTTCAAACTTAAAGGCACCACATGTGATTTTGAAGAAAGACTGAGTCAACAAGGTTCTCATTTTCCCAGGTCGTCAAATACTGATGCTTTGGGTTGGTGCACTGGACCGTCCACCAACCCAAAGCATCAGTATTTGACTATGGATATTGTAAAACAGAAATGTGATCAAGGAAATGAGCCAACATCTCAAAACACTAGTACGGTACTTTCCCCAAAGCTAGAGTGATGTTTATTTTGTTACATGACCTTAACTTATATCAATGTTTTGATTCTTAATTCTACTTGTTCTCAACTTGCCCTCTGCTGTCTCTAACAGCATCAGTCTCAGGTCTCTCATTTATGTTGTATAAACCATCCAGGTCCTTCATCAGCCAGTGGTAATGAAGGAAATTATAGAGTAAACACACGGGGCAGAGGGAAATAATTTTCGGTGTTTAAGCTCAGACGAAATTTGACTAGATGCACTATCCGAAAAATGGGAGAAGCCAAGCACAACACCTAAGTATTTCTATTAGGAGATGAGACGAGATGAAACTCGAGGCAGAACAAACTATCACTCTGGTGGTGTTGTAAACACCAAGATAATACAATGTTTGTTTATGTTCCCTGCAGATACTCTGGGAGCTCCAGGAGCCTCAGTGATTCATGCTTCATACCTACATATCAAAATGATTTATAGTTGCTGCCTTCAGATGGCTTTAATACATTTTGTTTTGTTTTGGAATTTTTTATATTTCCATGAGGGATGGTACACATTGTCCTCATGTGCTGTGCTGAAAAGCTCCCCCACCCCTCCCCCCGGCTTAGAAGTCTAATAGGACAGACTTGAAGGTGCCTTTTTTATGTTAAATGGACTGGATTTATATAGCGCTTTTATCCAAAGCGCTTTACAATATGCCTACATTCACCCATTTACACACCGAAGGTGGCAAGCTACCACGCAGGGTGCTGGCACAGCCATTGGGAGCAATTTGGGGTTCAGTGTCTTGCCCAAGGACACTTCAACATGCGGACTGGAGGAGCCGGGGATCAAACCACCGACCTTCTGGTTAGTGGACGACGCGCTCTACCTCCTGAGCCACAGCCAATCCACAATCAGATGTTCAATACTCTTGTTGAACCCAATGAACACACAACCTGAGGTTCAAAACCATCTACTAAGGAAATGCATTACTCTCTTTCTTACATATCCTCTTCTCCTCTCTGCCAGGCCGTGTTTGATGTGGATAAGACAAAGGGCCTGACTCTGATAGAGGTGTGGGAGGGCCTGACGCCTGAGGACATCAAGGCCTGCACAGGTGCACATTTCGAGGTGAGTGACTCACGTTTGGCCAGCGGCGTTCCTTGTCTGGCTTCAGGGGCCTAAACCACCAAACATCTCCAGTCACTGTTGCCTTTCTCTTTGTGGTGACATTGTTCTGCTTGTTGTCTAACAGGTGTCTCCCAACCTGAGGCCCATGCAGCAGATCTAGGAGGGCGTGGAATGCATCTGAGGACTGCTAACGTGAGGGCAAGAAAAGGATAATCCTGTTTTATTTTCATGTTGTCTTGTGTGATATTCAGATGATTCTTCAGCCTAAGAATAGTCAAATAAGCACGTAAAACTTTAAGGCATGGCTCAGTTCCCTGGCAGTCGACATGCAAACATCAGCCAGATTTAGCAGCCACTAATACTAAATTAATGGAAATCATGATTCAGTTTTTGGACAAAAGAAAATCTTCATTTAGCGCACAAATAAAAAAGCTGTTAATACAAAATGTCTGTGACTTGATAAGGGATTAGGGGACATTTTCTATTGTTCCATGATGTGCATTAATTTACAATTGGCAGTGATTACTTTTCTTGATGTTTGTCTAGGTATTACCAAAGAACCCAATCTGAATATCACATTAAAATACAAGGATTATTATTTTAAGATAAATGCAGTCATACTGATGCTTTGAACAAAACTCATATGCTAATTAGTAGGGATGGGACAGTGTGCTTATCTCACAATACAATTTGATATGTAATATGGGGTTCAAGCTTCAATACAACTATAACAGGCTGCACTAAATACAAGCTCAGTGTCAACATGCAAGTCTTTTGTTTGGCTGGCTAGAATGTGAACAACAATATAAAAATGCTAGAACAGTGCAAATAATATAATTTGGATGGAGAGCTTGTAAAATCTTGTGTAATACAGCAGAATAGAATGTAGCCAATATGACAAATATTTACACATCGTCACATTTTTGACAGACCCAGGAGGGCCAGCCTAGAAGAGCACAGAGAACTGACTGACTCCCGAACAGGCATGCGTGGGTGTTGAGTAGGGATGGGGATCGAGACCCAGTATCGACATGTATCGATCGATAATTTCTCAGAACCCGAAAATCAATAAGGACTCAGCTTATCGATGCTGGTATCGAGACTAGTGGGTCCTATAAGGTATCTTTTTGTCTCGAGAGACGAGAGTCATGTCATTTACCTCAAATCACTGGTGCAAAAACATCAATCGATTAATGTTTTTGAATTGAATTCCCTGCCAGGGTTTCTGACCATTTTCACTAATCTTCCAAGACCCACAGAATATTTTCTTCTATGACTATGTAAACACCGAATATCTCAAAAGAAAGAAGATAGTCTCTACTTTCATAGAAAAAAAGTTTTGTTTCTGCCTTCATCCGTTCTTTAATTATCGACACTTGTATGTAGGTAGTTTTCACCGAAAACGCCCATCTGTCCCAGAAAGCAGAGAAAAATGCATTTTTGTGCCGCCGAGAGGAGGGGAGATGTGGGTCGCACTCTCGTCTTGCCGGGCGGAGGCTTCTGGTGCTCGTTGTCTGGGGGCATATCTGACAGCTGAAATGTACACGATGTGAGAGCTCACACACCGGATTACTAATCTACCTGACAGGAGAAGTGATTTGTGTATGTTTACCAGCATCTGGTGAAAAAAATCCTTCAGCTTTGAGTGACTGTCGATAGTCGTCTGTGTAACAGCGTGTCGAGCTTGGGGGGAAATCTGCTCCGTGCAGTGCTTTGAGGCACCAGACTGGAGTTGTTTTATGGAGCTTCCTCCTCCTGGGAGATTGTTGCTTTTCTCCCTTTGGTGGGGCAATAACCGTTGCTTCTGTGCAACTCCGGAAGTGCAGTAGCATTTCATAAAGTGGCCAAGAGCACCGGTGAAAACACAGATTGAGGTGATATCACGCCAATGGCGGGAACGTGTTAACTAAACAAAGAAGAGTTGCCTCACCTCGCTAGGCAAATTTCATATGTTCAGAAATCAAACAGTCACAGACGCACAGTTAAGCAATAAAAGCAAAACCAGTTTTGTTGAGAATACAGTCGTCTCATCTTTCCACCAGATAATAGAAAGGTATCGATAAAAACTCGCATTATTAAAGGTCCCATATTTTTTACTTGTTTTTACCCATGTTTTTAACTATGTTTAACTGTAAAAACATGTCTCATGGGCCTTCAAAACAAGGTTATGAATTCTGTTGCAAAAAAAACTCAAATCCAGCCTCTTTGGGACTTCTCTAGGTGCTCTGTCTCTCCCCTCATTAACTATGCGCTGTTTTGATAAGATAAGATAAGATAAGATGATGTGTTGGGATAGATCCATCTTTGGTGCAGTTGTTTGGGTTCTGTAATTGTTTGCATTCTACACAGCAGCGATGCTACAGACAACAAGGTTTGCTCTTCCACATTCAGTTGGCGGGGCGCTGCTGTAAGAGGGCAAATGAAATGAGTGTTACTTTGTGATGTCACAAAATCACAGAAGTCAAAACGGCTCGTTTGGAGGCATTTTTTCCTTACATGGCTGGTGTGTCTTTATCTGGGGACCATGAGTTTTGAGACTTCCATGATGTTTTTATAGTACCAAGTATACCAAGTCCTTTATAAGCAAAGAAGCAAGGAAATCCTGTTTCACACAAGATGGGATATTTAAGCCGTCTCGAAAATTGTATCAATATCAATAAAAAATTAACAATCCCCATCCCTAGTGTGGAGCAGCAGCAGGCAGCTGAATGACGCCAGTGACACAGGTGCATGTAACCACCTGTATCAACTAATTGATTACATTGACCTGTGTCAACCAGACTCCACAGCTCCAGTCCAGAGTGGGAATATTTTGGCTTTAAGCCGAATGAGAGAGGAACTTTGAGCTAGCTCTTATGTGAACTTGCACAACACTGAGTAGCAGCAGTCTGAGTCCGGCTTAACTCGGCTTGCCTGGTCTTGTTTCTATTGTGATATATTGTCCCATCCCTACTAATTACTTACATATACTTACATTACGTTTCTGGACTCATATTTACTGTAATATCCATTAACATAAGTGACTGTTACAGGATGTATAAGGGATCCATAGAGGATGTTGACAGGATATTGAGTGAACTGCTATAAATTTATAAAACAAACTTGTGCTGTAGATCAGCTATCATTCTGGACTCACTCAGCACAGAGGCAAAATGTGTATTTATTAGCAATGTTAATTTATACTACACTCAGATGCAATAAGGTCTTCGGATTCTATACCCAGTGTAAGATATCCAGTGTTTTGGGTGAAGTGAGATGTGTCTGTTATAATCACCTCTGTCACAGTTTTGTCGTTTTTGTTCATGTTTAACCCTAGATATCTGAGACGTGCTTGGCATACCATACAAAAGACATTTGAGCTAGAAAAGACGAAACAATGTTTTCTACTGTATTCTGTGCCCTTGCCTTTGTATATAAAATAAAATACAACTTGTGTGCAGATTGAAATGTTTGATCATTTTTTGCTTCTGACCCCTGACATTATTTACTATTTTAATGTTTGCGGATTTAAAAAGAAATCGGCTAGGTGGGCCAGAAAGAAGTGTTTACTGTTTATTCTAGTCAATTCAGATTATTAACTCATCAGTCAACACACACACGATCCAGAATGATGCTTTTTGACACTACAGGTTTAGAGCTTTCTATATATGTATGATGGGCTTGCATTGACATTCTTGATGTGATTCCTCCACTTGAGTAGAGAGGCGCTGCTATTACCTGAGGGCCGTTATGTAACTAGAGAATTCAGCCAGCAGGCTGCTGCGTTCCAGGAGATCAACCGGGTAGGATCATCAAGCAGAAAAATGGAAGAAAGTGACAGGGGCTTTTGCCACCGGCTGTTGTTGCTAATCCAGCACATGGCTTAATGAGCCGAAGTAGTGGTACCCTATAAGCCCATACTCTAACCCACTGATTCTCAACCTTTTTCATATCAAGGACCCTCATTTACTCCACATTAGGTCCACAGAGCCCAGAGATGGGAAAGGTACACACATTCTTTACTTAAGTAGAAGTTACTTGTGTAAAAAAAAAAGTAGAAGTAGAAGTACTGATTTAACTTCTTTACTCAAGTAAAAGTAAAAAAAAATTACAGGCTCTAAAATGTAATCGAGTATAAAAGTAACAATTATTTCTACGAGCTGTTTCTGTGCAAAGCTAACTGAACCTCATGAAATATTAAGAGAACTAGAATTTTTGCGCGCTTAATTCTGGGGTGCAGCTCTCCAATTATAACGGTGGTGTATGCTGATGGTAATTAATCTCTGGTCCTGGATTTGTTTGAAACAGTCACTGAAGAACTAAATTTAAGAAATGAAAATAAATAAACTGACAGTCCTTCAAGTCAGTTTTGGTGGAGCAAGTCTTTTATCACTTGTGTTAGTGGGAGGGAGTGGACTTGGTTCAGGCCATGTGTGCCCAGTGCTTGGCGAATCCGGATCCGACACACGTGGACCAGGAGGACATGTCTTGGCCTCCAGGAAGACCCTGAGCCCCTCGGGATCCGCCCTCACCTCCAGCTGTGCCTGCTCCCTGATCACCAGGGCTGGGTCAGTGCCGTGGTCCAGGAGCAGCTGGACAAAGCCCGCCTGGTACCTGTTATGCAGCACCTCATCCAGCAGGCGAGAAGCCACGTCACGGGTCAGAACAGCGGCTTGGAGCAGCAGGCGGAAGCAGTCCAGGTGGTTGCTTTCAGCACTGATGTAGGGAGGAGACCTCTCGAGGGTGTGTGAACGCTGTCCATGTCAACTGCAGCACAGAACCCGATGAGTTCCTGCAGTATCTCCAGCCTTCCCACACCGGCAGCCCAGTAGACCGGGCTGTTTCGAGTGACATCACTGATGACATCACAATTACTTGAGCGACATCACTGATGACATCATTCACTAATGACATCACTATCGCTCAAGTTACATCACTGATGACCGCAATTGCTTGAGTGACATCACTGTTGACATCTGTGACATCAGTGATTTATGACATCACTACGGTAGTGACCTGGCCACTAGGCTGAGCCATCTAACTGTACATCTCATGATTTATGACCTCATCACTGTCTGTGACATCATCAGTGATTTATGGCATTGTGCCATGGTGACATGTCTATATGAGTGTAAGGCATACAATTCCTGTTAGTATCCCCAGTCTACTCTGCGGAGTAATGGTGCGTCTTGGAGAGACAGACAGACAGACACGCCTCCAGTTAAAGTAATAATATTCAAAGACTATTAAACTTAGCAGATCCCCTCCAGACATGTTTTAAGATGTATAAAAGACTATACTTTGATTAATTTGTCCGATATGGTTTTTCCACAAAAAAGGTGCACATAATGCATGAAAGCTGGGAGAGAGCGCGAGATGGGAGACATGTCAGACTTAAAGTAGGCCTAACTATCCTGTTTCGAGAATGTAAGGAGTAGCCTAGAAAGTACAGATATTGGTGTTAAAATGTAGGGAGTAAAAGTAAAAAGTTGCCATAATACTCAGTAAAGTAAATCCTACTTAAGTAGCCTACAGTAACGAAGTATTTGTACTTAGTTACTTCCCACTGTGACGGACAGTTACTGTGATGGACGCCCTCCATTTAATGATATTTTGTCTCTTGGACCCAAATCTCAGAACATTGTTGGATATGATTTTGTTCAGAATTCCATGACTGTATTGTAGGTAGAGAGATGAGAGTGAAACTATGATCGACATTCATTATTCTACATTCTCTAATTGTATTCACTTCTTGAAAATGAAATAATTCTGAAGTTTAACACTAATATGGTGGTCCCCAGAACCTAGCTACTTCTCGTTCTCATACCGTTATAACATGAGGATTTTCAAGATATTTATTGTCATTCCGTTGTACAAGTAGGCTGTAGGCTACGCACGACGTGTGAAATTATTGGGCTCCGTGACATAGGTAGAGGAAAGCACCTGACCAGGCTAGAAAGCACCATGCTTCCACATGGAAGTAGTAATTCACGAGCCGAGGGTTTTGAACGAGTTTGTAAATGCACACTGAAAGGGTATATTCGCTTTAAAACGTGCGTCATGTCATACTGTCCCAGTTGGCCAGATTCAGCACCACAAGACTGGACAGCTCCCATGCAGAGCAACCGCCTCACTGATGCCATGTTGAGGTTCAGCCAAACACGACGCTGCGGCATGTTCATCTTTAAATTAAACGGTCACGACCTCACTTTGATTATTAGATGCATTATCACCGCGATAAATATGGCTTTGGCTTAATGGCTTTCTGTCATTTAAGTATAGCCTAGGGCCGGCCACAAACAGAGCATGATCCTAGGTCAACTGGAAATTAATGTCGACCTTATTCCAGCCCTAACCACACCGCCCTCCGGTGTTTACAATAGGAAAAACAATATCGTCATGACCATTATGTAGCCTATTATTAATATCAAGTACTATTGGCCTATAGCCTACCTAGCCTACTCATTTCATTTTTATTTTATTGTTCCCTGGTGGGACCATGGCTTACTGTTTTCTTAATCAGGTAGTGGTAGCATAACTGTTATCTTTTTTGGTAGAGTATAGGCTAACTGAAATTGAGATGGATCATTAGGCTACTCAGTGTGAGACTCTTTCAGAGTAACACGTTGCACCCAATAGGGCCAGGGGTTGTTGTAGCCATTTCAGTGGTCTGTACAGTGTACACACACGGGCCACGCTCCTGAACTGTAACCACACCGCTCCTGGCTATCCATCAACCCGCATTCTCCCAATTGATGTGTATGCGCTCAGGGGGGTGTGGACGGTCTCACGGTCGTGTGTGTGTGTGTGTGTGTGTGTGTGTGTGTGTGTGTGTGTGTGTGTGTGTGTGTGTGTGTGTGTGTGTGTGTGTGTGTGTGTGTGTGTGTGTGTGTGTGTGTGTGTGCGTGCGTGCGTGCGTGCGTGCGTGCGTGCGTGCGTGCGTGCGTGCGTGCGTGCGTGCGTGCGTGCGTGCGTGCGTGCGCTTGGTGCTCGGACTGGAGAGCGCACTCCATGTTGGCGCAGGCACCGGGAGAACGGAGCGTTGTGCACGGCGGCAGCATGGCTTCGTCTCACGGGAGAAGCGACGTGCGGTTTGCAGACTGGATGTCAAGTTTACCACAGAGCATGCACAATATCCCGCTCACCAACCTGTCTATTCCCGGTAAGTGTTTATTTATCGGTTGTAAAGGCGTGTGGTGTGGGTAGGGTGGTGTACTATGTGAACGGTAAATCCGTGCGTATTGTAAGGCAACGTGTTGCAGGCTGCCATGTGAGAAATCAAACACGTGCTTGAATATTTCAATGTTTTGCTTTGCAAACTTTGATTTTCCGCTTACATAAATTAATAACATTTCCCCAAGTCTACAGCGTAGGTAGGCTATATACGGCTTTGGTTTTCATATGAGACCTGTTGCGTTGCGCAACGTGCGAAGTGCCATGTGTGATGTGTAGGCTATATCCATCCAGCTGTTAGGCTTTATTTCATGTCATGGTTCCCTGTAAGGCAATACAGGTAAAAAAAGAAAAGAAAAAAAAAGGTCTCGTCTATAGCTCGTTATCTAATATTCCAAATGGAGCTGTCATGAGACAAGGCTATTACTGCTGCTCATAAGTCCCAAAGACATGGATGGGTGAATTATATTTGTTTTTCCTATATGGCTTTTGCTGTGTGCAGGGTGGCCATATGAGAGAAACCAAAGAGAGTGGGATGGACTCATGAAAAGTCAACTGTTTGGCCTCTTTGACCAGTCAGTGTGCAGGTCTGCTTCACTCTGTCCAAACTGTAAATGCTGATTGTCAACCCCACCACTGATCAGACTGATGGATTGGCTAACTAGCAGCTGGTTCATTCCATATCAGCTACCTAGTGATTATTACACAATGCACTTCTTTGCATTAATTTTCTCACATTTTCTAGTCCTTTGTAAATGCCCTCTCTCCCTCCATCCCCCATCTCTCTCTCTCTGTCTCCCTCGGTCGGTCCTTCCCTCCCTCCCACTCTCTCTGATGTGCTAATGTATAAACACGGGGGGTGTGCATTTGGGACAGACAAGAAGAACAGAGATGGTCCTTGGTGTGGAGAGGTGTGGTATGGCACTGATCACAGCTGTTACTCATGCCAACACACATCCATGGCAGTTTTGAATACGAGTTTCGTCCGTCCAGGAAAGAGAAGTGGCACAAGATGTATTTTCCCCATGACAGCAGGTCTTGCTGGAACACATGTGCTGTGTGACACCACTGTTCTTCCACAATAAGGCAGCCTGGAATGGTCTGTTCCATCTAATTAGCTATCATTACTCCTCATTGGCCCTGTGGGGCCTCCAGCGCGGCTGCTCTCCAGTTTACCCTCCATTTGGGCACAGATTCATAAACAGCCTGTGACGACTCTATGTGTGACTATATGTGCTTCCTTGTGCGTTTGTTCAGAGAGCACATTGGTTCAAGGTTTCTCAAGCCAAATTCCATAACCCACACGATAAACAACCACGACGTGTTTTTAATGGCTTATATTCCCAACGTATTTTAATGGCGTATCTCATACAGTATCACCTGCTCGTGGCTCATTATCTGGCTGTGTATTAGGAGTTGAGTTGCTGCAGATACTGACAAGAATCCCACAGAATAACTTAACTTTGAGAAACAATTTGAAATGCATTCCATAGAAAAAATTGAATGAGCAGAGAAAATTTGTCTCCACTCTTACTTTTCAATCACTCCACTTACCCACAGTTGTAAATGAATGCTTTGCCCTTGGAGGGGAGCATTAATGTGCAGAAAATGATTTCTGCAAACTAAAGAAAAATAAATCATCAGTAGCAGAGTTAGATGGTATTGAATTATTATACTAGAAATCTCGCGCAATATTTCTATGGTTGAGACTCCAGAGACGATGCGCTATGGGAACATTTTTTGGGGGGTTGTGACCAAACTCATGTCAACTCATCATGCTACATCATCCACATCATTGACCCTATTTGTTGAGCTGAACAAAGCAAAGAGAGATCTGCCCGAAAATCAGTCAGGCGAGCTGCTTCGATGGCGAACACAGGCAGATTAGAGCCATCAAACTTCTCCGCCTCCTCTCCCCACAGTGTGGCTGACAGTGGTGTCCATTAAGTGGAGGGCTCTCTTAGAGACTTCTCTGCTAGTGGTGATACAGGAAACCTCCGCTGCACTCTTACACACTCCAATCACATTGATGATGATGATGATCCTTGTCTCTGTTCTCCAGCTTGGTGATTGACACAAAGTCACACTGCATGTCGGCAATGCCCTGGCTGACACCGCAGGGCACGATGGAGCTAATAGCATGGAGCATCATCTCGTAATCATTCTTCAGCGTCATGTACACCTTGTTGGCCAGCTTCAGCATGGCCTTACTGATGTAGTAGACCTTGCCTTACTCCACTAAAGGGAAAAACGTGTCCACCTCCTTGTTGAAGGCTGTGCTCCTGATCTCCCCACTCTCATCCACAGTCTCAAAGGAGAAGAGCTTGCCCTCTCGTCTAGAGTTACTCCAACTGCAGATGCTGCACTTGTTGGTGACTCGGGCTTTGATCATCCACTTGCATTGGTAGGGGTTGAGGCTTGTGATAGTGACCATTTTTCATGGAGAGCTTTGAGAAGTGTCGGGTGGCATTTTTGCTGGAGAGGTTTGAGAAGTGCCAGGTGCCATCACAAAACCTCTGGTCCACGGCCACGGCCAAAAGAAGGCTCTGATCTATTGAACTTGGATGAAGCTGAAGATCCAGGTACTGTGGCAGGCAGAGGAGATGACAGGACCGAGGTGCTTGGATCAGACTTCTGGAGAGACGACTTCTGGGGAGACCACGTCTGAGTTCCAATCTTCCCTCCGATTTCCTCGGCAGTTTGCCGCCAACAGTGACATCATCAGTGATGTAAATGATGTCACAATGTCAACAGTGACATCATCAATGACATCATCAGTGGGAATCAGGGAAGGGATGCTGATCATGTCACAATGACTATGAGTGTGAAGGCCTAACAATTTAAAATATCACTGTAGTGCCCCCTGTGGGTGGATTTTTTTCGTTCTTTTTTTTTTTGCACCAGATTCATGCCAGACCCCTGAAAAGTGTTTTGGCAAATTTTGGAGGCGATCGGATTCTCACATGGAAACATGGTCTGTTCCATCTAATTAGCTATCATTACTCCTCATTGGCCCTGTGGGCCTTCAGCCCAGCTGCTCTCCAGTTTACCCTCCATTTGGGCACAGATTCGTATTAACAACCTCTCGAAATCAGACTCAAAATCTTGTGCTGTGAGTGTGACACACACACACACACACACACACACACACACACACACACACACACACACACACACACACACACACACACACACACACACACACACACACACACACACAGCACAAGATTTTGAGTCATTTTGAGTCAGGCCAAATCTCATAATCCCAGGATTCTGTGTAGAACAACCATGTGTTTTGAATGGGCTGTATTCCTGATGTGTTTTAATGGCGTGTCTCATATCACCTCCCCGTGGCTCATGTTATGTTACAGCGCAGCATTTAATGATACAGTCCTACGAGGGAAATGAGGAGAGACGTGGAACAAATGAGACAAGGATCTAATTTCCTCCACAACGTCATTCCTCCTCTTCACTGGAGGAATATTATATTCATGATAGTGGATTTCTTTCAACAATTGCTGCCTTTCAGTCATGCTTTTTGTTCTTTATTTTTTGAGCGGGCTGACACCCAGGCCAAAGCGTTTTGGGGAATTAGGAATACTGTGTACGGGTGATGTTGTGATGCCACAGATTTATGCTGTTGGCAAAAAAACAAGGCAGTTTCTCCTCTGGTTTGTGCTACCAGCTTTGCATAGCTGTACTCATTAGTATACACACATCCATTATGATTGGCAATGGATTTATTTAATTGTTTTCCTCTTCACTGTGACAGCTAGAGAGGACTTAATCAGTATCTGATTTGATTTTTATGTTGTTTTAATGGCATCCACTCATCGAGAGCATTTTTAAAAGGACGCTCCATACATGTTCCCATCATATTTCATTCTGTGGGCTAGCTGCCACAGATAGAGCTGCTTCTCTGTGGCTCTGTCACCATGAAACAAGCTTTGCAGTGTCTCAGATGCTGGAGGCTGCTGAATGGCTTTCTGGATTTGTTTGTAGTATTTGGAAATGGGATTTCCAGTATCTCTGGTGGAAGTGTATGATTTGGAGTTTGTGCTTATTAGCATACTGTGTGTGTGTGTGTGTGTGTGTGTGTTTATTACATTTAATGTGCGCGCCTCGCCCCCAGCTCGGCTGCTGTGTGGCCTCGCCTGCCGTATTGGCGTGCGCGAGTGTGTGTGTGTGTGTGTGTTGCTCGCTAAATGTTATTCCATCAGTGATGTCACAATGCCTCCTTGTGTGTGTGTGTGTGTGTGTGTGTGTGTTGTGCCCCATTATGATATCACTGATCAGTCTTGTCACAATGCCTCCTTGTGTGTGTGTGTGTGTGTGTGTGTGTGTGCCATTATGACATCACTTTTGACATCATCACTGATGACATCATCACTGATGACATCATCACTGATGATATCACTGATGACATCACATCATTAGCTAATTAGCCTATAATCAGCCCGATCGCACATAAAACGGCATAGCTGTGGCCGAACACAGAACTTGAAACAAAGTCCACATACTCTTATACATACTTTTATATAAGATATTAACACAGTGCATGATTCTCAACCTTTTTCATATCAAGGACCCCTAATTTAGTACACATTAAAGCCACGGACTCTGAATCAAATCTGAGAATTTGTTTTTTATTATTAGATTATTTGTCCAGAATATCTGTAGGCCATAGCCTACAGTATGTAGAGAGTAAAACTATGATCAAAATACATTCAGTCATTCTTATATATTCTCTATTGTGTTAACTTCTTGTAAATTCAATAATTGTTGTGACATTTAGATTTCTGTCGGATCTCTGTCTGGAGCCATTTATTTCCTTATAACGCAGCATGTAGCGGGCTAGCTAACATGGGGTATGCTAACTAGCTGGTGCAGAGGTAGCCGTATGCTGTTGTCCACAGAGGGGAGACCACAACTAAATTAGCAGGCCAGTAACGTGGCGTATTGTCCACAACCCCATTCCACCCCCCCCCCCCCCCTCCCAATCCCATGAGAGTCACGTGACTCAGTCCAAACCTCCTCTTGTGGTTTCTATCCATTCCCACTAGAATTTGCTAGCAGTCAATTTGTGGTCAGCACAAGTTTTCAAATTCATCAATTTTTTTGGGGGCCACCTGGAACCCACTCAAGAGCCCCTGGTGGTCCCCGGACCCCATGTTTGATAACCACTGCTCAAAAGTGTAAGGTTTGAATTCATATTGGCCTGGCATGTATTCAGCTATAAGAAGGGGTTGTTTGCCATCAGAAGTAAAAACTGAAACACTGGGATGAGATACGTTAGCTCAGAAACATGAGTACATTGCCACACGTAAAGATTTGCATGACAGTCGATTACGCTTCGGAGGCTAATGCTGAATGAGAGGACTCAAGGGAGCCACACTCAGCCTCCCCACTGGCTGACTCCAGCTCAAGGCTTTAGCAGAGGTAGGAAATGAATAGCATACCTTAGGGCCACGGGGGGAAAGGGTGAAGGCAATTTTATTAAGTTAAGCTGAGCTAGCAGGCAATGAAAACAAATGCATTGTAGAGGAGGCTTCCAGTGTCTTGTCGGGTCCCTCGGGGGGTGGAGGGAGAGGCCTGGCCCAGGACTTTGAGCTGTAAATCTGTCCATCAATCCCTTTGCTAGATCACTCTGCCACTTAGGCCCACAACAAGGAGGAGAAATGCTACCGGATGCCCGGGTAAACACTGAGTGCACCGAGACGTTTGAAGGGCAGGAAATCAGGCAGCTAAGAGGCGCTGGAAAACAGAGCAGAGTGGGCTACGAAGCAGAAGAGGGGCTGTGGGTAAAACAATCAGGGCGAGGGGGAAATAGTTTTGTCGAGAGAGTGAGCGAGAGAGTGTGTTATTTATAGAGAAACAGAGCAAATGGGCGCTAAAGAGATGAGGGAATGATACGGGCTATTTGCAGTAATGGATGTCTCATCATGACCCACCCAAATCTCCAGTTATCTCAACTTTGGTTTGACCGAGGGGGAGGTTATGGCTCTTGAGTGCTTGACTAGATGCACCTCCTGCTCACATTTTTTGCCTCATGGCTCTATGCAATTACTGACAGTAATGCCAGTCGAGACGCTGTTTTGCTTCTGAAGGCTTAGAAGGAAAACCACATGGATCCTTCCCAGGCCACTGAGGCCAGGCCGCAAAGTTCATGCAATGGATTTACCATGCTAACAGTGTCAACAACCATGGTGATCTGCACGTCAATATAAAGTCTGCCATCCTGCTAAGAGCAACATTGTTTGCCACCAGTCTATAAAGACAAATATTCCTAATTAGAAATTAAGTTTGGGACTAAGGGCCAATGTCCACCAGATGCGTCCCGCCTCCGTACGGCTCCGGAACGGCTGCTGGAACAGTGTCGCTCTCATGTGGGCAACGCAAGCGGGTCCGACAGAAATACACATTGGTCATTGGCATTGTTGGTCTATTTTTGCCGGATCCGCTAATGGAGAGGTTAAACCACTCGCCTATACCACCGCGGAGACCCGGGTTCAATTCCCAGTAGCGGTACTTCCGGCTTGGTCAGACGTCCCTACAGACACAATTGGCCGTGTCTGTGGGTGGGAAGCCAGTGGGGTATGAGTCCTGGTCGCTGCACTAGCGCCTCCTCTGTTTGGGGGGCGGAGGGGAACTGGGGGGAATAGCGTGATCCTCCCATGCGCTACGTCCTGCAGGTGAAACTCCTCGCTGTCAGGTGAAAAGAAGTGGCTGGCGACATGTATCAGAGGAAGCAGGTGCTAGTCTACGGCTCTTCCCAGATTGGCAGAGGGGGTGGAGCAACCACTGGGACAACAAGGCGAATTGGCCAAGTACAATTGGGAGAAATTGGGAGAGAGAAAAAAACAATTCATGCATTTAATAGAAATTGTTTCTTAGAAAAGTTTAAATTGACAATAATCAGAAACTTCACCATCGCATCATCTCACCACAGTGTTTTCTGCTTACCTGCAAGACAGTCAGAAAACTTTTCAATTTCACAAGTTGCTAAAGGAAATTCACTATCAGATTGATTTAGAAAGTGGCAGAAATAGTTTGCTCTCCACAGGCCCGCTTTGCCTCACTTAATGGAGTTTCCAGCAGGACATTTATCTTGTTTCTAAAAGTCAAGTAATTCCATCTCATGGGAAACGTTTAGTGTTTGTGCTCCGTGTGCACTGCCACTCGAACAACAGGGACGAGGGCAGCAAGACCACAGAGGAAGAAGGATGGGACAAGCGAGCGAATGCAACAGCAGTTTGAAGAATAGAGGGCCCCGGAAAGGGAGATGGAAGGAGGAACACTTGCAGAATAGCCACAAAATGTATTCGAAGAGCCATTCATCTCAATAGAGGATGAGATGCATTTCTTCATTTCTAGTATCATTTTCAATCATCTCCGCCCTTTTCCTTTGTTTTTTTTCCTCCCTGTTTCACTTCCCCCTCCTAATTCTCCTGTGTCTCTTTATTTTCCTCTCCTCTCCTCTCCTCTCGTCTCCTCTCGTCTCCTCTCCTCTCCTCTCCTCTCCTCTCCTCCTCCCCATCCTCTCCTCTCCTCTCCTCTCTTCTGCTCTCCTCTGCTCTCCTCTCCTCTCCTCTGCTCTCCTCTCCTCTCCTCTGCTCTCCTCTCCTCTCCTCTGCTCTGCTCTCCTCTGCTCTCCTCTCCTCTCCTCTGCTCTCCTCTCCCCCGCTCTCCTCTCCTCCGCTCTCCTCTCCTCTCCTCTCCTTTGCTCTCCTCTGCTCTCCTCTCCTCTCCTCTTCCCTCCCCTCTCCTCTCCTCTCCTCTGCTCTCCTCTGCTCTCCTCTCCTCTCATCTCCTCTCCATGGTGAAGGGATATAGACAGTGCACATGGTAAATGATTTGTCATGAAAAAGGGCATCAACCAGCAGTGGTCCTCTCCTCTCATTGAGTCAGAATGACTCAGTTAAAACAGCTCAACTTGCTAACTGAAAATGATCATAATCATCGTCGTCATCCCATATTACTGTAAGTGCCTCTCTGTGCCTTTCTCTATGTCGCTATATCTGTTTCTATCTCCCTCTTGCTCTAACGCACTCTCTCCTTCCACTTTCTTCACATCTTTGTCCCAGTTGGACATCTGCAACTTCATATCCTGATCTGAAGTGTTACTATGTACTGTAGGGGGTATCGGGGTATTGTTGGGGAAGTAAAAAAGTGTCTGTTCCTGTCAAAGTTGTGCACATAAGAGAGGAGGCCGGGGCGATAGACTTCCCGAAGAATCGTCAAAAGGGGGAAGCTGGCATGGATTTGTGCTTTGCAGGGATGTTGATTGTGTGCATGTGTTTTGCCACATGTCTCTCCACCCACGGATAGCTTCACACGTTCACAGCCATCCTAGGTAAAGCTATCAAACAGCGTGAAAATAGACAATGGAGACAAATTTAATCCACAACCTTGACATCAAAGGATTTAGAGCATGCAGATTGTTCCAGCTCTCTGATGACAAGCTTGTTTACGGTGTGCAGGTCGTTCAAAATGACAGACTATGGCCCAATCCAATAGAGCCAGAACAATAACATTAATTGCATATGGCTTTACACGTCCCTAAATATTAGTTTAGTTTTTGTGATGGAAGAGTCTCTGTGGTTGATGTTGCCAGCAGAGAGGCAGTGAGTGGAATACATTTGACCTGGTTGATTAGTGGATTACATTTAGTCACAGTGGGTGAGTGGAAAAAATCAGAGAAAATGTGTTTTGTCTCCACCCTTCCTTTAGGCATTTCTAGACTTCAAAATGACTCTGCTTCCTCACAGCTGTAAATTAATGATTTCTACAAACTAAAGTAAAAGTATAATAATCTACAGAACCCCCGGGTAGCAGAGTTTGATGCTATTGAATTACACATCTTACAGCAGTTACAGTATAGGAAAGTGGGAACGCTAACAAGAGCTTTCATCATAGCTTTTTCTGCAGCTCTGTGTGCTGCACACTTGGTGAATATTTGGCCTTTAGCATCAATATTGTCCCTGTTAAGCTGTGAGATGTGGCTTTCTGTGATTTCTGCATATTGCACAGGCCTTTTGACACACATGATATATTTATGTCAATAAATGTGTCAATTATCAAAGCACTAACTAGGCTAACTGCTGAGGTATTCTGCTCTCATCAAGACTGTTTGACGAGCTACAGGAGAGACGAGAGAATCTAGTTTGGATGAATTTGTTGTGATATTCTTGAAACCCCACAGACTCTTTTAATAGCCTCAGAGCTTAAACATAATCATTCTCAGCAGCAGAAGCAGACCCCAGCTTTGTAAGGTTGTTGTTGTTGTTGTTTGGACGTGTCAACCCTGCAGTGATGCTGTGTGCTGCTCTGCCCTGCTCAGCTGTCTTCCTTACGGTCAGTCTCTGGGCCGGCTGCGAGGAGCTGGCACTGGAGTACGGATAGCTGAAGGTCACTTCAGGCTGTGTGTGTATTTGGAGGATAACAGAAATGCTCAGTCTGTTTTGCATGACGTGTATGCACGCGCGCACGCACGCACGCACGCACGCACGCACGCACGCACACACACACACACACACACATGCACACACACACACACACACACACACACACACACACACACACACACACACAAGCACACACATTACATTACATTTGCTCAAACAGGCATGGAAGGTCACACTACCTTGAGAATTCCAAGAATTGAAAAAATTCCATTTGGATTTGTTTCAAAGGAAAGTTTTTGCATCACGCTATGCTTTTCTAGCCTGGGTAAACCCATCCCCCACGTGACCTGCTCTCAGACCTGTTCTCAGTCACTATGGTCTGGAATCCCACCATTGTTAATCGATTTCCTGCGGTTGTTGGGCCCCCCCCGATAGACCACTCCATTGCGCAACCATCATCCAACCAGTTTAGTGCACAGAGCACATGCGCAGTGCAGCAGATGGCGTCATCACTCTGCGACCTTTGTTGTTAGCGCTCGAGCTAACTCCACCTAGCTAACTCACTAGGCTACTGCTAGCAACCACAGGTTGCAGGTTGTGTAAGATAAACCTTCGTTCTAAAGGCAAGTTGGGCAGCTGCAAACCACTCGAGAAGGGGGTATTTCTACGCCTGGAGAGGGTTGGTGTGAAACTACACCAACAGGATTGCAAATCATGTCGGATTTGCCAGAGTCTGACTGAGGTATGTACTTATAACCTAATGTACTAGTGCTGCACGATTAATCTCCACTTCCCCCGTGCACTCCCGCAAATAAGTAATGTTATGCGCAGCCAGTTTATCAGATAATTTCGCCGTAAAATGTGTCCAGGTGATGAGAAGCCCCAGCTTGTACAAGCTGTCCTTTGTATGGTCGCTGCCCGTCCGCTCAGACCCGATTTCGATATAGCGTTTGGTGATCTTTTGATCAACAGACCTCATAACGGGGATATACTGTTACGTGTGTCTACCAACATCACTAAAAGATCATAAATGTAACGCTGTTTTAATCGATGGCTACGTTGCTAGCTACTAGCTAGCCGCAGACCAGCTATGAACCCGTTTGGATGATCGCTGCCCGTCCACTAAAACGCGATTTCGATATAGCTTGAGGTGATATTTTGATCAACAGACCTCATAACGGGGATCTATACTGTTACATGTGTCTACTGTACTGACGTCCTCTCTGTTTATTCTTTCAGGTATTAATTCTAAACCCTTCTCAGTCAGCTGCTGCCAACCTGATGAGGAAACAGGCGTGCTTGTTGGACACTGAATGCAAGAGCCTAGCCAGTCTGCAGACTTCATCCTCCGGTGCTGTTCGCCTCAGGACTTGAAGGCCTAACGTTGTACCATGGACTGTATACATTCTGTGCTAATAATGCTAGCATGCTAACATCCTTTTCACACACACACACTGAATATACCGAAATGCTAGATTTGATCATGGACTTAACGCTAATGTTAATCCAAAACGGCCGCAGTCATAACGGTAAGGTGTGTTTGACCTAATTGAAATATTAACGTTAATGCCCTCACATTTCAGCGTGGTTACAGATAAACCTATTTAACGCTAGCTAGCTACATTACTGGCTTGATATCATATTCCAGATGCAACCTAGCTAGATAAGCTCCACGGCTGTATGAGTAGCTACAATCAAATGTATCAAGCCGATATCATATTCCAGATCCAACCTATCTAGCTAGATGTTAAGAGGTAGGAATATACCGAAATGCTAGACTTGATCGTGGACTTAATGTTAATCCAAAACGGCCACACTCATAACGTTAAGGTGTGTTTGACCTAGCTAGAAATATTAACGTTAATGCCCTCACATTTCAGCGTGGTTACAGATAAACCTATTTAACGCTAGCTAGCTACATTACTGGCTTGATATCATATTCCAGATGCAACCTAGCTAGATAAGCTCCACACGGCTGTATGAGTAGCTACAATCAAATGTATCAAGCCGATATCATATTCCAGATCCAACCTAGCTAGCTAGATGTTAAGAGGTAGGAATATACCGAAATGCTAGACTTGATCGTGGACTTAATGTTAATCCAAAACGGCCACACTCATAACGTTAAGGTGTGTTTGACCTAGCTAGAAATATTAACGTTAATGCCCTCACATTTCAGCGTGGTTACAGATAAACCTATTTAACGCTAGCTAGCTACATTACTGGCTTGATATCATATTCCAGATGTAACCTAGCTATAGCTAGACGTTAAGAGGTTAGCGTGAATGCGACTGAGACCTGACATTACTGAAGTGAATACAAGTGACCTATATTTTTCAATCCTGTCTTTGAATAAAAGTTGTACATTGTACTTGAAAACCATGTCTTTGCTCCCTTATGTGTTCACAATTACAACAAATCTGTATGGTTTATCTGTTGGCATTAAACCGTGGTATTTCCTTGGGTGATATTCCATATTTGTCATTAAACCTAGCTGTTCACATAAATTTGCAATGATGATCGACCACGTGAGATATCACAAGTAGCCTACTTTTATTAAAAAATAAAATGCAAAGAGAGGTTTCCTTCTCTAACTATTGGTGCGTTCACAAAATATTTCAGCGTTTCATAACTATAATAGCCTAATGTTACTGTAGCCTGGATGACGTCAGCTAATGCTACCCAGCCTTCCAGCGTTTATCTTCCATAATGCATTAAATCATAATCACAATGCGAAGACATTAGCTGATCACCACAGAGCTGCACAGACAAGTTTATCAGATAATTTCGCCGTAAAATGTGTCCAGGTGATCAGCTCTGAAGCCCCGGCTTGTATGGTCCGCTAAAATCCGATTTCGATATAGGTGTTATTTTGATCAATATTGTATAGCTGGCTAGACAGAGGAGTTTATCTGGAATCAGTGTGACAAGATCCCTGCTGCTAGCTTGTCTGCCTTTCTGTGTCAGAGTATCTAGCTACATTATCTGCATTGCATGTGTGACCTCTGTGTTGTGTCGCCTGGGCAAAGGAATCTCTCGGAGCCAGACAGATTTGGAGTAACAGCCAGGTTTACTGTAGTTTTTGACAAAGGACATGAGGTAGGATCAGTCATCTGGTGGACAACAGCGCATGCTCTGTTGCTCTGTCTCAAGGAAATCCTCCATTTTGCTCTTAAGATTACAGTATGTTTACATTCTTGAAAATATATACTCTGTACAATACTTTACAAGACATTGACAGTGTGATCGTATAGTGGATTTAGATTCATGTAAATAAAATATTTGAAACAAAATAAAAACTGTCCTTCACTTTACATGTACAAGGAAAACATAAACAAAACAATACAGATTTCTCAACCCAGACTGTTACATTTTTTAGTATTTTCCATAATATATAAAACGATTATTTAACTTCATTAACATGTAACCCAGAAACAATAAACAATACAATACGCCTAATCTGCCTGTTTACAATATTATACACTGCAACATACCTGTAGTTTTTGACAAAGGACATGAGGTAGGATCAGTCATCTGGTGGACAACAGCGCATGCTCTGTTGCTCTGTCTGGAAAGACGGCAATCATGTTAACTAGCTGTAGGCTACTGGAGATATTTCTACTGACGATAAAACACATGAAAACAAATAGCTAACTTAACAAAAACATGGCGAAATTAATCTAATACATTTAATCTTCAACTCAATACAGCCAGCTCAACTTTTAAGTGCTTCTGAAGTTAGTAAACATTGTTTTGTCCACGGACATTCACAGACACGTACCTCAAGGAAATCCTCCATTTTGCTCTTAAGGATTTTACCCACAATGCGTTGCCCTTACTACTCAATACAGGTACCATTCTCAAACAGCAGGTGGCGGAGTTGTCCCATTTAGCGGGATTTAACTTGAACCATTTCAACTCTGTTACATACACCCCCCTAAATTCCTGCTAAATTGGGGCACAATATGCAAAAAAACAAACAAACAAAACAAACTCCAGTCGTACGGTAATAAGAGCATTACTCTGGTTAAGTCAGTCAGAAACTTTCCACTAGGAATAAGGTCAGCAAGGGATTGGCCAATCCCCTCACCAACCCAGACTCGAAAGATGCCGTGTACACCTCTCATATTATAAACATTGCTCCATTGCTCTATAATAGGGACAACTGGAGGATACCTCAGGTAAGTACTATCGAAAGAAAAAAAAATACAACTGAAAACATTCAGCTATCTACCCAGAGAAGATGTTCCTCACAAAAGAAAACAAAGAATCAACTGTTGACACTGAGTCATCTACAATCTGCTCATTCATTTCACAAATTAGTCGACCTGGAGGCTTTACAGGTCTACCCGCCCTAGTGCAAAGTGGAGGCGGTTGTGTGCAAACGACATGTTCCTCTGTGGGTGCACCTGCCTGTGTGTCAGTTGCATGTTCAGGGGAGGGGGCTTGTTGAGCTTCTACTAGGGGCTGGGAAGGTGCATCTTGGGGCACTACACTGTCAGCAGAGGGCTCAGGGGAAGGCAACTGTGCATGTACTGAAGAATCAGGGGTACTCAAGATGTCACACTCAGCACGTGGGAGTACAGGCACTTCAGTCTCTGAGGGCGGGGCTGGCTCGCTGGCTGTAGCATCCCCATCAATAGCATCATCCATCTGTAGGAGCCAGTTAATTGTCTTTGTCGCACTGTCCTGCACGTCATCAGGGACCACTGGGTCACATTGTCCACTTCCAGCAACTGAAAGGCTCGACTCCAAGGCATCGTCATCCCCTGCAGGGAGAAAACTCACAGAGAGTAGGAGGTTTCTGTGAACAACTTTTTCCCTTGATGTCACAGGGTCTCTGATGCAGTACACATTGATTCCAGGCTTCACAGACACCACTTCATAGACTGTGGATTCCCATCTGTCTGCAATCTTCCTCTTCCCTCTCTCACCACGATTTGCAAGCAACACTCTGTCACCAACAGTGAGGGGCGACCCTTTTGCTTTGCGGTTGTAGTTCCTCGTCTGACGAGCCTGTGCCGTCCGACTGTTCTGCCGGGCAATGCGTGCAGCTTCAGACAGGTCACGCTTTAAGTGAGAGACAAACTCACGGTGGTCAACAACTGCATTGCTGGGGAGGGCATGCTGGAAGACAACATCAACAGGCAGACGTGGAATCCTTCCAAACATGAGAAAGAAGGGTGCAAAACCTGTTGTCTCGTGCTCAGTGCAGTTGTAACAGAAGGTTAGCATTTGAAGCATTTGTGGCCATCTGGCTTTGGAATTGGGAGGTAGGGCCCGTATCATATTCCCAAGAGTCCTATTGTACCTCTCGACAACTCCATTCCCCATAGGATGGTACGGGGTGGTATGCGACTTTTGGATGCCCGCCATCTCCAGGAGCTCTTTAATGAGTTGGCTCTCAAAATTGGCCCCCTGATCTGAATGGATGCGCTTAGGGAAACCATAAATACAAAAATAGTCGTTCCAGAGACGACGGGCAACCTGTTTTGCTGACTGGTTTTTGCATGGGAACGCGTGCGACAGTTTAGAGAAGTGATCTGTGACAACTAAAACATCGACGCACTTCTTGTCAGTCTGCTCAGCAGTCCAAAAGTCGATACATACTAGTTCCATCGGCTCAGAGGTGCAAATGCTCTCTAGAGGAGCGCGGTTATTGGGCTCCGGGGTCTTTCCAACAACACAGCGAAAGCAGTTCCTCACATGATTGATGATGTCACGTTCCATCCCTATCCAAAAGAACCTCTGCCTGGCGAGAGCGAGTGTGCGAGCTTGCCCCTGATGACCAGCTGAGTCGTGGAGGCCATTGAGGACTTGGGCTTTCAGGGAGTCTGGAACAACAAACTGGTGAATTGTCATGTTCATTTGTCTGTCTTTCTTCACCTTGTACAACATGCCGTCCTTGATGGAGAGCTTGGGCCAGTGCCTCAGCAGCTTCATTACACCGCGGGACTCACCGGCACGCTCACGCCTGGTGGGCCTCCTGTGACGCTGGATGTAATAGGAAACTCTGCCCAAGACGTCATCCTGCTCTTGTAGATTAACCAGTTCACTTTTCGGCAGTGAAGCAGCCTGGTCCACACCAGCAAGCTGGGGAATAGCTGGTCCCGTGCCTCTCACTCGACTGACACCTCCAGACTCGTGTGCGTCCAACACAGCTGAGACGTCTTGTGAAGAGAGGGAACCCTGCGGGGGAGGCGGGGTGAGAACAGCTTCCTCCGGGGACTGATCAACAACTACCTGGCAGTTAGTTGTACACCTAAATGCATCCTGTACTGTCCTATCCACCATCCCACTAACTTGGTTCAGTAAGAAGGCATAAGGCTCTGTCACAATACGGTGGCCCATGCATGACTGGACAAATGGCTCCCTACTTAGTGCATCAGCAACCACATTCTTCGTGCCAGGGACATAGTTAAGGTCAAAACTGTATGCTGCGAGCTTTGCAACCCATCTCTGTTCACATGCATCTAACCGAGGCTTCGTCAAGATGTATGTTAAGGGATTATTATCTGTCCAGACTGTGAAGCATCGCCCTTTCAGCCAATGGCTAAACTTATCACAGACTGCCCATTTAAGAGCAAGAAACTCCAGCCGATGTGCTGGATAGTTTAGCTGGGAGCGTGAGAGTGTTTTACTGGCAAACGCCACTGGTCTGGCAATCTTTCCATTAGGAGGCAACTGCGAAAGCACGGCTCCTAGGCCATCAAAGGATGCGTCAACTGCAAGGATGAAAGGTGCACTAAAATCTGGATGGGCTAACGTGACACTGTGCATAAGCTCATGTTTCAAAATCCTGAATGCTTCCCTGCACTCATCATTCCAGTCAGCTGGAGACAGTCTGACATGGCCTTTCTTGAATTTAGGCTTACGGCCTCTCCCTCTCTTGTTTGGTGCGGCAGGTTCAGCCACAAGATTGAACAGCGGTCTAGCTTTCGCAGAAGATCCTTCAATGAAATGATGGTAATAGAGAACCATACCTAAGAAAGATTGGATCTTCTTTGCACACGGTGTCTTCCCATCAGACTCCATCAGGTCAGTCTCCTGCACATCATTTATAGCCTGCACTTTGCTCGGATCCGTCTTAACACCATCTTCACATATGATGTGTCCTAGAAACTTGACAGACCGGCGAAGAAAGTGACACTTTTTAGGCGAGAGCTTCAAGTTGTTGGTAGCAAGGCGTGAGAAAACCATTTGGAGACGCTCAAGTGCAACCTGTTCAGATGGAGCATAGACCATAAGGTCATCAAGATAGCATAACAGGCTTGTGAAATTCTCATCGCCAAAGATGGACATCATCATTCGCATGAAAGTGGCTGGACTGTTTGTCAGGCCTTGGGGCATTCTGTTATATTCATGGAGACCGAATGGGGAGGAGAACGCTGTGAATTTTTTGTCATCCTCATGCAGCCTGACATTATAGAACCCTGATGTGAGGTCCATGGTGGAGAAGAACACATTGCCACCAAGTGCAGCGAGGGTGTCTGTCTGATGAGGCAATGGATGTGCGTCTTTCACTGTTCTCGCGTTCAACCACCTGAAGTCATTGCAGATGCGAAGATCCCCATTTGGTTTGACAACCAGGACGAGGGGAGATGCATACTCGCTCTGAGATTTACGAATTATTCCCATTTCCTCCATATCATTCAGAGCAGTCCGGAGCTTGTCATAATGGCAGGGAGGGACCCGCCTGTATGGAAGTCTGAAGGGCTTGTCATCCATTAAGCGGATTCTGTGGACGAAATCCACTGCCTCACCACAGTCCATTTTGTGCTTTGAGAATATGGATTCATACTGCTCAATGATCTGCAGCATTTTATCTCTCCACTCGGGGGAGACTTCACAAGATGAGAGGTCCAAATCTTGCAACCCCATGTCACTCAAGATGCGTAATATCTCCTCTTCTGACCTTGGTACAGGTGATGAGCTCTGCGTGTACTGTGCACTGGATTGAATGTGATCTGGCTCAGGCAAGTCCTGCACAGAAAGACAGGGGCACACGTCTGCAATCTTTGCATTTCTTTTAAGATTGAGTGGCTTTTCAGTGGGATTCACTATTTTGACTGGAACCCAGCCATCTCCTGACAAAGAAGTGACAACTCTTCCCACAAGAATTTGTGCAGGTCTGGCTTTGGACTTGGTGGGTTCGATCACGACTGTACTCCCCACAGCAGATATGTCGGATGCAGGCAGCTTAGCCCACACCAGATGTTCAGAAAGTGGCTGTAGAGTGACAGATCTCTTTAGTTTGGCCGTGCCGATTCTGTTCGGCACTGCTCCGCCCTCACACCCATCTGAGGAGGACAGCAGAGACACTAAATGGGGCAAATTATCACTCTGGGCACCATTCACTGGAGATGTGATGTTTTGGCCACTAACTGTCTCTTTCATCTGTGAAATCAGCCATTTGATGGCATTGCTGCCAAGAATCATTTCATCGGTCTGGCCCGGCACAACTAGGATGGGGATTATCACCTTATAGCCATAAACTGATGCAGTGAGGTCATACATGGCAGAAGGTGTGACAAGGTGACCGCCACACCCCACAATGACAAACTCTTGAGCTGACTTCTTCTCAATGTTAGGAACAGACTGTGAAAGTTTGGTGTCAGCTGCCTCACTTATAGTGCACGCCATAGATCCACTGTCCACTAATGCTTTGAGAGCATGGCCACTATCAGTTGTCACATCTGTGTAGAATAGGCTATCAGTCTTTGAGAGTCTTTGCAGGCCCTGCATGATCAGTGTTTTTTGTGATGGCACCATGCTGTTGTAGGTCTGACACAATGTTTCATAATCATCGATTTCTGTCAAATCCAAGGTGGGAGGTTCGCTCACTCGATCTGCGCTGTCCTCCCTTGCACGCAGATCATTCAGTTTCCCTGCTGCTGCTGACCATGGAGAGGAGGGCATCTCCCCTCTGGGCAGTTGCGTCTTGAATGGCCAGGTGAGTGACACAGGAAACACAGCCTACTCTCTCGGCAGTGTGTGAGGGCAGAGTGAGAGCTATCTTTACATACGGAACATGGAGTGTCATTTAAGCCCTCAATTCTCGGAAGCCTGCTGGTGGTTTGTGGCCTTCTACTGGCTTGAGCATAACCTGGGCCCTGGAGTAGCACTTTCTCCAACATACCAATCAACCTCTCTAGAGTAGAGTTGTCCTGACTCACAGCTGTCTTCTGTTCAGGGATGTCTGAAACTAAAGCAGGACTAGGGCTAACCTCAACTTTGTTCACGTTCACTCTGTCAACCCGCTCCGAATAAGACTTGACCCCTTTCTCTAGATGGTATTCATCCAACACTTCCTGAACCTCACGGGCTGACCATTTATCAATTGTCTTGTACCTAAAGGTAAGAGCTAAATCCCTGCTGGGGCAGTGTCTGATGAACATACGTGTGACTTCAACACTGGGGTTGTCGAAGAGTTTACCCTGCTCTTTAAGACCAATTGCAGCAGAATCAGCAGCCCTGTTCAGCCTCAGCCAATACTCATATGGGTCCTCTTGTTCTTTTGGCAGGGTGGAATAAAAGTCAGCTAGGGGCACAGAGGAGCAATGGCCAGAGCCGAAATGTCTGTGCAGGAGTCCATAGATGGCCTGTGGGTTATGCTGGACATCAATTTCACCATTCCTTATTCCAAATCTCACAACATCCTTCGCTCTGCCTCTCAGGTGGATGAGAATTTCCTCAGCCTGATTCTCCAGCTGAACAGCACTTTTCCTGATGTAATTCTTCATTGAGTCCTCCCATTCATCAACAGGCAGTGCATCCGAACTCTCTCCTCGGAATACAGGCGGCTCCTTTACTCCTCTCTGAGTGACCAGTTGGACTTGGGAGAGATCCAGTGTGCGGCTTGGGGAGTCATTTTTATTCAGTGTCTCTTCCTGACTGGTACGCACAACAGCTGTAGGGCTTGATGTGTTGAGGTGTGACATGACACTATCAGCTAGCCGCTGCCCTATCTGCTGCACAATTGTGTTCATTTGGTCAGCTAGACCTATATCATCAAGGGGAGGGTTTGGGATTGACGTGCTAGCGCACTGTGCTTGTGGTAGGGGGCTTGAAACTGTGGTGCTAGTGATCTGGGGTGGATGTGACTCCATTACAGGGGGACTGCGAGGTGTGACTACATCCCCACATATAAAAGGAAAAGGACTGCGTACAGAATCCCCACTAAGGGTTGTATTCCCACCCGCCTGATGGTCACTTAGCGAAAAAGGAAGAGGTGTGCTACTGTCGCGTAACCCTCTACCTCGTCCTCTACCAATACTGAGAGGAGTCAGTACCATACCAGAGGTACCAAATTTACTGAGACTCATATTTTATATCAAAATCCCCACTCAGATAAAATGACAAAAACCCCACTCAAATAAAAATAGTCCCAAGGGACTGATATCAACTAAATTAACCTGACAGCTAAATAACACACTGAGGAAAGATATGCAGCTCCAAAATGATGCAGTGGCGCGGAGACGTCTGCCCGGTCCGGCGTAGTCATGGACGAGTCACGGCACCAATGTGACCTCTGTGTTGTGTCGCCTGGGCAAAGGAATCTCTCGGAGCCAGACAGATTTGGAGTAACAGCCAGGTTTACTGTAGTTTTTGACAAAGGACATGAGGTAGGATCAGTCATCTGGTGGACAACAGCGCATGCTCTGTTGCTCTGTCTCAAGGAAATCCTCCATTTTGCTCTTAAGATTACAGTATGTTTACATTCTTGAAAATATATACTCTGTACAATACTTTACAAGACATTGACAGTGTGATCGTATAGTGGATTTAGATTCATGTAAATAAAATATTTGAAACAAAATAAAAACTGTCCTTCACTTTACATGTACAAGGAAAACATAAACAAAACAATACAGATTTCTCAACCCAGACTGTTACATTTTTTAGTATTTTCCATAATATATAAAACGATTATTTAACTTCATTAACATGTAACCCAGAAACAATAAACAATACAATACGCCTAATCTGCCTGTTTACAATATTATACACTGCAACATACCTGTAGTTTTTGACAAAGGACATGAGGTAGGATCAGTCATCTGGTGGACAACAGCGCATGCTCTGTTGCTCTGTCTGGAAAGACGGCAATCATGTTAACTAGCTGTAGGCTACTGGAGATATTTCTACTGACGATAAAACACATGAAAACAAATAGCTAACTTAACAAAAACATGGCGAAATTAATCTAATACATTTAATCTTCAACTCAATACAGCCAGCTCAACTTTTAAGTGCTTCTGAAGTTAGTAAACATTGTTTTGTCCACGGACATTCACAGACACGTACCTCAAGGAAATCCTCCATTTTGCTCTTAAGGATTTTACCCACAATGCGTTGCCCTTACTACTCAATACAGGTACCATTCTCAAACAGCAGGTGGCGGAGTTGTCCCATTTAGCGGGATTTAACTTGAACCATTTCAACTCTGTTACACATGCTACACCATGCAAATATATTTCGATATAATTCAAACAATTAGCCCACTGTACTACTGGACTGTGTATTGCTGTGAATAAGTTAGATTTGATTGTGTAAAGTGTATCAGCTTTAAATATCCAATATATACAGCATTAAACAAACGACCAGCAGCATTCAAATGTGCAAAAACGTTATATTTATTGAAATGTGGTGATCTCATGTCACATTACATAATGTTATGCCCAAATGGTCTACTGCCCAGAAGCGTCACTTTACATGTTTGGTAGGGAATTATTTTAATTATGTTAAACCAGCGTTTATCTTCCATAATGCATTAAATCATAATCACAATGCTATGAAGACATTAGCTGATCACCACAGAGCAGCACAGACAAGTTTATCAGATAATTTCGCCATAAAATGTGTCCAGGTGATCAGCTCTGAAGCCCTGGCTTGTATGGTCCGCTAAAATCCGATTTCGATAACGCTAGGTGTTATTTTGATCAACAGACCTCAACCTCAACAGCTGTTTTCACTTGAATTTCCTCACGTAGTTGCATAGCCATATAGCTAGCCAGCTAGTAGCTAGCTCGGGAGCTATGCTTTAGAGAGGCCAAATGCTAACGGCTAGGTAGTGCTAAGCCGCTGCAGCTGTTACACGTCATTGACAAAGACGCACTCTCTGATTGGCCGATCACGGCAGGACTGATGTTGGCAGTCACGCCGTCACTCATTGGCTGCGGGGTGGCTGCGGGTCTGCGCGGGTCTTTCAATCGCCCCAGAAATCGATCTGAATGGCCCGGAGTCTAGACGCTAGTGACTGGGAACTGAGAGAGCAGGTCACGTGGTGGCTGGGTTTACCTAGGCTAATGCTTTTCTTCATCAGTTGTTTGAGTTCATGCTCTATGACCGTGGAATCCGGTAGGGTAGGCCAGAGCAATTTAGAGAGAGAGTGATGTCAGCGGAGGACCAAAATGCGTGACTCATTAGCCAATGAACAGACAGCCAGGAAGGGGTCTCGCGCTACTTTTGAATGTTAAAATAAAGCTGATAATGTACATTTTGATTAAGAAAATAATAAAAAACAATGTCCATTTTGCTGCCAGGAAGTAAGGACCTTACTTCCTGGAACTCTTGAGAGTAAAAAACTGGTCCATTGGAGTGAACGGAGATGTCGCGACTCTGGGGTAGGCTATTCATCTTGTTGCTATTCTTAAGGCCTTTCTCCCCCACCAAGGCAATAGGACAATTGTGGGTCAGTACCACCATACAGACTCACGTTCCTACTTTACAGCAGTTCCCTTAACACACACCTTTTGCTATCTTCTCCAGGTTCCCATGACTCGTTCAGTTTCTACATTGACGAGGCGTCTCCCGTGGGCCCGGAGCAGCCGGAGACGGTGCAGAACTTTGTTTCTGTGTTTGGCACGGTGGCCAAAAAGCTCATGAGGAAGTGGTTGGCCACGCAGACCATGAACTTCACCAGGCAGCTGGAGTCTGGGGTCCGCTTCTTTGACCTACGCATCTCCACCAAGCCCCGAGACCCTGACAACGAGCTGTACTTCGCCCACGGCCTTTTCAGCGCCACGGTCAGTGCAGAGCCTTCGTTTCACCCAAGCTTTGGTTTGTTGTTGATTTAATAAGTAGGCTATTTAGTAACGCTTGTAATTAGAGTCAGGGCCTCCAGGGTTTAGAAATTAACCAGGCCCAGAATTTCTTCTTTAATTAATGGAGTGCATCTCTGGATGAGTAAAATGCATAGCAAAATGACACCCATAAACACAACTCAAGCTACACACATAATCATTATCTATAGTATGTAGTATGTAGTATGTAGTATGTAGTATAGTTATGTTTATATATAATTTGGTGTGATAGTGTCTTGTAATCCCATGAGGGATGGGCCAGAAATGGCATGACACGGAAATAAAAACTAACTAACTAACTAACTAACTAACTAACTATAGTAAATACATACAGAGGGACATCCCTGTTGGCAAAAATACTTTCATTAAAATAACTTACAATGTGATGTTACGTATGTGTGCATTTGTGTGTATGCAGGTAGTGGTACATATGCATGTGTGAATTTGTGTGTGACTACAAATGGGTCTTTCAAAAATGCATCATAATTAAATAGTTTGCATCCTCGTATATCAATTTGAAATTATATTAATTATTCAAGTGTGTGTACTCTGTGTACTCTGTGTGTGTGTACTCTGTGTGTATGTGTGTGTGTGTGTGTGTGTGTGTGTGTGTGTGTGTGTGTGTGTGTGTGTGTGTGTGTGTCTGTGTGTGTGTGTGTGTGTGTGTGTGTGTGTGTGTGTGTGTGTGTGTGTGTGTGTGTGTGTGTGTGTGTGTGTGTGTGTGTGTGTGTGCGTGTGTGTGTGTCCGTGGTTGACTTGTGCCTCTAGGTTAGAGAGGGTCTGGAGCAGATCAGTAGTTTCCTGACCTCTCATGCCAGAGAGGTGGTGTTCCTGGACTTCAACCACTTCTACGGTGTCCAGAACCTGCACCATGAAAAACTGGTGGCCATGTTGAAAGAAGTGTTTGGAGACAAACTCTGCCCGGTTATCTTCGCCCAGGAGGTACTGCTAACTAAACACAGTAAAACTAATATACCAATGTAGTAATAATATAGTAATAATAATATAATATTTTGGCTCTTTGTTGCTGGTCATGATGTAGGATTAAAGGCGATTAAATGCACTAATGCAAAAGTTGGCCTCAAATAATTCATTTCAGATACTTGTTCCATCTGAGGGACTCTTGATTTAAGGTGGACATGTCACAAAAGCACTGCATTTTCTTCTCGTGTTTGAATGGCTTTTGTTTCAGCACACATAGCCATGGTGTGCATGGAGTACCTGCTGGGAGAAGCCTATATATCTTAGTGTCCTGTCCTGTCTGGTGCTGGTGCTAGATGTCTTGAGGGTGCAGCGGGGATGGGAGGGAAAAGAGGAAAAGGATGATAGAGAGTAAGTGGTGTGTAGTGAATAAATACAGAAGAAATTACAAACATCTCCCAGCAGGACCACAGGGAACTGTGGAGGGATTGAAGGCGGGTGAAAATAAAGGAGATAGATAGATGGTGTTTACTTTTAGAGCAGACACATGGCCGGTGTTCTTTCCTCCACTGGTATTGCATTCTCTGCCTCGACTCCCCTATCCCTGTCCTCCTCCAGCTCACCCCCCCCCCCCTATTCATTTGCCTGGATGATGAGACTAGATGGAGTTCTTTTACTCTGCTATTCACTATTCATCACTTTACCTCTCTCTCCTTTTCGCTGTTGCACCTTCCTCCACTCTGCCCAGTCAGCCCTAGCAGTAGGTATAGGTAAGGAATAATGTCCAGCGAGAAGGTCCTCAATCCAAACTAAATGAGGCCTGACAGGGTCAATCAAACCCTGAAAGCGTGAAGCGTATGTGCATTCATCACTCTGAAGCTGGCTTATTTTGCAATAATGACTCCCTCCCGGTTATTACACGGCTACTTACCAAACACTTCTACCATTCGACACAGACAATTGATTTAAATTGATTTTATTGCAAGCGAAGTTGAGTTATAAGTTCGGCCAACAATTTGTTCAGCAGGACGGCAACCATAGAAACATCTGTAGCTACAAGTATCCATGCTGCAGCGATATAACGTAAGCAAAAAGATTAGCAGTCATCCTCTAACCAGCAATAAAGTGGTGTGCTCTCCGAATAAATGAAACTTAAAATTGGAAACCTCTTCCATGTTCCTAACCTGCAGTAGGTTAGCCGGGTGTTTTAAACAAGGTGTAACATCGTTTTGGCCCAAGTTAATTTGATTAGAAATTAATAAAAACAAGTGCACTTCT
>NC_139631.1:15144457-15164457 GCF_964638095.1 Poromitra crassiceps | reverse complement strand
TAGCGCGAGCCCCCTTCCTGGCTATTCATTGGCTACTGAGTCACGCATTTTGGACCTCCGCTAGCGCCACTGTCTTACTAAATTGCTCTGCCTAAACCCAACCAAGTTGTTTTACTTGCCTAAACCCAACCAAGTTGTTTTACTTGCCTAAACCCAACCAAGTTGTTTTACTTGCACTAAACCCAACCAAGTTGTTTTACTTGCCTAAACCCAACCATGTTGTTTTACTTGCCTAAACCCAACCAAGTTGTTTTACTTGCACTAAACCCAACCAAGTTGTTTTACTTGCACTAAACCCAACCAAGTTGTTTTACTTGCCTAAACAACGAGGAAAGACAAGGCAGTCATGTCATGGGACCGGGCTGGACAAACAGGTTACAAGTAACCAGGAAGAGCAGATGCTTGGTGGTTGGTGCTCTGAGCCTCAGGGGAAGTGACCAGGAAGAGACTGTGTCACCAGAGACCTTTAATATTGATAGAGACACCCCACTGCAGGCTCGTCCAATAATAAGAAATGGTACTCTTCCGGTCTCCTAAATGGGCATGGTCATCAGCTTGTGATTGGCTGTCTGTCAATGGTATGAAACTTAATTGGCTGACAAGTCTCCTAAGTGAGCGTAGCAGTGGTGAACCCTGCATGGCACAGATACAGGAAGTGGCTGGAAGATGGGGTGTATCGCTCTATATTAAAGGTATCTGGTGTCGCTAAGCACATAATTTGGGCTGATTGTCACGGGAGGGAAAGAACAAAATGTGCCCATGTAGCCTACATGACTCCATAGATTAGGTGACATGAACTGCTGTGACCATGTTGTACCAACCTGTGTGTGTGTGTGTGTGTGTGTGTGTGTGTGTGTGTGTGTGTGTGTGTGTGTGTGTGTGTGTGTGTGTGTGTGTGTGTGTGTGTGTGTGTGTGTGTGTGTGCGCGCGTGTGTGTGTGTGCGCGTGTGTGTGTGTGTGTGTGCGTGTGTGTGTCCTCTCAGGGCCCTGCCAGGTATGATGCAGTGGATCAGGGCCCAGAGACCCGGAGAGAACGGCACCAACATTATCACAGCTGACTTTGTGGAGCTGGGGGAGTTCATCAGTGCCGTCATCACCCTCAACTACCACCTGGACGAAGAGGACGACGCCACCTGAGAACCTGCAGGGGGCGGCACAGAGCACAGCCACTTGGCCTGCGCTCGCACTCTTTCTCTTTGGCATTCATTTCAGGAGGCAAACAGGGCTGCAGCTCCTCTCACTTTATTTCGGGCTGTAGAGGATTGAGAGATCAGCTGGAGAGAGTGTTAAGGCAAGACAGGTTTTGGTGGGGGGGGGAGGGGTGGAGGAAGACAAAGAACATAGGCTTGAGTGTTTCGTTTGGGCACTAAGAGAATGACAGTCTTTTTGGTTTTTACCTATTTTTGGGATCAAAAGGGCAATTGTGCTGTAAATATATGCTTTCCCACCTCCAATCAAATGCACAGTTTCTAGGCTGACCACGTCATCCAATGAAGGGTAGGTTCCTCAGCGCATATCACCTTGCTGATAAATGTACAGGTACATCGTTCTTGGTATTCTAGTGACAGTGAAGGTTCTCCAGAGGTTGCTCCTTTACAGGAGTCGTAAGTAGCTAGAAGGTGTTTGTCTTGTTTAGAAAATCCACAAGATTTTCTTTTACACTAATCATCCCTGGTTAGATCACTGCCGGTGTCTAAAGATGATTATGTTTTCCCAGTAGGCCACAGTACATAGAAAATTAGACAGACGGACTTTCCATTCCTTTCATCATGTGATATTCTCTCGAGGGCGGTTTCTCCCAGTTATAGTCTTCTCTGAAGTCAGTCTGTGGCCTAGACATTGATCAGACATCTGTGCACAGTAGTAAAGCATTGATTCATCTCCTCATTCATAACCACCAGAGAGAGGCAGAGAGAGAGAGAGAGAGAGAGAGAGAGAGAGATAGATATTAACAGAGCGGATGGGCTGGACTGGAAGAATATACCCATCATTTCATGCATTTTCAATCTCTGGTGCATCAAACTATAATTTTCTGCTTGTCAGTATGTTTCAGATTTCAGGGCAAGGGTCCTTGGATATCACTGCGGACTACTAACAAAAAATAATTAATGTAGGACAGCTAGCAAGGTTATCAATGCCATTTTTAATGGCTGGGAATCCAAGGGGACAAATCTATTGGGTTTTCAGTGGTGAAAACATTTTCCAATCAATGCCCATGTTTTTGAAATTAGGGACTGGTTTTCCATTTAGTTCCAAGGTGATGAAACAAGTTGCGTGACACAGAGAGAACAGTGTTATTTCAAGTCAGAAAGGGAGAAAGACATCAACATTTGGATGTTTTTTGTGTGTGACAACAGTGCTGTGTCACTATAAAAAAAATAAAAGTGTTTAATTAAGATCTATTTGTTGTAACTTTTTGGCGTCTGCTTTATTAGGTGTTCCATGTTTTAGTACAGTATATCACCAGATTTCTGTTATGTTATATGAATAGGATAAAGTAGAATGCAGTAGGCTACAATATATTTAATACACTGCCAATTACTTTTCTTAATTATTTTATCATGCATTTGATTCATTCTTAATCCTACTTTTTTATTTTAATATGTAGAAGTACGGTATGCTGAAATGACATTAAGCAAGATACTGGAAATCACATTTTCATTGGAAAGGTTTACACATGCATGAAAACCATGGCACATTAGTCAAAAGACAGACGCACACATTATGATCAGTGTGGCATTTTCTTCAGAGAATGTATTCTGTAAGGATGTTGTCTTGTTTATTAATGTAAACCAAAAAAAGACAGCAAAGTTACATTTTGGATTTGTGAATATATGTGTCTGTCTTGTGAGTAAAAGTTTCATCTGATTGAGTGACTGATTGAGTATCGGCTAGAAAGTAATGTTTGTACTGTAGGCTTAATTGTTGAGATGAATTAAAGTTTTAAAAAGTTCAAACAAAACTCTTTTTTCAATTACTTCAGTGTGATTCATGTTAAAATATGTTTTCTATTGTGAAAAGCTTGTACATACTGTAATTGCAAATAGTTGACTGCCGACAAATTGTAAATGATTTACGTTATTGCGAAGAGTCCTTGACAATAATTACTTAATCTTAACATATATCCTAACTGACTTATCATACTGTTTCCTGTTTTTCATGTTTATTTGGTGTTTCAATTTTGTGCATGAACCAAAATGTAGTTCTAAATGCATTACTTTCTGTTGTACAACGAGAGGGTCCATGAGGTTTGTGCATCTCTGTAATTATTTTCACCATATAATAATTTCATATTATAATAATTATTTTCCTCTTATATTTGTTAAGACCATGGTTAATAGCATTGTGTGCATCTGATTAGGAAATATTTTTTGTTGGGAATGCAAAATTTTACCCTTTAAGACAAATCTGTAAATCCTTTTTAATCGTTGCACTGCTACCCCAGAAAGATTAAGACTGAATCCACACAAAGAAGTGGGTTGCAAAAGTTTTGTAAATTGTGTTGTGAGGACAGCGTGTCCTTGTCCAAACTGTTGTCATTGCATTTATGTCCCATTTCTGATGTGAAAAAGGGTCATTTGCTGTTGTAAAACTCAAGCATTTATTTGTTCAAATGAAAAGTGACTCTGTTTTAAGTGGAAATGCCCAATCAAATAAAGCTTCTATGCCTGTATAAGGTTTATATTTGCTTGCTTGATTAATTGATTGATTGAATGATTGATTGATTGATTGATTGATTGATTGATTGATTGCTTGATTGATTGATTGATTGATTGATTGATTGATTGATTGATAACATGAAGTTGATCAAATGAAATTAGTTTATTTACTGGTTTGTTGGATGATTCTTGGTTGCTTTGTTGATTTTTGTTTTTTGTATATATAATTTTTATTGTTTCGTTTTCAGACATTAGTTCAAAAGTATATCTGCAGACGGGACAAAACCCAAAACAAGCCATCATCAAACAAGTTACATAAAACATGACATTGTCCAACTGCGAGTGTTCAATCTGAAAGGAAACATTTTCTCCCACCCCGTAAACTTAGTCCCATATCCAGTTCATGACACATACAGTACCTGTTTTAAATGATTAAAAAACAAAACAAAACAACAAAAGACTAAGACAAAAACAAGAAAGCAAGTAAACAAATTCAAACTAAAACAGAAAAGAGAGAGATTAAAAAAAAGACAAAACACAAAAAAAAACGAAAAAACATTACAACATGGTGCTTTCAACCTGTGTGAACATGTGTGCAACAATATACAAATTACAAGTTACTCATTTCTGACCTCACCTAAATAGTCCAGAAACGGATCCCAGATGGTCGAGAACTTTCCAATCGAGTTAGTCCTCAGAGACCTAAGTCTCTCCATTCGCACCACTGAGACCATGTCTGTCAGCCACAGCTGAAAGGAGGGTGGAGTGGGGGACTTCCAGTCTCTCAAAATAAGTCTCTTGGCAACAACCATCCCCTGTGTCAGGGACTGCTGCACAGCCATGGGGAGGAGCAATGAGGAATCCGAACAGCCAAAAATGGCAAGTTCAGCCTCCGGTTTAAGAGTTACTCTGTAGGCTTTTGAATACCAGTCGAAAACTTTGGCCCAGAATCCGGATATTGAGGGGCAGAACCAAAAAGCATGTGACAATGTACACTAACATTGCTTTGTTGATAAGTTGCTTGATCACATTATCATTAAATCTCAAAGAATACAAAAAAAAAACAATTTAAATCAATGAACAAAATTTGTTCATTGATTTAAATGTTTGTTTACATTAAATGGCAGTTAATTCAAATCTAAACAGTATTTTGAAGCTTTGAGCTAACAGAGTATTCCAATCCCTGTCTGTTCAGAGGAGCATCCTCAAATCATCCCGTTACCACGGTGATGAGGATGGAGGCGGGTGGGCAGATGCACGCAGGGTGACCTTGCTGAGCAGCCAGGTGCTCTCAGCAACCCAGAAGATTTGTCATCTCATGATACCAAGAGCTGACTCACTGTGGCTCGCCGTGTGTGTGTGTGTGTGTGTGTGTGTGTGTGTGTGTGTGTGTGTGTGTGTGTGTCCAGGTGTGCCCACGCACCTTACTGTACCTCCTTACCTACTGTACCTCCAGGGTCTTTATAGAATTTTTAGGTCGAATCAAATGCTATTATGGCATTCTGATCAGTTTTAGTCCATTTGGTTGCAATGTCTATAGATCAATCAATCAATCAATCAATCAATCAATCAATCAATCAGTTTAATACATGTCCCAGAAGGGCACTTTGGTTCACATCAGGCAGTAGTGGTTATTACAACATCATTACTAGTTTGAGAGTAGTAATAAAGGCACACTTCAGAATTATAGTAACATTATTACTAGTTTGAAAAGTAATAAAGGCACACTTCAATATTATACAATACATATCCATTTGTTGCAATATGTACAGATTCCAAAAGACCATCTGCTCCCTTCTGCTGAGTCGCCGCGCGCGCAGCGCCCCGTTGCAAACTAGCTCGTCAACAAACGCAAGTGGCTCGCTGTCAATCAGCGCCAGATGGATGTATCTGAGGAAAAGGGGTTGGGGGGTGATGCAAGAGCTAACAAGGGCTAACAAGGCGGGGGGTTTGGGTCTACAGTATCTACAGATCTACAATAAAATACCTAGGCTGCAGAATTGATAGTGTCATGTCCGGGGAGGACATGGCAGTTCAAGTTTTAGAAAATGTGCATTAAAGAAATCAAGTTTTTAGCCAGGAAATCAAAGTATCTTTATGTTTCTACAGTGAAGACACTGGCAGTGGCTCTGGTCCAAAGTAATTTCGACTACGCTTGCCACAAGTTGGTACAGCAGTATATCTAAACATCTAAGCAACAGGCTACAAACACAGTTTTGCACAGAACAAACTTATCAGAGTAGTTCTCTGCCCCCTCATACTCAACTACTGTAGATGCCCAACTTTTTAAATCTCTTGGTTGGCTCTCCATGGAGTACAGAGTGGCCATGCTGAAGCTTAGTTTGCTTCATGGTATCTAGTTGCAGTTACATAGCCCCTCCTATGGAGGCCCCGTTGTGTTTCTAACTATTTACGATTATCTTACTATTCACTGTATGCATATTTGATAGTGTTTTGATATTTGTGCTGTTGTTGCCATTGTATTTGTGTTACGTTGTCTGTCTTGTTGCCACCATGAGGATCACAGTGGAAATACTGTACGTCCTGGACTTTTCTGCGTTTTATCCTCTGTTGTAATTGTAATGCCATACTGTGGCCTTCCTTCCTGTATGTGGGAGGCGGGTCTATTTCTATGTGTCTTTATTCTTTTAATCTTTCAATAAACCTAACGTAACCTTGTGCAAGCTAATATGACCTTGGAGTGACTGTAAGTGAAAAAATGTCCACCACCACCACCTCCTCTCTCTCTCTCTCTCTCTCTCTCTCTCTCTCTCTCTCTCTCTCTCTCTCTCTCTCTCTCTCTCTCTCTCTCTCTCTCTCTCTCTCTCTCTCTCTCTCTCTCTCTCTCGCACACACAGAGGGAGGAGGTGGAGATGGCTGATGGCTTTCAGGTCACAGTCACATCGTCACACTAATCCCACAGGTAATCCAGACTGCCTCTAATGGGAATAGATTGTCTGGTTTTGGGGAGCTGACAAGGGAAAGGACAGAGCAAGACAGAGAGAGAGAGAAGGGGGGGGAGGGGGCTTACAAAGGACTAGGAAAGGCTGGACAATGAAAAATGAAAAGAAGTGCGTCATCTGTAGGTGTAATAATCTCTACGAGAACAAGTGTCAGATGTTGTTTGATGTTATTTGATTTCATAATTTAAAAATCAATCATCACTTCACTCAGAGCTGTAAAGGGTAGAATAAAATGGTATGTCCTGTATGTGACTGGAATTTAGTTGTTAAGCTACTGTAGTGGAGGCTCGCCAAGCCAACAGACTGCTCGGCTTATTGCTATACGATATTACTGCTCGGCTTATTGCTATAAGAGATTACTGGTTCCTAAAGGTTGGACGGGTGAAGATGAACACTGAAAATATTTGGGTGGATGAAGGTATTAATAAAACATATTCGAGATAGGGGTAGAAGTGAGAAGGTTACTGAAAAGTTTGGCATGTGAGGCAGAGGAGGAGGAGTGTCTGCGGGCATGGCACAGGCTGGCAAATCTGTCTGCCTACAGCAGTAGGCTTGTGCCAAGTGTTGCATTATGAGAGACATAAAAACAAACAAATGTTTTCTATTAAACTGGCATTATTAGTAATGGTAATAAAAATGGTGACAGAGGAATAGTTGTATGTGTGATGATGACTGGCCAGCCTGCTGCTGCTTCCACTACATCAAGAGGGTGTAAGTGGGTGTAAGATCTGCTCGCCTACAAGATCGGCTCAGGCACGTAGGATTAACATGCCCAAAATGTCCCAAAGCTTAATAGCTAAGAAGCTACGCTACTGATGTTATCAGACATTTGGGAACATTAATACATTAAAAATATGAATCATACAAACATTCAATGATCATGACTCAAGTGTAGCCTAAAGGGACTGTTCCTCATAAACATGAGCCTTACTTTTTGAGAATAAATGTTGTGAGAGTTTAACATCATCTGTAGTCGCGGACCCTGAGCACCTCCGGTAGGGCGAGCAGATCTTACACCCACACCTGCAAGTGAGTGATGGAGCAGGTGATATCTTGCAATCAGCTCTCATGTTGTACACCTGCAGCGGCCCTATTTAACAGCTCTCTCCACAGACTGCCGATGCTGAAAATGTCACACGTCAACTCTGTCTCTGTCTGGACTTGTCTTCCCACCTGTTACTCGTGAGTTTTGGCGAAGAGCTGGAAAGCACTGGATTGTGTGTGCTCTCAACATTTGTTAAACCATTGGCTTTGTATACCTGAACACTTTAGTTATCGTTTTGGAGCCTTTTCTGTTTGGACCTGGACTCGTGGATTTCCTTACTGACTTTGTAAGTCTATGCCTGGGAGCAGGGGCGGACTGGGAAAATAATTCAGGCCGGGCATTAGATACCAAGCAGGCCAGGCCGATACGGGCCGACGCGCGTGCCGGCGTCCGAAGGGCGGCGGCGAAAAATTTGGGCCGTTTGAAGCCCAATTTGGGCCGTTTGAAGCCAGATTTGGGCCGTTTGAAGCCCAATTTGGGTTGTTTGAAGCATGATTTGGGCCGTTTGAAGCCCAATTTGGGCCGTTTGAAGCCCAATTTGGGCCGAGTCCAATTTTACAATGAGATGCACCCACTTTAACCCTGAATAAAGTAATAAAACCACTAGTAAACTAGTAGGCGGCGCCTGGCCTGCTGTTCAGTGAGTGGCCTGACTGCGGGCACCAAATTTTTTTTTTTTTTTTTTGCAGGCCAGGCCAGGCCACCGGGCATTTGCCCGATGTGCCCGATTATGCAGTCCGCGCCTGCCCGGGAGTCAAACCAGCAACTGTTTCAGTTTGTTTATATTTTGACTTGAGAAAGAGATCTTGACCAGCCCTTTATTGACACAACTTGCACAAACATCTCCACTTAGAGATCAAAGAGACATGTCAAAGAATCAAAGTAGATAAAACCAAGTTGCACTTGCATAAAATACACCCCAACCACATACACCCACCACAGTTCTTCCAGGTGGCATTACACCTGAAACAGGAAATGGAAAAATCACATCATGAACCAATACATTAACACATAACTTTTGTGTCACCTTTTACCTTCCCTCAGAAAGCCAAAACCAGAGAATCTTGTACTAACACTACACATATTTCCCAGTCCCAAGTTTTCCACAAACTCATCCAAGTTGGAGGACATTTTATCATATGCAAACTCAATTTTTGGCCAGGATTTCAGGATCGACAGTCCCTGTCCCTTTTATTTGATTACTTCTCATGAGCCAGACACTCATCTTAGTCTGACCTAACAAAAAAAGTAATGAGGCTAGCCCGTCTGCGTAGTGGAGCACTATACTTGGGATCAAAAATAAAGCCTGTTTCGCTCAGCGCTTCTCCAAACCCAGTAAACTCCTGCTGTACTAAAAAAAACTGCTGACCTGTCTAGCTTCTCAGCCAAAGGTGCTCTAATGTCTCCTCATCCTGACAGAAAGGACAGCTACTCCCAACCCCTGGATCAATACGTGCCAAGTGTCTGTTAGTAGGCACGGCCGTATGCATAATTCTCCACTGCAGATCTGCAGCGTGTTTCTCTATGGGAGACTTGTACAGAGACCTCCAGCTGGGTCTAGGAGATGAGCCAGCTGCAAAGCGCCTGACCACCTTGACTCTGGCAGACCGACTAAAGAGATCCTGTTCAGAACCTTGACACTGACAATATAAAGAGCCTTCTTTTAGACACATCAGAGAAGTTCTGTAGCTCAGCTGTTCAGAACCTTGACACTGACGTTAAAGCCTTCTTAGACACATCAGAGAGATTATCTAACTCGGCAGCCTTTTGCACCAGCTGAATGTAAGGAGAAAAAGGTACTTATCATAGTCCATCTTCCTCACTTTACGTATAGCAGTAGACATGCCATATCAGTCCACACCTGCTCCTTCTGGTAGAGCAGATGCTGAACCATTTGCAGGCGGAAACCTAACCTAACATAATTTCGACAGAAACATGTCCCAAAAAAGTGGTCTTTGAGGCCCTGAGACCAAGGTTGAGGGTGGCCTTTATGAACTTGTGATGGCCCAATGTAAAGGATAACAGGAAATAACAGTGGAAAAAGATGTATCAGAACACATCCTGAGGCCTGGACCTGGCTCCCGGTCTACCAAACATGAGGTCCACAGAAGCAGCACTAATGGAAGACATGGTCTGGTGCTCACCGTCTGAGCCAACTGTTTTTCTAGCCTGAGGTATACAGCTTGCTGGTGTACAGTAGCTGAGTCATTTGGTAATAATTGTAGTTAGCCTATATTAGTAACTCACCTTAGGAGTTATTACAGTAGGTATGCCTACTGTCGTGAGGAGTGTTAAATAGGCATTAAATAGAATGTACAGACAAAGAGCTGCATGATGTAGTTAAGAGTAATATAATAGAGTAAAAAGTTCTGGTAGGAGAAGCAGCTATACTTTAATGTAACGAGTGTGGTCCAGCTGTTGCTAGTTTAAGGTGACGTATGATATGGGGAGGGGGGGGGGGGCGGGGCGGTAGTTGAGTCCTTAGTAGAGAAGGGGCTTTCGGGCCTTGTTGGTGAGCATGATGGCAGTTGGGAAGAAGCTGTTCATGTGGCGAGAGGTTTTGGTCTTGACAGACCTGCAGTCTTTTGCCGAGGGGGAGCATTTCAAAGAGTTTGTATCCGGGGTGGGAGGGGTCGGCCATGATTTTACGAGACCACTTCAGCGCCCTGGCGCTGTACAGATCCTGAAGGAATGGCGGGTTGCATCCGATCACCAGCACAGAGGATGATGTGCTGCATTCTGTTAATGTCCTTGAGAGTGACATTCTGAGCAACAGCACATTTACTGTGTGTATTTTACTGTGGGTTTCCACTAGTTTTGTTTATCTTTATCTGCTGTAAACTAAACTGGATGTATCCATTGAATTGCAATGGCTCCGTGAAGAAATAAGAGTTTTGAGTTTCGACCCAATGTTTAAGATGAGATATTTTCAAAGATTACGATTCCTTGAAAAGTGAATCGGTACCTAATTCTCTTCCTTAAGGGACTGTTGTGTATGACAGATGAAATATATAAGCACAGAATAATCAAATACATTGCTGTGCATTGTCGGAAAAGCAGACTCATTTTCCATACTTTCTGAATTCACTAGTTGCTACAATTGCTACCTGGAAAACGGCTCTCAAATAAGATGCTTAGCCTGAGGGAGAAGCCATGTGTGTGAATGAATGGCTGAGTTTTGGGGGGAAATGTTAGTTTGAGTTTGTAATTTATTTCCTATTGCACTCTACTTTATGGTGGCGTTATCAGTTCAGGACCAGAGAACATTTTCATTTCCACAACGTCATTGCAAGGATTTTAATTTATTTGACATCCCAGATTTGTAGGCAGGACAAATATTTCTCTTGTAAAAATGATAGACAGAAAGTAATGTTCACTAAACGCACCTGCCCTCAGGGTATGGAATAACATTTTGGAACACTCAAATTCAGTTGTATTTCTTTTTTGACCTGCCAGTATGTGATGGATACGCACAACATGCCTGGCAGTGAGCACAGATATATAGTCCATAATTAGACAGCTTCACATACACATTCATGGGGATACTTGCTCAGTAAACTGCAAAGAGTCTCAGGTTGGGCTTGGTTCTGCTTGTCGTGGACTTTATATAAGAATCTCTCTCTCTCTCTCTCTCTCTCTCTCTCTCTCTCTCTCTCTCTTTCTCTCTCCAATGATCTGACCAGCTGGATCCTGTCAGGGGGCCAGACTGACCTCCACATCTCTCTCTTTCTCCTCTCTCTCTTTCTCCTCTCTCTCTCTCTCAGGACAGGGATAACTCACTCAGGTCTACATGTATTTGATCTAAACTAAATTCAGGCTGAACTTGCAATGCCTTGTTAGTTCCTCTGCTAAAAACAAGTAGTTCTCTCCCAAAAGATTTAGTGTAACATCTTTCTAGCATACATACAGTATACAGGGGATGACTTCCTTCAGCCTTGATTCTTCTACAGCTATGACAATAAAAAGGAAATGGTTCTCTGTTGCCCTCCAATGTTGGCTAGACCACATCACATCTCAGAAACACTACTGACAGCCCTGGCTGTTCCATTGTATTTCTGTTACAGATATAACTCATATACACGCTTTCTCTTGGGGGCAACCTCTCACCAAACCAACCATGTTCTACCACTTGAGCTCAGGCTTAATTTAGGCAAAACGGCAATCTTAATTCAGACAAAATAATAAGTCAATACTTTTGTCATTGAAAAAAATATGACCATGGTGGAGCTAGAGACCCACCTAGGGGTTTGACATTTTCTGTAGCCTATTGTAAGTGACTAAACCCCCAAACCTGCTCCTTTGATCTCTGCTAGCACAAATAGCCTAGCAGGTTTGCCGTGGCTGCTATTGCTGATGTTCACTCCCAGAAGTAACACTGTTTCTACTTTACTTCAACATTTTAGAAAGACCTTTTAATGCAACAACACACACACACACACACACACACACGCACGCACGCACACACACACACACACACACACACACACACACACACACACACACACAACAACACACACACACACACACACACACACACACACACACACACACACACACACACACACACACACGCATGCACTCTTCAGAGGGGTAATGGTGCTCTTCTCACCTCCTAACTTTGATGCTGGGATCCTGGGAAGTGGAGGGGGACTAGTGTGGCGAGTGTCGTAGCATCTTCAGTGGCCTCCACAACCTTCTCTACACATTGCCCTTAAGCACTGTACCATATAACTTCACGGGTTGGTCACTCTTGCACACCTACAGTACTATATAAGAGTGCTACCTACAGTATTGATAGTTTTGTCGTTCAATAATTAATCAAGCTACTGTACATAGTGGATTTTCTCACTTCAATTTGTTAATTTGAAGAATGTTGATCAGAAAGCTGTCAGTTGGATGCCATTTAATTCAGTAATATAGTATGCAATGTGACATACCAGACATATTTATTGTGAATCTGTGATTTCAGATGAAAGTTCAGAACGACTGGCACTATGCTAAGGACAGGGTCAACAGAGAGATGGTGAGAGGAAACACATCTTACTGCCATTATGACTTCCATGAGACCGATGACAGGACCCAGGTGTGTGGCCATCTGACATTTTGGTTTACATATAGCACTTAACTCCCTTACAACAAAATTAATGTAGACATTATCCACCCTGACCCTCAGAAAAGGGCAAAGTCACTGCCACTGTATGCAGGACTTATATGCTTTATATACAATGGGTAACCATGTTTTTCTCTCTCTCTCTCTCTCTCTCTCTCTCTCTCTCTCTCTCTCTCTCTCTCTCTCTCTCTCTATGAGAGAAGTTTGCCAAGGGAAAGTGTGTTTGCAGAATGCCTTATGAGTGCACGTATGTTAACTCAACTAATCTTTATACAATTCATCAACATCTTTATGAGGCCATTTGATGTGATGTCATGTCACCTTTATTTACTAGTTTTACAGATTTTTACAGATATCGTTTTTTCTGTTTGTTGTTATTGTAGATGATGATGTGTTTTTGTTGCCAGATCATCTTTGTACTTGTGTGCCACTAATCATGTGAGGGGAAGTACAGCTCTACTGAATGTGTGCAAAATGCATGCCCTGCAGTGTCTGAGGAAGAACCACACGCTAGCAGACAGCGACTACCAGTGGCCACAACGCACAACTACAGCCTGCACCAAATGTCACATGTGGGCTGTGAGCTGTGATGGTATGGAGGTTAAATTAAGTGGATAGAGAGCAACTCCAGTGCAGAACAACAGATAAAACACAGGCCTTGTAAGGCCTTGACCTTACAACCTGCTCCACCTGCTTCTCAGTTACACAGCTTTCTCAGATTTCTCCAGTGAATCAGAATTTAATCAGGTGTCACTGCTTCAACACACTGTAACTGCACACATTGTACTCACGATGCACACATAATATGAAAAACAATTCAACTGTATTAAGAGAAGGAATAAACAGCTATTTTCTGTCATTATTGTATCTTCCATCTGAGTTTTTTTGTCTAATAAATTGAGACCCATGTGCCAAAACACACTAAATTCATCCTGTAATTATTCCAGGGAAATTTGTACTCATGTGTTGTGTTGTTATTGTCTTTCCCTATACATAGGGAATTGAATTGGATATGCATTAATTGTTTGAGTCAATGAGTAGCCTAAATGCTAAACATCCTTAGAGTTGTGAGCACAATAGACAAAAATTAGGCATGAGCTTTGAGGGAAATTAATTTTGTAAATGTCCCCGAAGATCAAGTTTGAAAATCATGTATTTCAGGAGAGGCCCTTTGCTTAGCAAACCAGACACGGCTCAGCCTGCCAACCAACCCCCTGCTGACAGCCTATTGCCTCTGGCTTACTGCCGTGTGTGTGTGTGTGTGTGTGTGTGTGTGTGTGTGTGTGTGTGGGGGGGGGGGGGGGGGGGGGGGGGGGGGGGGCATACCAGCTAATCCATGTCCCCCTTACACATCAAAACTCTTATGGTTCTAACATGCTGATCACAAATTGTTGTAGCCTACAGAACTATTCTTAGCAAGAGGGATGGGAATGTTTGGACGTTCAATTGCTCCCCATGACATTGCATCATAAGTGGCAACAAGAGCATACTCACTCCAAGGAACCTGGAAAATAAATACAGATTTGGCTGCAAGTATGTCAAAAAAACATTTCTGTTTCGGAGAGGGGAGAGTGAACCTATCTTCCTTTGTATATCTATAGATCTACCTCCTACGGGGGGTAGACAAATGGTAACACCTAACGATGAATATCAAATACCTCATAGAGTGTCGGGCCATCTGTCGCCTTCTGAACACCTCCAGTAGTCCATGCACTGCTGTGCTGTCACACACAAGTCCTGAACTGTGTGTATCGTGTGATATTGGACCTTTTGGATATTTGGCCTTGGGTTCTTTGAGTGATGAAAGTGTTGGAAATCTTCATTCCATCAATGTTCAATGATGTTTGGATCTCATGAATGGGGAGGCTGTGAAAGGTGCTGGTCTCCATCCTGTCAACTCTTGAATTTGTTGATTTGTATGGAGACATTATAACATCTAGGAATAGGGGGGACATCATGAGGGAACAGTGTTTGTGTTATAGGGTTCTCTTGCTGCTGTAAACGCGTGCTGTTATGTTGGATGCAGAGCATCACTGAAGCTAGAGTGAGAGACTGCTGCCCATACAGACCCATCTCCATCTTTAACAGTGCTAATCCACATTGGAGGTTGAAAGCATCTTTTGACTTTCTCCAAATGTAAACCCATCTGGATGCAGGAAAAGGGGACAAAGTCGACTCATCAGACAATGTGACTGTTTTTCATTGCTCAAAGACACAGGTTTTGGGGACTCGAAATACTACATTTCCCACAATGCACTGGGCTCGCGTGGCCTTCGTTTCCATGCCCACCCCTCAGGCGTTTGGCTGATATCAAACTCCAGTAGGTGGCGGTAATGCACATATATGTTTGCCAACCGCCATAAAACTCAAAGAAGAAGAAGACATGGAGAGAAGACATGGAGAGAAGAAGAAATAAATCGAAAATAAATCGAAAATCAATTGCCTCCAAATTGCACCAAATTTAAACTGAAGTATATGTCGGGAGATGTCTTCATAAAAAAATTTTCATGCATTTTCATGCATTTTCGTAGGAGTTACGCGCATCTGATGTTGTAACTATTTTCTGTAAAAATGTGTAAAAATGGGTACATTGCTCAGCGTTGATTTCGTTACTTCAACCCACCTACTACTAGATGTAAAATTTGACGAGCTTTCCAATGCCGCCAGTCCCGTGTCTGTTAGTGCTTCCGTTCCCGAGAAAATCGTCTCTTTGCAAGGAACTATGGGAAGCTAATATTAGCTACAGCATGCTAGGCGGTTGAAAAAGATGGCTGCCTTTTCGTTTTTCTTCAGACCTCTGAAGGGGCGTGGAGGACCTCTAGAGGCGGGACCATGGCTCACAACAGTTGTAGTTCATAGGTGCACGACTTCCGCAAGGCGGGGGGTGTCGCTCTGACGCGTTTTGCGTCAGAGCGACATGGAAATAATGTGATAGATGCTTGATAGGCATGGCAGTTAATAACCAATTTCAAAAATTTCAACGGATTCTAAAACCTTAGGGGCGTGAGATTTAATATATATTCATATTCCCCACGGAAAACCCATCCTTTAATTACTCCCTGGAGAAAGTAATTAATTACACTACTCGTTACATTACTTTTGCATTACCCCGCAGCATCGCTTGAGATGCATTGTCACCTAATTGCCAGTTAACAATATAACATGAAACCTTACATATGCCCATATCAGCACAAATCCCTATCCCAATAAGGAGGACATACACAAGATCTCACTCCTCCCCATACAATCTAGTTGTTGTGTTGCGTAATTGAGTGCATGAAAAAGCAATGCACGTTTGGTGTTTTTCTTCCATAATCCCGTAGATTCAATCCTGATCCTGCAGATAATTGAAGAACTTATGTAATGTTAATGCAAGTAATGCCATAAGTGTTTGAACAGTAACTGTAATGTGATTACTGGATTTAGGGACTGTAATGCCTTACACTACACATTACAGACAAATGTAATGTGATTACAGTAATGTGTTACTTTGTAATGCATTACCCCCAACACTGCTGTTATGTAATGGAAGTTAATTGTATTGTATTCTCTATTTGCAAGAAAACAGGCTACAATAGTTTTATTGTTGCTGAGGGCAAATGAGATCAAAACCTTGTAAGTCATTGTGTCTTTAGAAACTTTGAACACAGCAGGAGTTTGTTCAGCCATCCTTCACTGATGTAGAAATGCCTCCTGCCCCGCAGTACAATGAGCTGACCAGCTGGATCCTGTCAGGGGGCCAGACTGCACTGACCTCCAGATCTCTCTCTCTCTCTCTCTGCCCCCCCCCCCCCCTCCAACCCTGTCACATAGAAATATCCACTGTATAAACATTGGTTTAGCAGGGGAAAATATGTCCATCAACAAAAGAAGCAACATTTTCTGAATCACTGGAGACTTTTGGCTACAAAAACATGTTAGAAAACAATGTTGAACATTGTATATTTTCAAACCTATTCTAGTCCTACTTTCCAAAATGCAATCTGTTTCATAGTACTGATCACCTGATATAAAATTCTGATTTCTGGAAGTAATCAGATCAATAATTTCTTCCAGGTGGCACGCTCAATATACCCTCTGTCTCCACCCAGTGAAAAGTGCAGTGGATTACATGAAAAAAAAAGTACATAGAGACAGGCTGATAGGTTTCAATAACAAAAGTTTTATTAACAATGTAAAATTAGCTTTATCAGCTTTGACTACAGTACCTTCACCATGCCCTAAACATTGATCACTATCATTAATAAGCAAGACCCATGCTGCCTTCCTCTGTCTGCACAGTACTGATTGATCCAGACAAAGGGAGACTCTCCCTGCTTATAACCAACCAGCAGATTCTTTGCTAACCAACCCAACTTTGAAAACAATTCAGAGCGCATTGCGTAAAGAGTATGTGTATATACAAGTCTAACGTCTCAATTTATAGATAGATATTGTGTGCAAAGAAGTTTTCTTTGTAAGTATTGTATGATATATTCCTTTTTGAAGCTGGGAAACAAAAGTTGGGTACAGGTGTTTGGTTCATGGAAGACTAAATTAAGTACATTAAGACGAGCAAGAAACAGAAAACAGACCTTAATACACAACAAACTTACTCTACACAGTCCTGCCATCTGACGAAGCGGTCACTTTGTCTTTGCAAGTGTCATCCAGTTATTTTGGATGGAGTCTATTAATACGTTCTCACATTATTTCTGAGACAGACAAAACAAACAATTACATTCCCTTTTTATGTGAATCCTCATTTCATTCACTCTGCAATCAGTTTTGAGTAAGTAATCGAACATTGACATTATTTCAAATGACCTCTCATTCTCTTTTACATTGGACAAGCAAGGTATCTGACTTCATTTACCAAAAAAGGGAAACTCTGTTGCAAAATATCTTAAAATATATGTTCATGACTATTGTTTCCATTTCATTGCAATTCTTCTTTGTATTACAAAATAAAATTATAAAATGGGCAGCCTTTAAAAAAAAGATAAAGAGACAATTTATTTGAAAATGGCAGTAATAGATTGGTGGGAGACACAAGTGGTGAAGGACAGTGGGTAATGGTGTCTTTGTTGCCGCCTCCCATCCAGGAAGGCGGGGCCCTTAGCTGGTTACCAAGCAACAGAGCCCAAAGAACCGCCTCTTCCTCTGTCGGACCAGTGGGTAGGGAGTCAGGTTCAGCAAGCTGCTGTCATCTGGGCGCAAGAATACACACAGATGAGTGCCAAATCAGAAATTCAAATTTGCGGTTTCAAATCAAACGCAATATTTTGCAAGTAACTATCAGTCCTTATCCGCATGGTTCTTCTCAAGATATTATATATAAAATACTCTGAAAGTGTTAATGCTCCATACGGGAGGGGAATATGTATGTGTGTGCGTGTGTGCGTGTGTGTGTGTGTGTGTGTGTGTGTGTGTGTGTGTGCGTGCGTGCATGCGTGTGTGCGTGCGTGCGTGCGTGCATGCGTGCGTGAGTGTGTGTGAGTGTGTGTTTCAGGCTGTTCTCATTTACTCTTTGTACTATACCTATAATTAATGCACTATAATTTGTAATTATATCCCAAGGACTAGGGTTCGAATCCCAGAATGTTCAAAGTACTTTTCAACCACATTCAAACAAACATGTTTCTTATACTGTTAGGATGACGTCATCATTCCTACTTTGACGTCGTCATTCCTACTATGATGTCATCGATCACTGATGATGTCATGATTCATAAGTGTCTTTCATGCCTTTCGCTGGTGATGTCATAACACAGGTGATGTCATATTCGGGTCTATAAGGGCCTGCTCCTGCAGGTCCTGGCTAGTGATTCATAATCCAAACTCACATCAAGGATCAAGCAACCTCTGCAACCGTTCCCCAACCTCAAACAAGTGCAGACTCAGCTATCAAGTTCCACAACACCCAGCTTCATCAACTACCCGCGAATAGATCCACATGTCTAATACCGATCCTGACAGTATGAATCACTCACAGTAGTAGGGTTACCCTAACCCTAGTAGTATAGACGTATAGTATATATATAGTATATATATAGTCGATCCCGCCTGCTGAGGAGCACCCCCACCAGAACCTGCAGATTTTCTGTCTCCCAGATGCCATCCTTGATGGCCTCATTGGACGCCAGGTGGCGTCCGTTGAGGGGAGGGTACTGTTAGGATGATGTCATCATTCCTATTTTGACGTCGTCATTCCTACTATGATGTCATCGATCACTGATGATGTCATGATTCATAAGTGTCTTTCATGCCTTTCGCTGGTGATGTCATAACACAGGTGATGTCATATTCGGGGCTATAAGGGCCTGCTCCTGCAGGTCCTGGCTAGTGATTCATAATCCAAACTCACATCAAGGTTCAACCAACCTCTGCAACCGTTCCCCAACCTCGAACAAGTGCAGACTCAGCTATCAAGTTCCACAACACCCAGCTTCATCAACTACCCGCGAATAGATCCACATGTCTAACACCGATCCTGACATATACAGTACCACTTTCATAACAACGGCCAGGGCTGGACCAGGGTTACTTGACCCATGTTCAACCGTTCTTTTGTCGATTCACACCAAGTCAGTCACCCCGGGTTGATCCCTGGTCTTGGCACTTCAGATAGGACCTGGGTCACAACCCGGTAGAGATGCCTAATAACAATTAGCACCGTAGGCTATTAGCACAACACATTGCAATGTCAGATCCACCTCGAGAGGTTGTTAACCCTTTCATACCCAAAATCAACCTGGGAATAACCCTGGTTGGACCCTTGGTGTGAAAGGGGTATTATTTGACCATGACCCATGCTGGACCCTAACCTTACATTAACCTAGTTGTTTACTTGCCTAACAGTAACCGTGACAACCAACCTTTGGGATATAATTCAACTTTTTCAAATTTGTAATACAGAGACTTGCAGCTCCTGGTCATTTGAAAAATACTTTTTGTAGATATCATATGAAGGTTTCATGAGTATACGTGTGTGTGTGTGTGTGTGTGTGTGTGTGTGTGTGTGTGCGTGTGTGCGTGCGTGCGTGCGTGCGTGTGTGTGTGCGTGCGTGCGTGCGTGCGTGTGTGTGTGTGTGTGTGTTTGTGTGCGCACGTGTGTTGGGGTGGGTTCCTACCTTGGTTCTTCAGTGGTAAAGGCATCGTCTCCCTGAGTTTACTGAGAAGGTTCTTCATCTCCCTCATGTCCCTGCCAAAACACACCCAAGCTTATGTACTTTATCTGGCAT
>NC_139631.1:15134494-15141757 GCF_964638095.1 Poromitra crassiceps | reverse complement strand
CCATGCCCATGCATAGCGCAAGCACGAGGTACGGCAACACCACTTGGACAAACCACATGCAGAACTGCAGGAGCACAGTTCATGGCCTATTGCATTTGAGAAAAGAAAAGAAAATTAAAAAGCTATGTTTCAAAGTAATGAGCAACGAGGGCCATCATAAAAATGTATTGAAGTGAAAAATCCATATTTGTCTTTCAAATGTAGTGCAGTAAAAGTCATACATTTCCTCCAAAAGTACTCAAGTAAAGTACAGATACTCAAAAAATGTACTTAAGTACTCAAGTAAATGTATTGTATTACTGTCCACCACATGTGAGAATATTATTATTAGCTAGAATAAACCTGATCCTGTTTGTTTCAGAAGTGCCTTTAGCTGCAGATGTTCGCCAGATCTCTGTCCTCTGTCTTGGCTCTGTCTGATTGTTATATAAAATGGGTTTTGGGGGTGCCAAGTCAGCTGACATCTTGAGCTCATTGAGGGCCTTCAAATCCCAAGCTTCACTTTGCCCTTCTTCCACTGGCACTGATGCAGAGTACTGTAGATGTTGTGCTCAGGGCAACTGCAGACCAAGTCAATGACCATGCCATTTGTGTATCATAGCTTTTTAACCGCAACGCTTTGTGAAAACCTACTTATTGCGGTATAATGTAGAATGGCAACCTTTTCAGATTCAGCAAACCGTGAAATTACATGAAATGTAATCTTTCCGGGTTTTTGGGTCATCACAGTATCATTTTGTTTTGATAAAAGACAAAAATATTAACACAATGCTTATAGGGCCTGAAAAATCTTCTGCAAATGACCAGCACATAGCACTCTGCGCCGAAGAATGCATGTCCCGACACACATGCACACACGCATGCACGCACGCGTGCACACACACACACACATTCTGCACGCACGCCACGTACACATGCACGCACGCACGCACACATGCACACACACACACACATTCTGCACGCACGCACACATGCACGCACACACGTGTGCATGCACACACACACACACACACACACACACACACACACACACACACACACACACACAGACACACACACACACACACACACACACACACACACACAACCGCCTTCCCTATGCATTAAAAGGGCAAGAGTCATTCATTGGGTGTTCATTATAATGCTCTCATGTGTTAAAGCACCCCACTCTTGATGCATTATGGTTTTAGGCTAATAGGAAATGGTCCATTCAAGTTGTTCTGATTGCTTCCGTTTTCTTGGTGGCTATCTGAAATAGCATATTTACAGTTTGATGACATGCTCTTTCCCACCTCAAACCCACCAATTGCCAGCTGAAGTAATGGAGTACAGACAATATGATATGTTCTTTCACATGCAGTAGAGTAGGCTAAAGTCTATGTGCCTAATGGGAATGCTCATACAATGCTCATACACATTAATGGAAATTTCTTTAGAGGAACTAAGGACATTATTAAGAGGTTGAATTGGTGTAAATTATGTTAAATTAAGTTTAAGTAGCCTATAGTTAAGTGAAATTAAGTTTCTGTTTTATCTTTGTTGAATCTGGCACGGATTTGGTTGGGCCCAGTTAAGGACCTGTCACGGATCGGACAACAAGGTCGATGCAACTGAAGGCTACATAAGCTTACCACAGTGCATACTACATTAATACAAATGTGTTGCTTTACTACTCTTGGCACAACCGTTTTTGCAGAGAGACACAAACTTGACGTTGCCTTCCTGGCCACTTTGGGGCGGTTCACACACTTTCATCAGCACCATGGCTAGCGCCAGGCGGATTATCTTCCAGCACCTTGGACAGCGTATTGCCTACTCACCCCGATATCAAGGAGAGACTCTGATGTGCCGCTCTTGCCATTTCACAGCCTTTAGTTCGGGTCTTGAGCATTTCGGCCCGTAAAGAAGGACAGTCGACGGTGATTTCGCCAATGGAGATGACCAGCTCACGGTACAGGGCCACAAGCGTATTGAATTCTTGGACGATCTGTGTTATAATGAAATGATAAAATTACCCAAAACGAAGTTAATCGAAATGGCCTAAGGGTCAGTGAAGGAAGACACAAATGCAACAGCCAACTTTTGCTTGAGCATGGCTTCTTACCACATTCCATCAATGAGAACTGGGCATTGCAGTAAAATAGCCTATAGCCTCGGCCTGCATATTGAGTTGTCAACATGTCAACCCACAGCAGCAAGAAGAAAATACTATAATCTTAGGCTATTCGTTTCAGGGTTCTTAGGAGCAAATAATGTGTCGTTGCAGGTGCATGGTGGCAAGCTTTAACAAAACGATTGTAGGCTATGAACTGCAATCTTATAGCCATGCACTCACAAAACTACATTGATCTCTGAGACAACAGTAAAAAAGCGCTGCCATAGCCCGCAGTCAGAGGACATGCTGAATGAATCGATTTTTCATTGACGAGGGCTCTTATGCTAAGTTTGGTTGTTTGCACAGCCTCGAAGCTTGCGATTGGGACACACATCTCGTTCATTTCGTGAAACTCCTGTCCTCTATGGAGTCTGAGGCTCAGTGACGTTCACTGATGTATGAATGGGTGAAATGATTTCTGCCAGCATCTGTCAAAACAGAGGGCATATGTGTCATCGCACAAAAGCTCCAGAGACGATTCTGTAATTTAACCAATTTTGACATTACCCCTTAAAGCAGTTTTCAGCACTCCAAATGCAAATCACACAATCCGCACGACGAGACGATCTGTTTGGCTTCACTGCCACAAAGCAATGCAAATGCATATAGCTATTTTTAGGCTCCAGGTTCGGGTTAGGCTACGTGCTTTTTTTATTTTTATTTTTCTTTCTTCAGCTATTAACAGCTCTCGCCTGTGCATCATGCATGCACGGGATAGTCGATCGTCCTAGAACAAAGAAAGGGTGGGAGAATAACAGAGCACTCCTCATCAGAGGCACCATGCAGGCATCGACGTGTCGCAAACCTACCATTCTGCAGTCGGCCACGGCGCGCTGGGCTTTGCGGGTACTTTCGGTGCTCTCCCTCCTCTCCGGGTCTCTGTAAGGAGGCTTGCCGATCTGGAAGATGTTCCCGGCGGATCTGGGGCGGTTTTTTCGCCCATTCGGTGCAGAACTCATGCATACACATCCACTAATAAAACAGCCCTAATACAGAACGGTGTTGTTTTGTCTATTTTACCCCTTCAAACTCCACCGTCTGTACCTTTAACCTTATTATCTCCCCTGTTCACGCTCAATTCGCCTTCTACAGCCTGGGTCCCTGTCTCTCTACTGTGGGAGAGGGAGCAAATCGTTCCGCAGACGAGCCTCAGAGCGCAGGAGAAAGTACCGGATGAGCGCCTGCGACTCCCCTCCGCATTGCCTTGACTGCGACGGGGCGCAAGTCACCTTCACTCCAGCAGCAGATGGTGCACGGTGAAGACTTCGCAGCACCCAACACAGACAGCTAGCTGAGGTATCTTCTCTGACGCACCGTCGTCGGAAGGAGACGATCGCATTCACGGATATTCACCAAATGCAACCATTTTTTATGATTGCGCGTTTCCATTAAGCACCAATAAGACGGCTGAGAACGCTCTTTTCTTAGCCGCACTCCCTCCCTATACCACGATGTCAATGTCAGCGACGCTGTATAGGCAATTTCACAGCAATCACACGTTGCGCATCTCAGACAGGAGGAAAACTAATAGGCTACACAAAAAACTTATTCCTGGTGATCCACGGTACTGATTTTGTTCCAATGTCTTTTTCTTCGAGTGTTTCCAATCGACTAGGCCTATATCTAACCTTGGCGAGGCAGAAGAAGACGAGCAGTTGCTACAGGCCTGACGTGGCTGGGTGGCTGGCAACACTGCGCACCCATAGGACGGGAATACTAATAGGACGCGTCAAGTCAGACCCCCGCCCGAGCAGGCTATGGGCGCTACACACGACAAAAATAGCCGGTCTATCGATGAAGGTGCGGTCTTGTCTCCCCACAACGAAAAATCACATTAATATTCGTTTAATAACCCTATAGGGACTGATTGTCCACCCCCCGGGTGGTATCCATTCCTATTGGGATTTAGTGTAGCCTATAGTTGTTGTAGCCTACTCAATGACTTAAGGTGACCCTACCCTACCTTTTAATTTCCCATGGGATCTAGCTAGTCTGACATCCTTCTTATAATATAATAAGAAGTGTGTGTAGTAGGCTATAGTGTAGTGTGTGTGTGTGTGTGTGTGTGTGTGTGTGTGTGTGTGTGTGTGTGTGTGTGTGTGTGAGAGAGAGAGAGAGAGAGAGAGAGAGAGTGAGTGAGTGAGTGAGTGAGTGAGTGAGTAGTGAGTGAGTATAGTGAGTGAGTATAGTGAGTGAGTGAGTGAGTGAGTGAGTGAGTGAGTGAGTGAGTGAGAGCAAAAATTATGTTCGGCTTACAGCTATGCCATTTTACGTGCAATCGCAAGCCATATTGTTTTAATTAGGTAGGCTAAAGCTAATTAGGCCCAGCTAAATGGGCAAAAACGGCTAATTAGTGGCCAAAATCCGTGAACACAGGTTCAGCACCATGGAGAGCTCCATTCGGTAGCTACTGATAGAACTCACCTGAGTGGAGGGGCACAGCTGAGTGGAGTTGGAATCAGCGTGTAGCCTACTATGAAAACCCTCTGGGCCCGCATGCCAACTCTGTGAGCGAGGCCTGACTAAATGGCCAGTGATTGTGATGTGCTCCCACAGGTACAGAATCAGAACTCTAAAAATGCCAAGTCTCTCTGTATGAGTGAGTGAGTGAGTGAGTGAGTGTGAGTGTGTGTGTGTGTGTGTGTGTGTGTGTGTGTGTGTGTGTGTGTGTACGCGCGTGCGTGCGTGCGTGCGTGTGTGTGTGTGTGTGTGTGTGAGAGAGAGAGTGAGAGTGAGTGAGTGAGTGAGTGAGTGAGTGAGTGAATGAGTGAGTGAGTGAGTGAGTGAGTGATTGAGTGAGTGAGTGAGTGAGCTAACAATGGCTGCATGGCTGCTATATTTCTGAACGGGCCTACCGGGCCCAGGCCCAGGGGCCCAAGAGCGCAGGGGGCTTGTCCAAAATTAGCACTAGATACCAGCAGACAGGCGCGGACTGCATAATCGGGCACGTCGGGCAAATGCCCGGTGGCCTGGCCTGGCCTGGCCTAAATTTTTTTTTTTGGTGCCCGCAGTCAGGCCACTCACTGAACAGCAGGCCAGGCACCGCCTACTGGTTTAATAGTGGTTTTATTACTTTATTCAGGGTTAAAGTGGGTGCATCTCATTGTAAAATTGGACTCGGCCCAAATTGGGCTTCAAACGGCCCAAATCTGGCTTCAAATGACCCAAATTGGGCTTTAAAAGGCCCAAATCTGGCTTAAAATGGCCCAAATTGGGCTTCAAACGGCCCAAATTGGGCTTCAAATGGCCCAAATTTATGGGCCGGCACGCGCATCGGCCCATATCGGCCTGGCCTGCTTGGTATCTAATGCCCGGCCTGAATTATGAATGGTGAATGTATGACTTTATTATTCTGTCCTGCATTGTGTGTATGCTGTGAGGGAGGCCCTTTTATAGCTACGTCAAGGCCCAGTGGCCTGTCATGTCATAATCCGTCTACAACTACAGGTATAATAGCCAATAGCGACTTATGAGTGCAGGTCCTCAATAGGGAGTTCACAGTGACCTCATGGCTCATGGTAGTCTACATTGTGATCATTCTTGATCTCCTATATTAGCCTAGGTCTACTATAGGATTTTCTATAGGCCTAGGCCTAACCAATAATAGGCTCTGGCTGCTGCATGATATTTGAAAGTGTTGGTATCAAACTTGAATACTTTGACAACCTAAATCCTATAATGTACGCAAGATCGAGCAAAAAAAAGTTGTGAAAGTGCAACTGAACCATATACAGAGGCATAAAGTGTTTACAATTTTACATTTCAACGATACGAAATAGAGGCGAGAACAGATGGATCCTGTTGGCAGGGCAGCAAGGTAACTTTGGGAAAATGAGCCCTGTCTCCACAAAGTTAATGTAACATCAGTCTTTTTTTTATTTATTTTTTGCACACAGCAAAACAAACATTGAGCAGGTAAGCGACAGAAACCCCAGATGGCTTATTGCCTCAGAAATTAAACCAAAGTTTAACAGTTATAGCAGAAACTATACTCTGCTCTGTTTGTCTGCTGCAGAATTAAAAATAGATTATCCATAAGCGTGGAGCTTTCCAACTTGTACTTTATCTTTCATCAATGTGAGAATGTTCTGTCTTTATATGCTGTGCATATATGCACTTCCCTGCACTTTAGATATCTGTGCAATGTACCGGGGTATGTTTTTAGTGTGTGTGTGTGTGTGTGTGTGTGTGTGTGTGTGTGTGTGTGTGTGTGTGAAAAAATTTGCACTTTAGTATTATTAACATTATTATTGCTGCACCTTTTTTTCTTTTTCTTAGTACTTGACAGTACTTTTTGTGTGCCTTGCTACATGTTTCAATGTCCTCATGTTTTTCTTGTTTTTGTCCTGACATGTTGAATGTAGCTGCATTACCTGACACATGAATTTCCTGCAAAGGATCAATAAAGTATCTATCTATCTAAACCTCTTTTACAAGTGAGACCTAGCCAAGACAGGGTCAGCAACGTGAAAAAACGTAACATGACAACATCAAGTTACAGACACACAGCAACATAGATGAATCACATTAATATTCGTTTAATAACCCTATAGGGACTGATGAAATGTTGGGAGCAGGGGAGTCTGGTGCAACGCACAGGTCCTGGACCTGGTGAGATGTAGGAGGAGCCCGGACAGGGGGCAACCCACAGAGCCCAGTCCCTCCATGTGCCAGAGCCTCCCGGTCCCGGCAGAGTAGTTCCGGAGCAGCGGATTGAGTGGCCCTGTCTTTCCCTAAGAGGGCTGACCGTGGGTAGCTACTGGGACGTAAGTCGGGGCTTGATCAACCCCGGCTGGGTCACCTGGGCGAGGGTGTATGATGTTGCAGTACCCGAAACATCCTATGACCCCAGGGTACCACACTGATGATACGTCCCAGTTGCATCCATGTGATGTTTTTTTCTCTATCTCATTCAACATTGTTTAATGCTCCTCAAAATCTTATTTTCTATTTTTATTTATTTTTAAAGTTTGCCACTGCATGCTCTAAAAGAATTCCAGTCCGAATGCCTTGGTGTCTTTCACCAGTGACCAGTGTTGGGCAAGTTACTCAGGAAGTGCAATAGACTACTTGCACAACTCCACTACTTCCTGAAATGAGTAGGGCAT
>NC_139631.1:15129494-15131994 GCF_964638095.1 Poromitra crassiceps | reverse complement strand
TGTCATCAGTGAGTGATGTCATCAGTGATGCGAAGTTGGGCAATTGTGCACTGCGCATGCCAATAGAGCAGGAGAGGCCACGCAGCAGCCGAGCGGTGGGCGAGCCTGTGCAGCGGAAGACCCCAGGAATCGAGTACATGTAGTGCGCAAGATTTCTAGTTGCTGAAAAATGCAATTCTAAGAGAAATCTCCAAATGTACAAAGTTTTCGATTTTTATATGCTGTTCCTCAAGGTATTGGTGTAATGTAATATTTTGGAGGGACGGTTGACCTCTCCCCCCCACTTGCGAGTGGTCAAAAATGGTTAAATATTGGGTTCGACCTCACCACAGCTGCACTGCTTTGAAAGCCTCAAGCCTCCACCAGCCAAGCTAACTCTGCACTGCACAATTCATCCATAGCACCCCATGTAACTACGCCAACTCTCAGTAAAGAACATTGAACTCTGCCTGGTTTCCTCATCTGCTCATTTGGGCTTTTTGTCCTGCGTCTGGTTTGTGACGCATATTGTACATTCTGTCATTGTCGTACTTATGGTTGGAATTCTTGTGAAAACAAATGATTACCTTTTTTGCTGGGGACCCCCTGGAACCCCTTCAAGGACCCCTGGTAGTCCCCGGACCCCACTTCGAGAACCAGTGCTTTAAGTCGATGTTTCCGTGACTGAAAGTCAACTGCAAATAATTTTAAAGTCTGTATTTGGTTTTCATTTAAAGCCATGCACTCACACCTATATGTGGTATGTAAGTTTTATTTGCTATAAAACACAGTGACTGGCACAATCAATCAAAAAAATAAAAAAATAAAACATCGATTCCCTCCAGGGGTTGCTTCAAAACAATTCCTGATCATATAAAAATAATGCCTCTATAGTACAGTACAGTATACAATCTACCAAGACATATAGAATGATTCATGTGGGAATTTCCAGGATCAAATATGAAGGGATACGGTATATGCCATATGGGAACACAGAGATTCATGAAACCGCATGAAACCATGAACCACAATCACAATCCACACCAAACAGGAAATGATTAGAAACAATTCTGAAATGAATTTGTCTGATGAAGCATTAAAAGGAAAATCCACCCCAAAACAATGCTCACTCATGTTATTCCTTTGATTTTCTGGTTTTAGTTTAGTCTAGAGATCCACAGTATGAACATGAACAATTGTATCCAAAGCCTGAAGCAAAAGAGCTAAAGACTGTTTATAATCTGTGTTAATATCATGAGAATGTGTGAATCCCAAGACAGTACTGGGTTATGGGCAAATCTTCTGGTTCATAAATATCAGGATTACTCTGGCATATTGAAATGCAATCTAGTGTAAAAGTGTGAACAAGCATTCTGTGAGTCTGGAAACTCTCAAATTGCCAACGGAGCAGCTCATGTCAGATATTACAATCTTGGATCTATTGTTTATAGCTTTAGCAGAATTCTCTAATTTTGACAAATGCTCATTGAAGCTCATGATCTGGGGAATAGTGGAAGTTGAATACTGTTTGAAGGATTCAAAGGGCATTTTAATCGCCATGTTTGTTAGACAACAAGTAAAACCCTTTAAACCCACGGCGCAGTGGTGTGGCCAATCAGCTTTATGCACGCCCGCTCCCACCACCTACATCCACCTAGCCACTCCCACTACCCACCCCTCGAACCCCAACCCTCTACCATCTTCCTATTGCTAGCTACAGCCCCTTTTCCCTTGCCCCCCTTCCTTAACCCCCTCCCACCACTACCCATATCCCCATAGCTATCCCCCCATACCCACCCTTCAAATCCACACTCACTACTACCTTCCTATCCCTAGCTACAGCCCCTCTTTGCACTAAACTCACTAAACATCTGTGAGTGACAGAGTGACTAAGTGAATGAGTGTCCTGACTCTTCCATCTTATGACCCTGGCGGGCCCTGCTGACCCAGCGCTGTGGGAAAAACATAATTTTACACATCTTGAAATGATGGTTGTGGAAATTGGCTAATTGAAGTAATTATACATTTTAAGATATTTTCCATTCAACTTCATATTCAATGAACTTTTGAATAATCCATAAGTAATGGGGGACCGTCTGATTACTTTACCAATAGTAGTAGTTGATTATGATAACATTTAACAAGTATCAGTATGTAAATTGGATTGCATTTTAAAGGTAAATCTCTGCAACCCAGGACCTTTCATAACGACCCTCCCCCCCCATACTGGAACTGTTGCGCAACGCACATTACATGTGCATCATGTAGAGACAGACAACAGACAACACTGGATTCCCAAACATTCCCCTACACAGTTTCCCAATTTCAATTATTGATGACAGACAACAAGCTGGCACACTGTAGTTTTCTCTCCACCAAACCCTCCAACTCGCCGGCCATTCATTCATTGTTTAAAACCCTGCAGCTCCATGTCTCCTCCTCCCAGGCTGTATTTGTCTGATCTTTGCGTCATCACTCATCCCTCTCTTCATTCTCATCCACCCCCGCCCCCTCATCACGG
>NC_139631.1:15086994-15124494 GCF_964638095.1 Poromitra crassiceps | reverse complement strand
TGGGCTGCCCTTGAACGAGGACAGTAAGTTCCAAGCGCTGGAGCGAAGCCGGGGGCTCAGTGGCAGTCAGAGGTGTGTAACAGTGTGAGTGTGAAGAAGCAGGGCGCTGTTAATAAAGATCATGAATATTTAGTCAACCTTGATAATAATAAAAGATCATGCATGCTCATTCAACTTCCCCATGGATACAGCAAGGTTAAACGAAAGTTGAGGGGGGGGGGGGAGATTAATTAAGTAGTAGGCAGTCTTATAAGAGAGATTGAACAGAAGAAACCTGACCACCCCCTCCACACATACACACACACACACACACACACACACACACACACACACACACACACACACACACACACACACACACACACACACACACACACACACACACACACACACACACACCACACACACACACGTGTAGTAGGCTATGTGTCAGAGGATGAAGTTTTCTTACTCTTATACTGGGATCTATCACAATACTGCACATATTGTTCGCCATACTTGTTGAGTGAAGAACACATTACAAAAGTATGCATCATGTTTCCAAACATTGACTAAATTTGTTCGCAATTTTCGGCATGTTAGCCACTGACACATATTTATTCCTTCCCAAAAAAAAAAAAAAAATCACACAATTATGGAGACAAGAGTATCTGCTAGAAGCAGATAATTATGTGTATTATTATGTATCTACATTGACATGCCAACTCCAATGTCCACAGTGTGCCTCAAATAAAAAACAATATAGCTGGTGGCAGAGAATTAGAAAAACTGATATTCTCTTTCAAAGCAACGTTCTATTCCACCTCTCCTAATTCAGCCGTCAGAGTAATTCCAGTCCACCAACGTGACTGCAGATTGGCACAACCAATCAAAATGGAATCTGTTCTTTTGTCTGCCTGGTTTTGAAGGGCTCTCTGCCCAAGCCTCATCATGCAACTAATTCAGAAGTAACCCCACTTTAAACCGCACAGACAATGGCTATTGAGATGAGCTGGCAGCTGATAGGCCTGTTGAGAGTCAGCGTCTAGATGAAATGAACACACGCACAGAAATACACGTGAGTGTACAAATGCACACCCAACACCCCCCCCCCCCCACACACACACACACACACACACACACACACACACACACACACACACACACACACACACGCACACAGACAACTGATTTGACTATATAAATGATTTGACTGTAGACATACTGTGAAATAGTGCAAGCAACACAGCAATATTGGATTTGTGTACTCACTGTACCTTCAATGTACACACACACACACACACACACACACACACACACACACACACACACACACACACACACACACACACACACACACACACACACAGCTTGGTGTTTGGAACACCCCATGGGGATAAATAAAGGATAACTTAACTTAACTTAAAATGTAAATCATTTGTTTTTATTGGATCAATTAAGTAATTTAAAACAATTACAATGATCTCAAGTAATTGAAGACCTCGGACTCTCAAGGTTTCTCCTGGAGTTGGACTATACGTTATTACCTGCTGTAACATGAGGGCATTATTGAATAAAATATTTATTTTTGCTTATTCAGTCTGAAGTTTGTTGCTACTGTGCACTAAAAAGAGGCCAAAGTCTTGGAAAAAGTAAAGCATATTGTATTAGTATTATGTAGTAGTAATAGATAATGCCCCCAGTTTTCCCAGCTTTCCTTAAAAGCTGATTTTGTGATAATAGCTTTTGAATGTTTTTGCATTATATTTAACACAATATCAGATAGCAAATATAATAGCAATGTAAATTATTTAAGTTCTCCTCAAAAATAACTTACTTGAAGGGGAGCAAATACTATATCAGTGAAACTCAAAATAGGAGTGTGTTGTCATATTAAATACCCAGTCATGTCTTTGTGTGGTTCACCTGTCTGCTCTCCTGCAGTTGACTTTGTCTCCATCTCTCCCTCCTCCTCTGCCTTCTCCTCAGACACTTCATCCTGTTCTTCTCCCTCTTGCTCAGGCTCCTCTCTGCAAACAGAGCGGGAGACGCGGGCACTGCTGGGGTCAGGGTCTGAGTCATCGCCTCCGTCACACCACCACTGCCCCCCGCCCCACCTCCTAACACATCCTCCTCTTCTTCTCCCTCCAACCCCCCCTCCCCCTCCTCATCCTCCTCATCCTCCTCTTCCTCTCCGAGCTCTGAGCCGGTGAGGGAAGGGGGGCGTGTTTGAGTCCGACGGCTCTGCGAGGACCGCCCGAACCCCGCGCGTGTCCTCACTTCGACCCAGAAGGGATCCGGGTGTCTGGATGACTGAGGCGGGCAGCGATGAAGCTCCCCGCCACGTGTCCTTGGTGAAAGTCTCTGAGGTGTGGGTCTGGTTCGGAGGAGAGGCTGGGGGAGAGACATTGGAGACATGGAGCTCGTGGCTGGCCGAGGCGACCCGGGGTTGGTACCGGCGCTGGTGGTCAGGGAGTAGCCGATACTGTGCGGTCTAGGACACGATGGTCCTCTCTGCAAGTTGCCTGATGCCTCATGAACTTCCATAGCGCTGCTTTGGTGAGAGTCTGAGTTGCTGCTGGACAGACTTTCTGCCCTGCTGTTCCCCTCTCTGCCCCACGCTCCATCTCTGTGCAGTCCGCTTCCCTGGCTTTGTCTTTCTCTGCCATGCTCCCCAACTCCAACACTCTCCACACTTTCTCCCTTTCTGTCTTGGTTTCTCTCCCTCCAAGCACCTCTGTCTTTGTCTCTGCGGTCCTCGCCACGAGTCTTCCTGTGCGCTTTCCTCCCCAGCAGAGCAGGTCTCACCAGCTGCTCTGCAACCGCCGACCCTCCCTCTCCCTCACCTGTGCTCCTCAGCCAGGGCCTGTCCTCCAATTGGCAGAGGGCATCAGCCGTATACGGCACTTCTTCGCCATCGCCGTTCTCTCCACCGGCGTCTTCGGTGCCACGACCTCGGACCCCGCTCGAGCCATATACACCGGCGGCGCCCACATGAGAGCTCATCACCCTCACTTTGAAGCCCCTCGGTCAGCACCAGAGAGCACCTGATGCAGGCCTAAACCAGCTCGCCCCGGCCTTTCCCTCCGTGCCTCCAGCTCGGCTCGCCGTGCGCCCGCTCCCTCTTCCCTCCTCTCTTGGGCCTTCCCTTCTGCTCTCTCTCCGCCTCCCCTTCCTCTGTGCCTGTGGTGGTTCTGGATGGTATGGGTGGATGCTTTGGTTCTGAGAGCCGGAGGGAGTTTTCCAGTGCAGCGGAGGTGAGCAGTGCAGCCCTCTGGCCCGTCCTGCCCCTGTCAGCCCCCTGGGACATTCCACACTGTTGACAAAGCCAGAGCCCCCCACGTGAGCCCCCCACTACAATAGATGCACCGTTCACGGCCTCACCATTGTCCGTTGTGACCTATAGAAAACACACTGCTATGCACCCACTGAACACACAAAAAGTAAGGTGAAAAAACCAGAGCCACCCCACCCCCAACTACCATGGTGTCAGCTTTTTTCACTCTCTAAGTGATAAGCAGGGCAGTCCGTGTGTGTGTGCGCGCCTGTGTGCATGTGCGTGCGTGTGTGTGTGTGTGTGTGCGCGCACGTGTGCGTGTTTGCGCGTGTGGGTGTGTGCGCTCGTTGGTGGTGAGGGATATTTAGTTTGTTGTATGTTTATAGCTTAATTTTAACAATATGTTCTGATAAGAATTCAACAGTAGCATGGTCATTTATTTAGAGTGATTACAGAGTAGGAAATGAAAATGAATGTCCATGTCATTAATGCTCCCTTGTTTCCTTTGCGTCATTATTCTTTGATAGATTGTTCATTATATTTAGCGGTATGATTACCCTGATACATGAGAATAAAGGTGCACAATTTTACTCCAAGGAAGTTAATGGTAGCAAGCCTCAAAGGAGAGCCATGTCATTTGTGTGTGTGTGTGTGTGTGTGTGTGTGTGTGTGTGTGTGTGTGTGTGTGTGTGCGTGTGCGTGCACACGCACACACACGCGCGTGCATGTGTGGATGTGTGTGTGTGTGTGCGCGCGCGCGTGTGCGTGTGCGTGCGCAAACGCGCGTGTGTGGATGTGTGTGTATGTGTGTGTGATACTCTGGTGGCAGAGATGAATCAGAACTCAAAAATATAAGGTGAATACATTATATTAACTGGCTCCACGTCTTTATATCGCTGGTATTTTAAGAGTGAAATCTCTAAATATGAAATACTTTTACTGCCTGGAGACTGCCATTGGTAATGTTAATTGTTTCAGAGAGGAGTGTGGGATTGTTAATCATTTGACTCAGTTTTCTGAAGTAAATTCCCCCTAGTTTAATTGTATTATAGATCATTATGGAGACCTTGTTCTTTCGTTAAATGTAAAACAAACAAACAAACGAACAAACAAACAAACACTAATTCAGTCTGAGGTTCACAATTTCTCAGCCTTGGTCATTTCTATGAAGTAATGTGCAATGAAGATCAAAGTGCAATGGACTCAGTTCATCCAGAGCTGTCCATTCAAAGAGGGAAGCCTGATTGCCTCCTCACATATTAGTTCAATGCAATTACTTTTCTTCTGCGGCTTTATGCTATTTGGTGAAAAACTTGCATCAGCTACCGGTAAGTGGCATGCACTTGATTGCACTTGCAACTTTGTGATTGTCTTTAGTTATCCTCCTACTTCTTATCTCTGTATATTGATGTGACCGCTACGCTGCATACAGACACTAAGACAAATTCCTCGTATGTAACTTGCATACTGTGGCAATAAAAGTGATTCTGATTCTGATGCAGTCTACTTTATTCACATGGTGTCTTAGTGAAATAGCAAACAAATGGTAACTTTTTTCTCTCTCTCTTTCTCTCTCCCCCTCTCTGTCACACACACACACGCACGCACACACACACACACACACACACACACACACACACACACACACACACACACACACACACACACACACACACACACACACACACACACACACACACTCATGCATACACATATACATATACATATACATATACATATACATATACATATACATATACATATACATATACATATACATATACATATACATACACACACACACACACACACACACACACACACACACACACACACACACACACACACACACTACAATTGGCTCTTTCAAGGTTGCCTGTCACCTCTCCAACCCTCTCACCCTCTCTCTTTCTCTCCCTCTCCCCCGTTTCCTCGCCCCTGCTACTCGGCCTAAACTGCAACACAGCGCTGATTACAGTGCCCATTATTTGGTGCAGTGCCCACTGTATACAGCAGATGGCAGCAGCTTTCCGTTCAGGCCTGCCGTGGCTCTGTCCCTGGTCCTGAAACTACAGTGCGCTCTCAACAACATGTTGCCTCTTTTCTCATCCCGACTCAATGCAATGCTGCGCTCTTCAATTCAACTATCAGCCTTTACTTGTGTTTCAGCTCCCCATTTCGCTGATTAACTTTTTTTTTATTCGTTAAAACAATTGGATCAATTTGTAATTTCTCTGCAGTTTTTGCAATAAATCATTTTAGCAGCGTTCGATCTGCTTGCCTACACTTAAACTATGACTAAACTAAAACAAATTCCACAAAACAAAGAAACGGGCTACAGTAGCCTATATAACCGGGAGAAAAGGAAAGAAGAGCTCTGCAGCCCTCCTCGGCTGTCTGCAGCGAAAGACGGAGCAACAAGGAGAGCAGGGGGACAAAACTCCAGGGCGACCTCCTCATGGTCTGACGTACCCAAAGCTGCTGCTATAAATTAATTCACGGCGGCACCAGGCTCAGATGATTCGCAGTACCAGTGAGCGCCCCGGTCGCCAACACTCAACATACACAGCCCCCCCACACCGAGAGAGACCCCACACACAAACACGCCTGCGTCATGCGTCCTGAGAGCGACGGCACGAACTCGGCTCCGATGGACCCCGGTAAAACGCACAGCAGCACCGGTCTGAGGGACTGACTGTGCCCTGCCTGGCTGCCCCCCCCAGTTGCGTGTCCCCCGCTGTCCCGGCCAAGGCGCACTCTGAGTGCGCCCTGTGGACAAGCTATGGATTTTATAACAAGCAACAACGACAGCAACGCGACCACCGACGGGGTGGCGGACTGGGACGGGAGTGAGAACGGCACGGTTTCTGGGTCTCTGCCGGACCTGAAGCTGAGTTACCAGATTGTCACTTCTCTGGTCCTGGGGGCCCTCATCCTCTCTTCCATATTTGGCAACGCGTGCGTCGTGGCAGCCATCGCCCTGGAGAGATCTCTTCAGAATGTGGCCAACTACCTGATCGGCTCCCTGGCCGTGACAGACCTCATGGTGTCGGTGCTGGTGCTTCCCATGGCAGCCCTCTACCAAGTTTTGAACAAGTGGACACTAGGACAGGAGATCTGCGATATATTCATCTCTCTGGATGTACTGTGCTGTACATCATCCATCCTGCACCTGTGCGCAATTGCCTTGGACAGGTACTGGGCCATAACGGACCCCATTGACTATGTAAATAAACGGACACCAAGGCGAGCTGCGCTCTTGATTAGTGTGACTTGGCTGATCGGTTTCTCCATCTCTATTCCGCCTATGCTAGGCTGGAGGAGCGCGGAGGACAGGGCGAACCCCGACGCCTGCACCATCAGCCAGGACCCGGGCTACACCATCTACTCCACATTTGGGGCTTTTTACATTCCCCTCATCCTTATGTTGGTCTTGTACGGGCGGATATTCAAGGCTGCCCGGTTCCGGATTCGAAAGACGGTAAAGAAACGCGAGAAGGCAAAAGTGTCGGACCGGTGCTTGGCCATGTCTCCGTCTATTTTTCACAAGAAACTAAATGGGGAGCAGACTAAACCCAGCTCTCCGTGCGTAAACGGCGCGGTGAAGGATGGAGAGGGCGAGTCCCTGGAGTTCATAGAAGTTACTAGCAACTCAAAGACCCACCTGCCCCTGCCCAACACCCCCCAGTCCTCGCAGGGCTACGAAAACATGAACGAAAAGAACTCGGAGGCGAAGAGAAAAATAGCGATGGCCAGGGAACGTAAAACGGTCAAAACACTGGGAATCATCATGGGGACTTTCATCTTGTGCTGGCTGCCCTTTTTCATCGTTGCACTGGTGCTGCCTTTCTGTGCGGAGAGCTGCTACATGCCCGACTGGCTGGGCGCAGTCATCAACTGGCTGGGCTACTCCAACTCCCTCTTAAACCCCATCATATATGCGTACTTCAACAAAGACTTCCAAAGTGCTTTCAAGAAGATTATAAAATGCAAATTCCACAGATCTTGACTATATGTACAGTACCCTATGTGTTTGCGTTTACTTCATTTGGACTAATGATTTAAACTGACAGAATGTTTACTGACTGTATGGGACAGCAAAAAATAAAAAACAAAAAACAAAAACAAAAAAATAATATACAGACTTTAATTCAGGGACAGTCTCTTTGCAGTGTGTGATTGATAAACGAAGTCTGTGTAAAAAAAAAGTGTCACTGGCGGACTAGACATGACAGGAACCTTTGCTTTTACTGTAGAAGCTCATGTGTACTCAGTGTTGTATATATAGATATTGCCATATGCAGCAGCCTATTGTAGCCTATTGCCATGCAAGACGTGTCATCAAATGTGCTGAATCCATGCATTTTATTATCATAGGACACATCCTATACCATGAGCTTTGTAGCACTGAAACAATAAAAGCAATGAAACTTTGTCATTAAGAAGTCTGCTTAATTTCTATTTAGAAGGGGAGGGACATAGGCTCCACAGACACAGATGAGTAAGCAAGGAACAGAAGGCCTATAGCCACATATTATGTGAAAAATCACTCGAGACCACCTGCTTCACTTTAGACCTGTCACATCTACATGTACATCTCCATAAGAATGAGTAATTTAGTGTGGTATTGAGCAAATAAAACAGTGGGCTATGTATTTATTTTTTCGACAGTGATGATGCCAGTGGGTGGTCGGGTGCAGCGCATAATATATGTTATCTCTACAGCAAATGGGTATCGAACCACCTCGAACCACCCATACAGTATATCACTTCCATCTCAGTCTGAGAGCAAGAGAAGATGGGCAATTCTTCTAAAATGGAAGCAGTTATTGCATATTAAGGGTTTTTATCTCTCTCCCTCTCAATCTCTCTCTCTCTCTCTCTCTCTCTCTCTCTCTTTATTTCTTCATTTTTTCTTTTCTTTATTTGCACATTAAAAAAAGAAGACAAAACGAAAACAACACAATGTGCAGACAACCCTTAACTAAGCCTTATACTTGGTGTCTACCTCAGAAAACCAATAATAACAATAATCCACACAGTATGCAATATAAAGAAGGATACAAAACAATAGTAGGAAAAGAAAAAGAAAAAGAAAAAAAAGAATAAGAGCAATCCAAATTAAAATGGTAATGTGAGATGTGATGTGTGGACTATGTGTGACTCATCAGAGAGAGTTTAATCTTGGATCTATACAGCTGTCTATTTCTATAGGCAGGCATCACCAGATGTGTGAGTGAAGATCATCACTCACACATCTGACCATCTGACCTCTACTCTGTTGTGAAATTTCTCTGTCAGAGAGACAAACGCAACAAGAGAATGAAAGAGAGAGATGGAGAGAAAGGGAGAATCCATACCACTCAATTTTATTTTTCCACGGGTATACTGAACTGTACATTTTTCCATAATAGGCCTATGGTGCATAATTCCATTAGGTAGTTGACAGAGTGTTTGAACCATTGGTTTGAACAGACAGATTAGGGCTTGTTTCATTTATTTGAAACAAGATAGGCAGTCATAAATAACACTGGTAGAAATGCATAAGAAAGTTACTCATAGAAAGCTATACAGAGCATGCTATTCAATATTTGACTGGTAGCTCTACCCTCTGTAGGCTGGTATGGTAGGCAACATTTGCATTTTAACAATTTTCCATCACTTAATGATGAACTAAAGTATATTAAACAATTAAAAATATAACTTTAATTGGCGTCCGGGTAGTGCAGTGGTAGATTCCCTATCAACACGGAGATTGCAGGTTCGAGCCCCCGGCTTACCTCCGGCTTTATAAACCTTGACTCATCTATTATTGTCAATTTAAAAAATCCCAGATTGTAAAATGACAGAAAAAGACATTTTCAGACCATTTCTGTTAAGATGATGGAGCTGAACCATATGAGAAAGGCCACAAAAAATGTATTCAACATGGCCTCTGAGAGTCATGTGACAAATTAAAACACTGATATTAATTGGTCATTAGGGCCTTGCCTTTTTTAAGCATTGCATCGCAATTTGAGGATGTATTGTATTGTGTGAATGGGTGTTACCTAGAACCAACACTATATAGGCCTACCATATTAAAATGTAGAACACTTTCTACAAAAACTATTGCTGTAGAACGAATCTAAGAAACAAATCTGACAAAAGTGAAACAAGAAAAAGACACTCAGACATTCAAGAGGAAATAGGAAAATATCTGTCAGAAAGTCCCATATAGGCCTAGTTCACACCATGGACTCCCTGGATGGCTGTTTTAATTGGTGTCATGGCAACTCATAAAGCCCATGGCAGCGAGGGTGGGAGTGGCTGGCTGGCTGGCTGAGCGTGGACAGACCAGCATGCAAAACAGCATAACAATTTGTTGATGACACCTGTGGCATACAAACATCTGCTGCTGAACGCTACTCAAATACCCAAGGGTGGACATTATAGAAGAAGACAACAACTGATTCTGTCATCTCATTTTATGGTGTGCAGATTTAAGCCATTATTAGCAGAAGCATCCTGACAAATGCTGAATTCAGAAGTGTAACTTTAATTACACTCAAGCTGATCACCAGGTAGCAGTCACCAAACAATACAATATCAAATTTGAGCTATACACAAGTTAATTGATCTTGAAATCTTGGGTAATCCTCAGACAGTATGACACTAAGCGCCCATTAATTTCAGGCATTTAGGTTTTTTCCTCTGCATGTCATGTGATGTAGTGGCCAGAAGCCAAACAAAATCATCATTAGGTTAACTCTCTATTATAAATCACCATGTATAATCTCATAAATTACACAATTTAATTGTCATTATTGTGATGAGTCAGTCAATTATGCCCTCATAAAATGCATCAACAATCTCTGACTGTACTTACCAAAAACCTCATCTAAAGTATTTACATAATTTTCTTACAGGTAATTTTAAAACTAATCAATCATAAACTTAGTTTCTGTAGAAAATCAAGGCATCAAATGCGAGTGATGCTCTTGAATGAGTACGTCTATGTCATGGGTTTCCCTCACCCATTTGACCATCTCTGCTCTGTTGTGAGTCAGTGAGACAGCAATGCTTTCTAGATGCTTTTGGTACAAGAATAAACTCCCGCACACTGTCTACACATGCAATCAAAAGTTTAATAAGTCAAAGAAAAAGAATAACGTTTCGGTCGTGAGACCTTCATCAGATTCCTCTAGAATCTCACGACCGAAACGTTATTCTTTTTCTTTGACTTATTAATCTTTTGATTGCATGTGGAGACAGTGTGCGGGAGTTTATTCTTGTACTGTGTCGGGTTTTGCCCTTCTCCGACGCACCTGTTGAGCCTAGGTGTGCGAAAGCTTTTTTCCTCCTAGATGCTTTTGGTAAAATTAGTCTGGTACTGGTGACCTGTAGGTCAAGTTCTGGGCCATAAAGTGAGTAATGCCCACTAAAATAATGACATTTTGGGTCCTGGCTGGGATTACGAACAGCTGCCCTGCTTTGGATTATCTTGTAATCCACTCACTATGGGATTCGTGAACGTAGGTGTGATGATCAAGGAGCCTCCTTAAAGGAGAACTAACCTCCAAAACACTTTTTTTCAGCTTTTAACCAATATATATGACTTTGGGGGTGATGTGTGAAGAATTCTGGTCAGAATTTCCACATTTGACACCAAACTGTTGCCATTTTACCATTTGTATCATTTTTCAGCAGCATACCTGGCATAAGCGCCCTCTTAGGGTCAAAGACTGCTTTTTTTTCTTTTCTCAAATGAATGGGAGATTTGGTACAACCTGACGTCAGGTTGTCCCCAAAGACTATGGGATTTCAAGATAATTACTCCCCTACCCCCTCTGTACCCTTTCGGCTCCTCAGAACTCCAAGCCTATTCTTATTGAAGTTTGCTCTTAAAATACTGAACCAAACGTTGTCAAAGTTGGCACATGTCTTAATTATAGTTAGTTTCCCGCTGAATGTGTCACTACTTTATTAATATCTTACCTGAATAAGCTCGAATGATGATGTTTATATTATCAGTCCGAGTTGGAAGCACTGTCTCAAGCCCAGGCAGGTGGGAGCGGGCAGGAGAGAGTCGTACTGTAACCTCATGGACGAGCCTCAAGCTCCGGGGGCGCGCGGCCGCGCGCAGCAGCAGCTGGGCTCTCTGTGCTCAGAGCAGAGAGCAGTCTGATATTTCCGCAAACAAATATACCCAGCAAACATTTTCACGTATAACGACCGTCTGCTGCACGTCAAACCACTACATCTAGTCAGGGTCTAATTATATATTCTGAATGGAAATCTTAGCGACGTAATTCCTCTACTTCCCCACAAGTGTCCAGATTCAACGATTTTTGAAAGACAAAAGATCACACCTCATGCGGGATTCGATCCTGCGCCGCCCGCATCGCAGTCATGTGTCTTATCCATTAGGCCACCGAATTAGTTACAAATGCTACGGATTTGGTCATATATAGAGATACTTAACATTGAGCACTTAGCATTTTGACGGTCCCGACTGGAAGTTGCGTTGATAGGCTAGCTGCCTCGCTAATTCTGTTTCATGATTTCAACCAGCGATGAGACAGGTATATTTATATAATTTACGATAATATAACCAACGTGACTTTAGCAGACAGCATCCAAAACCCACAACACTGCGTTACGGCAAGAGAAATGGGACACAGGATTCAGGAAGTTTGTGAGTGCATGTCACACTGTGAGTATCTGATCACACAACAGGTAAATTGTCAATCAAATGTCATTTTTATTCAACAAAAACACAAAAGACACCTACATGTGGTGTTTTCAAAGCAATATGAGGTCAATATTTTTTGTTTTGAAGTGACAGTCTAAACGTTACTTTGGAGGAATGTGGAGAGAACGTCAGACTTAGATGGTAGATGCCAAACCACAATTCTATCGTCTGGTGATGTCGCGGTCAAGACGATGTTTGCTGGGTAGCGTCGCAGTTTAGCGCACATGTAAAATATAACGCTATACTACGACGTGACAACGTGACAAAGCTGGTCTAAACACATCGGCTGCTGTAATATCGTCACTGTGTACAAGCAACGGGGGGGGGGGGGGGGGGGTTGACTCGCTGTGTGTGTGTTTTGCTGTCTGGAGCACTTTCTCCAGTGCTCTCTGTGCACAGTCTGACATTTCATTGGAAGCACTTTCTCTCGGCCAGTCAAACGGGAGAGTCTGCTCTGCTCGCTCATGCACCCGCGGGGCGCGCGCACACTGCACACAGCAGCAGTGAGAGGCGGGGGCTTTCAGTCAGCAGAGCAGAGCAACTGGCTCTGTCTGTGTGTGTGTGCTCCGAGGAGGAGAAGAGCTCTGTCCTGCTCTGCGCCCTATGAGGAAAAATCATAGGTGCTGTAAATTTCATCAAGAATCACGAAAACCCCCAAAACGCAAATTAAAAACGGATTTCATTGCGCGGTTTATCTCTAGTTAGACGAGGGAATTACGTGGAGAAATCTCGCATTGTGTTACCCCAGAGCGAGAGGTTTGTCCTATTGTGGGTGTGCTGCTGTTAACGAGCCCATGTCACTTTGCTCCCGTAACGTAGTTTGAGTAGTTTCCATAGAGTTACATGCAGAAAAATAATTAAATTTCTAGTTCGCCACTGAATTACCAAATTGATATAACTTTCAACCATTTTGAGCAAAGCTCTTTCCATACAGGCCACCAGCGTTGGCTAATTGTTGATATTTATACAGATATGGCCCCTCTCAAATAAATTATTTTTGAGGCATAATAGGCAAACTGTAATGGCGTCGATTTCCGAAAAAAAATCTGGACTTCAACACAGCCAAAGAGTCCAGTATAGACAAGAGCATATGTCATTTCTTGGTTTTTTCCATAGGTATTTTCAAATCACTGTTCTAATACATATCTAGGGGGTTAGTGTGACACTTGCCCAATAGTACTTCCCCACAAGGAAGACAGACTAGTTACTTTTCTCAATTGAACAAGGTTTATTTTCACACAGGCATATCATTATGCCCTAGAGTTCAAAGTTGGCAATTCAGCTTTACAGTGTAATCAGTTTAATCGTTCTAAAAACAGTGGCATAGACTTCCTACACACACACAAGAAAACAGAACACAAAGCACAGCATTAATAAAACACATCCTATTCCTATACCTGTATTCCCAATAGTAACTGAGACCAGGGGACCTCAAAGCTAAGCTAACATACCGTTTTCCTTCATGAACCTACAGTACAGGCACAGCTCCAGCAGATACATACAGCAAGGACAGGACGGACAATGTAGACACAGCCGTGCCCTACCAGCAACACAGAATAATACAGGTTAAATACATTAATATACACAATTGCCACAGTCCCCCAAAACGTCAGAAGCAAGAAACCAAAATACATTTAATGCACATAATCCTAACCTACCAGTGCACCCGCCAACACCGCGCTGTCCCACGGCTAGCGTCCACACACTGGCAGCCAATACACCCACGATCTCCTGCTAAGACAAATTGCACCGGTTTAAATCATATCCTCAACACAGCTAAAACACTATTTACTAAAACAACTAAAACAGCTACTTACATTCCGTTATGGGCGCAGGCTCACACCGATGCCAGACGACGACACGTAGTCGGCTGGCCACGCACAAACAAATTAGAGCCGGCTGCCCTGCAAGCCTGTGCTTTAAACGCTTCCTGCCTGCGTAGCCCAACGTGCTGACGCAACCCCAGGAGACACGCCCCCTGGCACGTTACACTCACCCCCCCTGAGCAAAAAATCATCGTCCCGATGATTTAACAAGCTAAACTATAAAGTGCTTACAGGTAGAAATAATATCATTCAGCGCCATTACCCACAAATGATTAGTGTGTGCCACTACCTGAGCCACAGCCCCTCTTTCCCGACCCTGGACGGTAGATTGCGGGAGGTGAAAGGGGTTGGAATGGTGACCCGCTGTCCGCCTGCTGGACCGACGCAGGGGTACCACCGATGGATCCTGACTCCCCGCTTCTGAACTAGATGCCCCACTCAGCTCATGGTCACTTAACTCCTCTTCTGGCCCACTGTCATCCATGTCACCTGGCTCCTGGGCAGCAATAGGTGACTGCCAACCGGATCTCTCTTCTGAGGGTACTGGCTCCACCTGTGGGGTCCGGCGGGCCCTTCTTCGAGTCCCTACTCCCTCCAGCCCAGACTCCTCTTCCCCCGTGTCAGAGTCACTCCTGTCTGCTCGGGCTACCTTTGACTGTATCCCGCCCCTTACCGTTCCCTGATTCGAGACGCAGGGCCGGAGCTCCAAGCGGTGGACATTCTTTGGAGGCTGCGATCCATCCACGGGCACAACCGTATACACCACCCCTTCAGAACCTGGACATGCTATGACTTTATATGGGACCGGCATCCACAGATCCTGAATCTTATGTCGTCCTTTGAAGCCATGATTTCTTCGGTATACCAGCTGGCCCACTTGTAAAGCACTTTGCCCTGACGAAGGGCCATGATACTTTCTCCTAGCCTCTGCCTGCTGCTCCATCTGAATTCTGGCATTCTGGTAGGCAGCTTGCAGCCGCAACTGGTGGTCTTGAACCCACTCATCGACTGTCCCGAGAAAGTCTTCGTCGCCTGCCCCAAGCAAGATGTCGATCGGCAGGTGTGGAGTCTGCCCGAACATCAAAAAATATGGTGTGTACCCGGTGCTAGAATGTTCAGAGGTGTTATAGGCGAAGACGACCTCAGGCAGATGCTCTACCCACCTCCTCTTCTTCTCAGGAGACAGGGTTCTCAGTAAGTTGTGGAGCGATCTATTGAATCGCTCACACTGCCCATTGCCTTGCGGGTGATACGGGGTTGTCCGGCTCTGCCGAATGCTGTACAGAGCACAGAGGTTCTTGATTATCTCCGCCTCAAAGCACCTCCCTTGGTCGGAGTGGATCTTCTGCGGAACACCATACCTCTGAATCCACTCCTTGACGAGAACCTTGGCCACAGTCACCGCCCTCTGATCTCTTGTGGGAACTGCCACTGTGAACTTTGTAAAAACATCTGTGAGGACGAGTACGTTTTCACGCCCATCACTAGAGGGTTCGAGCACAGTGAAATCCATCGCTACAACCTCCAAAGGACGGGAAGCGAGCAGACTTCCCCACTCTGTATTCACCTTGGGCAGGGGAGCCTTGGCGACGGTGCAGCGTTCACATTGCTTGCAGTATTCCTCTATGTCTCGGTGTATACCAGGCCAATAACATCTGGCCCTCGTCAACTGGAATGTCCGCTCCACTCCCTGATGCCCATGGTCATCATGCATCCGGCGGAGGACTTCTCTCTGCAAGCTGCTGGGCAACAGTATCTGCCTCACTTGTCCCCGTCTGGTGTCAGAGAACTGGCGGTAGAGTAGACCATCCTCCTCCACAATCTTCTCCCACTGGCGCAGCAACTCCAGAGCTCGGTCTCCCTCTGCTGCCCTCTCACCTCGAGTCGGTTTCTGGCCCCGCCTCCAGTACTTCAGGAGAGACTTAATTACTGGGTCTGACTGCTGCTGTGCTGCCAAATAGCCTCCGGGATACACTGGGAAACTGGAGGAAATACTCAGTTCGTTTATTGCTGCCGGTTGCTCCCCCGCCACCCCGGCAGACAATGAGGCCCTCACCTCCCCCACTGTTCGCATTACGTCTGGGGGTAGCGGCTGCTCCCTGGGACGAGTGTATTGCCTGGACAAGCCGTCCGCATTGCCGTTCTGCCGCCCCGGCCGGTACCGCAGCTCGAAATCGAACCTGGCAAGCTCCGACACCCAGCGCTGCTCGATCGCTCCCAGCTTGGCTGTAGCCAGGTGACTCAGGGGGTTGTTGTCGGTGTAAATGATAAACTTGTGCCCCAGCAGATACTCACGGAGTTTATCTGTGACCGCCCACTTCAGTGCCAGCAACTCCAGCTTCATGGCACTGTAGTTCTCCATATTTCGTTCCGAGGGTCTCAGCCCTCTGCTTGCATAGGCGACTGGCCGCCTGCCCTTTTCGCTGTCCTGGGACAACACCGCCCCCAGTCCTTGGTGACTAGCATCGACCTCCAGATAGAATGGTTTTGAGAAATCAGCATACGCTAGAACAGGGGCAGAAATGAGCAGGTCCTTTAAGGTCTGAAAGGCAGTCTCGCATTCCACACCCCAGAGATTTCTGAAAGGAACACTCCCTGACTTTGGCTTCCCGGCCCGGTGAGAAGTCAGTGAGCGCAGGGCATGCAGGGGGGCTGCAATCCGTGAAAAGTTCTTAACAAATCTTCTATAATAACCGGCAAAGCCCATAAAAGATTCAAGCTCTGTGAAGTTTTCGGGTTGTCGCCACTCCGCCACTGCACGAACCTTGTCCGGGTCGGTAGCCACTCCCTCAGATGAGATCACATGGCCCAGGTAGGAGACCTCCTGCTGGAAGAGGGAGCACTTACTCCATTTCACTTTCAACCCACTCTCTCGGAAGCGGGCAAACACCATCTGGAGACGAAAAAGATGTTGGTCAAAAGAAGAAGAGAAAACCACCACATCGTCTAGATATAACAGCAGAGATTGGAAATGTTCATCTCCTAGAATCCTCTCCATCAAACGCTGAAAGGTGCCTGGTGCATTGCACAAACCAAACGGCATGCGGTTAAATTCGTACAGTCCAAATGGAGTGCAAAAAGCAGTCTTATGTCGATCTTTCTCTGCCATAACAACCTGGTTGTACCCACTGGCCAAATCAAGAGTTGAAAACCACTGGGCCCCGCACAGGACGTCCAGTGACTCCTCAATCCTTGGTATGGGGTACGCGTCTTTCCTTGTCTTCATGTTCAGTTGTCGATAATCCACACAGAGTCTCACCGTTCCATCTTTCTTCCTCACAATTACCAAGGGTGAAGAATAGGGGCTGCAGCTCTCCCTTATGACACCCTGCTGCAGGAGCTGCCTAATATGGGCTTTTACTTCCTCATACTGACTGGGCGGCAACCTACGATATCGCTGTTTTATTGGGATATCATCAGACACTGGAATCTCGTGCTCGATTATGTTAGTACAGCCTAGATCCCCATCCCTGAAAGCAAAAACATCCTCATTTTGACTTAAGACTTCCCTCACCTGAGCCAACTGCTGTTCTGTCAAGTGGGGGCATTGGAACTCAAAAGGAAAAGCGTTAGCGCCTGAGACCGTGTTGTCCCCTACTGCAGCCTCATGCAAACAGATAGATACCTCCACTTCCTGTGGCCCCACCTCCAGAAACTGGACTGATTCCCCGCCCCCCGCCACTACTTCGGCTATTGTTAACCGTGCAATGCGAGTGTGGGGGCTCAAACAGGTGTCAATGGTGCCAACATTAAGTACAGGAATCATTAGCTGCCCGCCTTCCATCCGGACGTATGCTGCTGACACCAGTAAACTGCCCGGAAGCACCCCTTCATCTATCTCCAGTGCTTCAACTAACACTGATTGACTGGCGGGGTTATGATTTTGAAGCCCTGATGCGGGGATGAAAGACATTGAGCCTGCCGGCACGATGACCGGACTGGATGTTAACACTTTTGCAAAACCCTGAATGGGACCAGATTGAGGGGGTTCACAGGGAAGACCAGGTGGGTAAGATGCATACTGTTTACATTTCTTTATTATATTCATGCCCACTATGCCTGGGACTTGTTGTCTTTTCATTTTGGTGACAGGATCTGAGGGGTCTTTCACAATCAAAATACCACATTGTGGGTGCACTGTTCCATTAATGTCAACATCCATTCTCAAATACCCAACATAAGGCATGGGGACCCCATTCGCCCCCTTTAAACTAAGCCACCCACAGGCTTGCAATGCAGTTTGCCCCATGCCTTCAAAATGTTTTTTGAAAAAACTTTCAGTTATGACAGAAACATTTGATCCAGTGTCCCACAAACAAGATAGATGGACCCCCCCCATAACAGCATTAATTACAGGTATGGGACCCACTAAAGCTTCCACCACCTCATCCCGCTCCAAATGAATGTCCTCTGAGCCTAGCTGGCCCCCATCTGCAGTTTGGCTCCTTACTGCAGAGGGGAAAAGTTTCCCTGTGGGCGTTGCCCTTGATTCTGAGTCCCCTCCTCCCTTGACTGCCCTTGTGGTGTATCAGAATTAGCATAGGGCGCTGGTACCCCTCTACAAACCCTTGCAATGTGTCCCACCCCCTGGCATTTAAAACAGATCGGTCTGCCATCAGGATCATACCTGGGTTGTTGTCTGTTGCCCCGCTGAGGCCTCCCCACCTGCATCTGCAGCTGTGACAGCTCCTTAGCCATGGCCTCCATCTTGCCATCCTGTCTCCTTATGGCTTCTCTCAGCTCAACTAATATGGGGTCAGGTTGATTAGTGACATTAATCCCACCACATTCAGCAGCTGTCTCACGTGTGTATGTGACTTTACCTCTGCCACTATCATCCTCGGTGAGTAAAATGGCTTCCTGGCAGAGGGTTCTGAGATCAATGTCAGGTTCCTGTCTTAAGAGTTTTTTTAGCTCCCTTCGGAGTGAGGGGTCTCTAACGTTTTCCGCAAATTGATGTCTAACAGCCTCATTCGTGCCCAGACCCTTCCCTCCCTTACAACGGTTCACCCCCGTCGCTAAAGATATTAACTCGTGACAGTACTCTCTCAAATTCTCTCCCTCTTTCTGTTTCCTATCAAAAAAGCATTTTTGTGATTTTGTCAATGATAAAGGGTGGCCATAAGTTTCTCTCAACACCTGCAACATTTGATCTGGGTCCTGCCTTATCCCACTGACAGAATGTCTTATTTCCTGATGCGCTTCCCCCTCGAGATGATCATAAATGTACGCAGCTTTCTCCCTCCCCTTGTATCGATTAAAGCTAAGTGAATTCTCAATCTCATCCAGCCAGTCATAAAAGGGTATAGAACCAATTTTACCAGAAAACATACAGCATTTCTTTTCTTTAGGTAGGTAAACAATCTCCAGTGGGGGAGGTGGATCGGTTGTCTCATCGAGTGGGCTACTGTTTGGAGCTTCTGCTCCGATCTGACCTGTCAAAAGTTCATTTTGGTTGCGTAGACCGTCATTTTCCTTTCTTTCTTTATCCAGCCTCTCCTCCAGGGCTTTAAGCTGCTCTTGCAGCTCCTGGACAGACATCCTGAGACAGCAGAAGACTGGTGGCCGCTCCCCGCAGTGCTGTTCTCAAAATGGCTGATGTCTTCTTTCTATGCCACTGTTTTTCTAGTGTAGCTGAACTGCCAACTATCCTGTTCGTAGACGCCAAATGTGACACTTGCCCAATAGTACTTCCCCACAAGGAAGACAGACTAGTTACTTTTCTCAATTGAACAAGGTTTATTTTCACACAGGCATATCATTATGCCCTAGAGTTCAAAGTTGGCAATTCAGCTTTACAGTGTAATCAGTTTAATCGTTCTAAAAACAGTGGCATAGACTTCCTACACACACACAAGAAAACAGAACACAAAGCACAGCATTAATAAAACACATCCTATTCCTATACCTGTATTCCCAATAGTAACTGAGACCAGGGGACCTCAAAGCTAAGCTAACATACCGTTTTCCTTCATGAACCTACAGTACAGGCACAGCTCCAGCAGATACATACAGCAAGGACAGGACGGACAATGTAGACACAGCCGTGCCCTACCAGCAACACAGAATAATACAGGTTAAATACATTAATATACACAATTGCCACAGTCCCCCAAAACGTCAGAAGCAAGAAACCAAAATACATTTAATGCACATAATCCTAACCTACCAGTGCACCCGCCAACACCGCGCTGTCCCACGGCTAGCGTCCACACACTGGCAGCCAATACACCCACGATCTCCTGCTAAGACAAATTGCACCGGTTTAAATCATATCCTCAACACAGCTAAAACACTATTTACTAAAACAACTAAAACAGCTACTTACATTCCGTTATGGGCGCAGGCTCACACCGATGCCAGACGACGACACGTAGTCGGCTGGCCACGCACAAACAAATTAGAGCCGGCTGCCCTGCAAGCCTGTGCTTTAAACGCTTCCTGCCTGCGTAGCCCAACGTGCTGACGCAACCCCAGGAGACACGCCCCCTGGCACGTTACATTAGTCCCCCTTTAACCACAGTGAGAGGAGAGGAGTCAGTAGCACTAACAGAACAAATTATGCAGCTGATAACACGTGTTCCATTGCCTACTGCCATGGTTCTCAGCCTTTTTCCATCAAGTACCACCTCAGAAATGGTCACTATATGAAAGTATGAGAGCCAAGGAGCCCTGCGTACCACCAGTGGTACTCGTACCACAGGTTGAAAACCACTGGCCTACTGTATATGGCAGCAAAAATAAAAATAAAAAGGAGAGAGAGAGGGGGGGGGGGGGATGTGCTGGCTCGCTGTTGCCATAGAGACGAGAAAACTTTCGCCCGAAGTATAAATTAAAAATGTTGTGAGACTCTTTTATTTCTGTTGAGAGACACTTATCAAAAATGTTGAGCACCCTACCATAAGCATAAGCATAAGCATAAGCATAAGCATAAGCATAAGCGATTGCATCAGCATCAGAGAAGGTACCATGCCCTGCCATCGGTAACACTTCATAATACTGTAACACAAAAAATGGGTAGTTACTGAGGAACGAGTAAGGAACGAACCATTAGTTCATGAATAGTTAATGATTAGTTAATGAGTAGTTGATAGGTAGTTCCTTAATGGTAGTTACTTAAGAACTGACCATTAGTTACCATGTTAACGAACCAGTAAGTAATGATTACTTCCCTAAAATTTTTTTTTTTTAATATTTCACTAGTTCTTGGCTCAAACACTTAGTAAAAAAAACACTTTTTTTGGTAGGGTTTACATATCGCACTTCCGGTGGGCGTGGCCTAACCAAAGTAGGCTAGAACTGTAGCCACGCCCCCAAGGAGTTCGAATGTGAACAAATAGGCTCCGCCCCCTTTCCCTGGCTTCCGGCGGGGGTGGGTGGAGCCAAAAAAGGTAACTCCGCCCCTGAAGGTCGTAGAGCCTCGGGGGCGTGGTTTTAGTGGGGTACCTCGATCTCCTAAGTGGGGTAGGGTACTTTACTAAAGTGGGAGGAGCTACACTTTTTTAATTTGCATACTTGAATAAATTCGTCTTCACTAGTAAAGTAAGCAGGAAGTAATGGTATATTCCTTAGGAACAACTCAGGAAGATGTACTGCTTTACTTGAGGGGGCACAAACATGTTAACTAATGGTAAAGTAAGCAGGAAGTAATGGTATATTCCTTAGTAACAACTCAGTAAGATGTACTGCTTCACTTGAGGGGGCACAAACATGGGAACTAATGGTAAAGTAAGCAGGAAGTAATGGTGTATTCCTTAGTAACTACCCAGTAAGATGTACTGCTTCACTTGAGGGGGCACAAACATGGGAACTAATGGTAAAGTAAGCAGGAAGTAATGGTGTATTCCTTAGTAACTACTCAGTAAGATGTACTGCTTCACTTGAGGGGGCACAAACATGGGAACTAATGGTAAAGTAAGCAGGAAGTAATGGTGTATTCCTTAGTAACTACTCAGTAAGATGTACTGCTTCACTTGAGGGGGCACAAACATGGGAACTAATGGTAAAGTAAGCAGGAAGTAATGATGCACTAACATGGTAAATAATGGTAAGGTAATCATGAAGTAACGATGAGTACTCATGAACAACTGGTAAGTATTTGGTGGAGTCATGCTCACGAACATGGTAACTAATAGTCAGTTCTTAAGGAACTACCTGTTCATGAACTAGTGAAATATTAAAAAAAAAAATTTTTAGGGAAGTAATCATTACTTACTGGTTCGTTAACATGGTAACTAATGGTCAGTTCTTTAGTAACTACCATGGGAACTAATGGTCAGTTCTTAAGTAACTACCATTAAGGATCTTTAAGGAACTACCCATTAACTATTAATGAACTAGTGAATGAAAACAAATGAAAAAAAAATTAGGGAAGTAATCATTACTTACTGGTTCGTTAACATGGTAACTAATGGTCCGTTCTTTAGTAACTACCATGGGAACTAATGGTCAGTTCTTAAGTAACTACCATTAAGGATCTTTAAGGAACTACCCATTAACTATTAATGAACTAGTGAATGAAAACATATAAAAAAAAAAAATTAGGGAAGTAATCATTACTTACTGGTTCGTTAACATGGTAACTAATGGTCCGTTCTTTAGTAACTACCATGGGAACTAATGGTCAGTTCTTAAGTAACTACCATTAAGGATATTTAAGGAACTACCCATTAACTATTGATGAACTAGTGAATGAAAACATATAAAAAAAAAAAAATTAGGGAAGTAATCATTACTTACTGGTTCGTTAACATGGTAACTAATGGTCAGTTCTTAAGTAACTACCATTAAGGAACTACCTATCAACTACTCATTAACTAATCATTAACTATTCATGAACTAATGGTTCGTTCCTTACTCGTTCCTCAGTAACTACCCATTTTTTGTGTTACAGTATTATGAAGTGTTACCCTGCCATCAAGTAGGCTCACACACCTTTCTCAGTCCTAAATGAAGACATTCTAAACTATGTGTCCATGGTGGATAAGCCTGCTGGAAGCCCTGGACAATGAGATCATGTTCTGATAAAATGATTGTGCCCAGGGTTTTGTATCTGCCGTGACTTGAATGCCAAGACAATCAATGTGAATTAAACCTGGGGATTGAACTTCAGTGCTGAAAACTATTAAAGTTACAGCGGAGTGAAACATGGCTTTAAGCATCTCTCTCTCTCTTCTCACTCTCTCTCTTTCTCTCTCTCTCTCTCTCTCTTTAATTCAATGGAATTTAATTGGCTTTATTGGTATGATGTAACACATACATATTTCCAAAGCAAGCGTTTTGACATTGAAAAGCTCAACATTAATTAGAAAACTGACTGTATAAAAAACATTCAAGTTCAACTTTATGTCATTCAAGCTATACACAAATGAAATTACTCCAGCACACAAAATGCAATTGAGAAATAGCACTAAAACCGACAATAAAGATAGTATGTTAAGCTATATAAATGCACTCTAACTAATATTGCACATACTAAGAGATTAAAATGTGTGTCAGGTGAGTGTCACTCACTCTCCCTCAGTCTATGGCAGGCAGCAACATAGACTGCTGCTAATGCATAGCTCTTTGAATCCTTCCCTAGTAGGACTGGTTGTTTTTCTGTATCTAACAGGTTAAGGAAAACTTTTGTTCAAATACTTTAAAATGTGCTTCTCTAACATGTTTATACTTTTCACATTTGGTGAGGAAGTATAGCTCTGTCTCAGGTTCACTGAGGGTGCAATGACAGCACAGCCTTTGCTCTGCAGGGAGATAGCAAGGCTGTGCTCACTCAGTCTGTACTTTGTCAAGGTTCTTTTGAGTTGTTGATCAGTCTGTCGATTTAGAACCAGATAGCACTGCATTTTGCTCTGTGCTTTTGTTTTGTTTGTCAATAGGTGATGCAGTTTTGTTTGAACTGTTTTGTAATTTGATTGAGTCTGATTGGTGATGTGTTCTGTTCTGTTCCTTGGCTGTGTTAAAGCCCCAATCAGTAACTTTTTCACCTTAATATAACAGCTTTTCAGTCATTGAGGATGGTAGAGTGACTTGTAACAGGGAGAATGTCGCCTCTATTGGTCACACACCGCCCTCCAAAGGTCTCTCCTGGGACTAAGGATTTTTGTGCCGGCGTCCCGGAAGCAGCATGTGTGACATAACGCGCATGCGCTGTACAGCGGAAGTGCTGTGTTCAGGAAAACAAGGAAGGAACTCGGTGTGGATTTGCTACGAAAATGACGTTTCACGTAACTATGGATTATTATTTCATCACGTGGTGAGTACCCAATGTCACAACATGTACATAGAGCTTTCTGGCGCTGTGTTTTGTTGACTTTGAACGGCGATATCGATACCGATACTATTGCACCCAGAGGGCGCAGTTTCTCCAATACCAAAACTTGGAAAAGCTGCTGAATAGACCTTTAATAGACCAGGTTTGTGGACTCAGCCTCAGGATCAGTTAGGCAAGGGCGCTCCTATTGCTCCTATTGCTCAGCTCTTGCAGGGCTTGGTAATGATATGAGAGGGGGTCACTTAGTTTTAGATGTGTCCAAAATGTGATTGCTCTTTTTTGTATTTTATGTATTAGTGGGTATTGTCCTACTGTAATTCTGCCCTGAATGCATTGTTTGTAGCTTTCCTCTGGACATGAAGGAGACTCTTACAGAACTCTGCATGCAGTCTCAATGGGGTGTTTATCCCATAGAGACACTGCGGAGCGCGTCATCATTCAGAAACCACGCCCAAAACGGGGGAAAACACAAAGTCCCGTCCAATCCTGGCGTTCTCCTATGTCGCATGCATGGTCGGGTTTTGCACAAAAAGATCGTATATACAGAAGATGAACACTCCAATTTACTTCATTGACAGCAACATCCACATTTTTCTTCTCGCCAATTCTCAATGGCTTAGTTCTTTGTTTTCCTCGGGAGTACAAAAAAACTTTAACTGGTGATTTTTTACATTTGTTGTCTGCGCAGCCCACCACACCACAGCTTTTAGCTATGTTTAATTCAAGGAAAATGACGCTGGTGTGTGGAAATGAACGGAGCTTTTCCCCCGTGATGGGCGTGGCCTATTTCATGCAGTGTCTCTATTGGGTAAAGTCTTGTTTTGTAAGTGGACCCCACACCTCACTGCCATAGAGTGTGATTTGTTCAATAACACACTCAATTAATTTGATCAAAATTTAAATTGGTATTTCTGTTTGTATATTTTTCTTTGTGGCATAGAAAGCCTCTCTCATTTTCTCCCTCTCTTACTCTCTCTCTCTCCCTCTATCTGTCTTTCTCTCTCTCCCAGCATGAGACAGGCAGGAAGTAAGAGCACCAGAAAACTCCTTCTGACGTGGCTAAATTAGAGTTTTTTTCGGGTTTCAGACATGGTTGTATTTTACGGCAAAGGTTATCCTGCTGCCTGACTTATAAAAACACAAGTCATTTCTGTTTCACATGATGCTGTGCTACTGATGGATACTTATTACAAAGCATGTAAGTGTACAGGACACTAAACTTTATCCCTATTTTGACATGCTCTCACTCACACACATTAGGCTCTCTCTCTCTCTCACACACACACACACACACACACACACACACACATACACACACACACAATTATGGCAGAGGGTCCATCAACATTTTCAAGGATGACTGCAAAAAGCAAAAGTTAAGAGAAATATTATCTACAGTAATGCCTTTCTGATACAGACCGCCTTCACAAATAATTCAAAAACCAAAAGAGATGAAGAAGCACGCCCTCGAGTCCAGTGCCGAGAATATTTAAGCCCATCAAAGACACTTCACAGGCTGTTGAGTATGTCAAAAGCAGATAGCACTACTAAAAATATTTATTCATAGAGCTGGAAATACTTGACCTCGGTTTACTTGGCCTTGGCTGTGTGTGTTTTAATCGGGCACTATTTTCGGTAACACTACAATACTGGTGCACATATGTGCATTCATTGATGCTCAACTCATGATGAATTAAGCTATTAATTGATGCTTACCGCATCATCAACTAATGAAAGGTATGTTTGATGAACAGACTGAGTCATATATGAATTACCATTAATGGTAACACTTTACAATAACGTACACAAATAATGTAGTATAGTAAACTAATCATTAACTAATAGTTAGTTAATGAGTAGCTAATTAATAATTTGTCATTAGTCAATCACTAGTTAATCATAGTTAATGAGTAGCTAGTCATTAGTTAATGATTAGTATCTAAGTTCCTGAGTAGAGTAGTTAATCATTACTTAATGACTAAATGTCAGCTCGTTAATATAGTAGTTAATCATTAGTTACTGATTAGTCGGTCAGTTCCATGAGTAGAGTAGTTAATCGTTCGTTAATGATTAATAAATGTCAGTTCGTAAATATATTAGTTAATCATTAGTTACTGATTAGTCGGTCAATTCCTGAATAGATGGTTAATGATTAGTAGCCTAAATGTGAGTTTGTGAATATACAGAGGAGTTAATCATTAGTTAATGATTAGTTAATGATTATTTTGTAGGTATATCAAAGCTGTTCACTCCAAAGAGTGACTCATTCATTATTACTTAACACCACTTACCTTTATGTTCCCCCTTAAGTGCTGCTCCAGAGTTGTTACTGCATGAGTACCGAATCATTACTTTCTTATTACCTGACCATTAGTTATTCTTTTTGTGTACCCTAATGTAAAGTGATGCATCATAGGCTACTGAGTAGTCAACAGTGTTGGAGTAGTGAACTACATGTAGTTGAACTATGTAGTTTACCGTGTAGGTATGTAGGATACCGTGCACTCACCTGGTAGCACATACGACGGAGGCTCGGGTCTGAATCCGACCCGAGGTCCTTTGCCGCATGTCATCCCCTCTCTCTCTATCCTCACCTTTCATGTCTGCCTACTGTCCTATATCTAAATAAAGGCAGAAATGCCCCCCAAAAAATCATCTTAAAAAAAAGAAGACTGCAGGATATTTACTGAAGATTTTCAGTCTCTTAAGTCTGGTAAAGAACTTCCTAATTGTGAAGCGCAACTTTCTTTTTCAAATCACACACTCATATTGCTCTCTTATCTCCTCCTTGTCAGACCTACTTCAACAGTCACAGATCAAGGTTTAAAGCTGGAATATGAAAGCATCGCAAGAGGAAGTGGGCTGTAGCTCACTCAGATAAACATATGGATGTTGTGTGATCTTTGAAGGTTGTTTGTTCTATCCCTGCCTCAGGCAGCACCCATCATGCCCTTTTTCTATCATCATCAGTAGTTTGAACACTGATAGAAATAAGCGTAGGAGTCTCATCAGTCAGTCTCTGACTCTAGCTCAGTCAGATAAACAGCTGCTCACTCGTTCAATTCCAACCTATCTCACTCTGTATGCTCTGTGCTATTGTCAGTGTGAACACAGTGTGTAGAATTCAGAACGTGAACTCTTACCAGTTCATAGACATATTACAGCAGAGATGGGAAAAGTACACACTTTCTTTGCTTAAGTAGTTAATTGTGTAAAAAAGATTCGGGTGAAAGTACTCATTCAACTAAATTATTCAAGTAAAAGTAAAAAGTACAGGCTCTGAAATGTACTGAAGTATAAAAGTAAAAAGTATTTTCTGTGCAAGGTGAATAGAAACTCATAATTCAAATACTATTAAACTTAAAATATATTTTAAGATGCAGAAAGACTATATATACTTTGATTCATAATTTGTGTATGTTTTTCCCCCACAAAAAAGGTGCACATAATGCGTGAAAGCTGAGTCAATTTTGAAGTCGTGGGTTCGAGCCTCTGTCAGTTTTGAATGGCGACAGCCAGAGCAGAGGAAAGAGTACCGTACTTTAAAGCCCTGACAAAACCTACCTTCAGAAGTCTGGCCTGGTGGCACAGAGAGTTGGCTCGCTGCCTACTGTAGTATTATTGAGACCTCAGTCACGTTTGAGGTCGTGGGTTCCATTCTCAGTCAGTTTTGAATGTTGACAGCCAGAGGGAAGAGTCAGTTAAAGCCCTGAGAAAACCTGCATTAAGAGCGCAGGTGGCACAGAGAGTTGGCCTGCTGCCCTGCATCATTGAGGCCTCAGTCACCCTTGAGGTCATGGGTTCGACCCTCACTCATTTTTGAATGCAACAGCCAGAGGAAAGACAAAAGTGCCCAGAGAAGAGTTGTATGAACCATGAACATCACACACATGGACTTAGACTTGACTCTTAGGCTACGTTCACAAAGCCATCCTTAGTGCTTGAATCTGATTTGGTCACATCTGATTTTTTTGTGTGGCTGTTCACACAGACTTTTTAAAAGTGGCCCATATCCGACTCCAGTGTGAACAGATCACGGACATGAAGTGACCCACATGCAGAAGAACAACAACAACGTCACACGCAGTGCACTGCTGTTCTACGTAAACCTGGAAGAAGACAGCAATAAACATGGCGGTAGCTGATGATGTTGTTTCATCTGTTGTTCACGGTTTAATTTCAATGCCCGCATTTTTTCCCATGATGGCGAAGGCTAGACGAAGGCATGACCCGCCCCTCTCTGCCTCTGATTGGCTGACTGTACTCGGCTGCTCCCATCTTCTTTCCAGGCAAGCAAGAAGTATCTCAAACGTGCAGCAGGTGCAAAACAATCATTAAATCAACAAGCATGAGATACTTCATTATATGGAACGTTACAAATGCAGACCCTATATCTGAGTTATTTAGGCCTACTTAGCCTATTGCACAGACGTGTAATTTTTTCTTGTCATTCCAAATTTAATCACATTGTTGCTCTGATTAAATAAAAGTACAGTTATTTGTGTAAAAAAAGACTGCAAGCAGAAGTACTGACTCAACTTAATTAGCCTACTCAAGTAAAAGGAAAAAAGTACAGGCTCTGAAATGTACTCAAGTATAAAAGTAAAAGGTTTTCTGTGCAAGGCGAATAGAAACTCACATCATATTAATATAATTCAAATACTATTCAACTTAAAAGGTCCCTTCAAAACATATTTTAAGATGCATAAAGACTTTAATCTTCTAGTCTTAATCACTATGACCCACTAGCTCAGAAAGTTGGATTGTTGTCTAGCAGTTTGGCGCTTGTGGGTTTGAGCCTCAGTGACTTCTGAGGTTGTGGGTTCGATCCTCAGTCAGTTTTGAATGTCGACAGAGGAAAGAGTCATTTAAAGCCCTGAGAAAACCTCATTCAATCAGTCTGACTTGGTGGCACAGAGAGTAGGCTTGCTGCCTGGCAATATTGAGGCCACAGGCACTTTTGCAGTTGTGGGTTCGAGCCTCAGTCAGTTTTGAATGGTGACAGGCAGAGGGAAGAGACAAGAGCGCCTGGAGAAGAGCTGTGAGTGTGAAGGGCAGCTGGTGGTGTGAAGGAGTAATACACACAGAAACACCGGGGCCAGGGGTTGTGGGTTTGATTCCTGCTCTGCTGCCACTACCTGGAGCTAAGGGGGGGGGGCTGTTCATCCCCCCTGACCTCTGCAGAGACATGAGCTGAGGGTTATGAGACAGAAAACCACAGAGAGCTGAAATTTGGCATGTTGGGTTTGTTGTGCCTTTGCTGCCGAAAGGCGTAAAAATAACTTTTTGAAAAAGTGCTCTAGACTCAGTATATGACATGTCTGGATCTCTTTGCAGTCTGTCCACAGTGTCCATTTCTGTGTATCTGCCTGTAGGAGGCGCTACGCTGGTGATGTTGAAGACAGGGCAATGTCTCCTCCATCAGGAATCGAACCAACAGTCCACCTGTCAGACAGAGACAGTGACACAGCCTCTCAGCTGACTGAGCTATGAGCTGTTGGGAGTTAAGCTCCTGATTTCTACACACTGTATTCACACTGACAATAACACAGAGCATAAAGAGTGAGACAGGTGAGATTTGTACCAGTGAGTTGAGCTAGAGTCAGGGACTGACTAGTCTCCTTCATCAGCTTATTTCCAGTGTTCAAACTACTGGTGATGATAAAGAAGGATCACTGCTGCAGCTTATAATGTGAGTACTTTTTAAGAAAATGCCTGAGGCTGGGATTGAACCAACAAGCTTTGCATATTACACAACATTCACATGTTTATCTGAGTGAGCTATAATCCACTTTCTCTTAAGCTTTTATCATATTTAGTCAACCTCATCCTGATTTTATTTAGTCAAGTTTTCATCAACTAAGTGTCTAAGTATTTTCATCTCATCTTAGTCAAAGAAAACCGTAACTATTCATTAGAATTTCCAAACTTATTGTAAAGATATATTAATGTTATTCTGGAATTGTTTTAAGGTTTGAATGTGCAATACAGACACAGATGTTTAACTTCTTCTTCTCTTCTGATTGGATCTCTTCCCAATTCGTCCCTCCCCAACATTTTTAGTCTAGTTTTCACCAGTGAAAATAGGTAGTCGACTAACATTTTTCCTCATAGTTTTCGTCTACGAAATCAACACTGCTATGGATGCATGTCTCTACTCTCCACCTAGTCATGCACTCCTCTTCCAAACTCACACACACTTTTCCACAACTACACCGTCATGTATCTGAAACAATGTTTACTTACTGTCAATCTCATCAAAGTTTCTGAAGACCATCTCCACGTGATCCCACTCCATAAAGCTGCATTTCCCAATGAGGCTGGGTAAACACCACATACTGATACATATTTCAATTCAAATACATGTCACTCTTGTGTTAGAATGAGTAAATGGGCATTGACACTGTTTTTATATAACCCTTGATCAATTCTCATTAATCTTATATCTTTTCTTTTTTATTTGTCTGTAGGCTACATACGTGCAGTGCCAAAGTAGCGGCAGCATTAATAACCAGAGACCAGACTATATCAAAAACATAAACACACAGTGGCGTCTTTCATGCATGCTAGCAAGCGAAACTGCTGTCTGTCTGACCACAGACTGTAGAAAGAGACGCAGGATAGCCAAGCGAATGTGATTGGATGAACGTTTGACGCTAGGCCAATCACAGGCAGAGAGGGTGCCTCCAGCCTTCGCCATCATCCGGAAAAAAATATCGCCCCCCCTCCCTCCTCCCGCCAGCGCAGAATAGTGACGAATGTCCCTTTGGAATGACTTAAAAGTCACATTGAAGTGGTGGACGCTGCCAGGACATTTTTATATATTGAAGACATTTCGGGAGATGACTTGACGAAAACGCTGAATGAAGCGTTCGCTTAGACGACGGCCTAGACGAAAGACTGGTCTGGGCCACAGTATGGATATTGAGGTGAATGGGCTCATTTTGGGTGGACACTTTTTATTGATATTGTATTTGCACTATAGTTTTGGCAATACAGTAGGTAATGCACCATTTAAGGATGCCAACTGCCATAAAACAACAGAAGAAGTCACATTGAAGCATTAAGTCAGATATGGGCCAGATGTCTGTTCACACCGGAGTCACTTTCAAAAACATCAGATTCGAATCTGATGTTTTACCACATTTGAAAGTAGCCCAGGTCGTCTTTAAAAAAGTCACTTTCAATGCGACTTGTACTGTTCACACAGTCATGAAAAATACTTTTCTGAGTCACTTAGGGGGGAAAAGATTAGATTCAAGCACTAAGGATGGCTGTGTGAACGGAGCCTTAGATCAGCTTACTAAGTTAACTAGAAGCTCAATTATATTGAGCTCAAATTGTCCAACAACAGAGAAACACAGCAGCAGTGACAGTGTCTTGGTGGCACACTGTGTATGTCCGTTGCCTACTGAGGTAAGGTTTGTAAGGTCAAGTCCAGGATGTCCACATATCTTTGGGTAGCAAAAAGATTTGTATTTAAATAAAAGTGGCAATAGGCGTACCGCAACAACACATTTCTTGTTTTTATTACACTTCTAAATTATTGAAGATAAATTTGTGAGATTGTGAGATTTGTGATGATTTTGGTCAGTAATGATGTCACTGATGATGTCCATGACATCATGTCATCAGTGATGCGAAGTTGAGCAATTGTGTGCTGCGCATGCCAATAGAGCAGGCGAGGCCACGCAGATGCCGCCCCCGAGCTGAGGGTGAGGCCGCGCTCGGGGCTGGAACCCTAGTCTAAAACAATCTCAATAAGACTGCATGATTCTCAGTTTCTAAATTCAAAGCTACTGCAATCATTTGGACCTTGCTTTATCTTACATTGTTTCATGTAGGTAACAGAATCCATGGGCATTTTTTCATGTGTTTGCATACCATCAAGGTCCAATTTGTAAGATTCCTCCACAATAATAACAACACAAAGCCACAACAACAACTGTTGCTCAAAGATTGCTTAAATAATCTGACTGCATCCATCTTTAAGTCAGCGGGCCAGACTTTATAGAATAACACTGTGTTTATCTCTATGGGATTTAGATTGCATAGAGATAAGCACTGTGCCTATCTCTATGGGATTTAGATTGCATAGAGATGAACGGGTGGTTATGATGTAACCCAGGTTTCCTGAGGGGAGACTTCTCTCACTCATCAATTCCATTACCTAATCCAGCGCAGCTGTGGGTGGATTACCACTTTAAGACACTTAATTAGCACCACCTAGGTGTGATTGTTCAGGTGTAGCTGGTTGAACTTTTCACGGTGCACTATGAAAAGTTCGACCTGTCTGGTTTACTTTTTTACAGTGGGCTATTCAGTAAAACCTCTCTCTCTCTCTCTCTCTCTTTATCACTCTCTATGTCTCTCATCCAATTTCAGCTCTCTTACCCAATTTCAGCTGTAAAGCAACATACATCTGTCAAAAAAGTATACAATGGCTGAAAATATCTTTTATAAATTATGGATGGAAGACAAAAAAGCACAAGGAAGATAACATAAAGAATGTGATGAAAGCACCTGACTTTAGTGTAAATAAAATTTAACTTAATTTATTATTTAGTGTTATTTAAAAAAAACTACGATTATCTGCACTGTCAAAAATATTATTTATTTATTATTATTATTATTATTACTCTAATTAGAAGTGCAATACAAACTAAAAGAAGATTGTTACGCCTTTCCACGTTTATTCAAATACAAATAACTTTGCTGCCTCAAAAAGGACAGATGAAAGTTCAGTCTGTGCACATCCCAGGTTAGAACTCACAACCTCTCTCTCTGAAGGCAGCTGACATACACAGTGAACCACAAAGGCACTGCCACTGCTGCTGTATTTCTCTCTGTATGACTTTTGAAGTGGCTGGCTATACTGTAGGTCAAAATGATATATTGTAGCTTTTAGTCCATTTAGAAATAGTTAAGTAGCTAATCTGTGGGCACTTTCTTCTCTTTCCTCTGGCTGTCCATTCAAAACTGACTGAGACTAGAACACACAACCTCAAAGGAGATTGAGGCCGCAATACTGCTGGACAGCAAGCTAACGCTCTGTGCCACCAGGTCAGGCCTCTTAAGACGTGGGTGTCCAGACTCTATGACGTGTATATCGTTAATTATATACGTATCTAAACATGAAATGCTATGTATTTTCATTCAGAAATGTTAATATTTACATTTCTGTGTATTTTTGCAGTAGCTCCTCTGCCTGTGTGTGTGTGTGTGTGTGTGTGTGTGTGTGTGTGTGTGTGTGTGTGTGTGTGTGTGTGTGTGTGTGTGTGTGTGTGTGTGTGTGTGTGTGTGTGTGTGTGTGTGTGTGTGTGTGTGTGTGTGTGTGTGTGCGTGTGTGTGTGCGTGCGTGCGTATGTGTATGTGTGTTGAGGTGGGCAGAGGGCAGAAGAGGGTATGTTGGCTGGCAGGCACTGCAGCACAGCATGGGGAGTGTTAGAGCACTGATACAGCAACGCACGTTTCTTTCACTTACACTTACAAGAAACATCAATCTCTCCATTGCCATGTTATGTCAGGTATGGCAATGTTAGACAGTGAGTTCCTCTTTTAGACTATCTTACACTATGAGGCAGGGGAAGAGGCTGCTGCTCAGTTGTACTTCTTTAGTGCCAAGTATTTCAGTAAAATTGTGCTTGTGAACCAATACAAATAAAAGCTCAAAGACATGACCAAACTATCTCAGGAGGATGTATATTTGTTGAGTATACTAGAGAGAGAGAGAGAGAGAGAGAGAGAGGGGGGGGAGTGTGTGTGTGTGTGTGTGTGTGTGTGTGTGTGTGTGTGTGTGTGTGTGTGTGTGTGTGTGTGTGTGTGTGTGTGTGTGTGTGTGTGTGTGTGTGTGTGTGTGTGTGTGTGTGTGTGTGTGACTGAGTGAGAGAGAGAGAGAGAGAGAGAGAGAGAGAGAGAGAGAGAGAGAGAGATTCTCAGTATGGATCCTACACGGTTCAGAAAAGTTTGTGTTTGAGAGGTTTATAATTATAAAACTAAGCAGAAGGCCTTGCAGGGCTTCTGCTATGTGTACTGTGTATGTAATTGATTCTCTCTCAAGCATGGAATATATGTTTTTCTATTTACAGCTGAGCTCATATTTCTGTTTGTATGTACTGTATATGTACAGTATCATGCTTGTGCATATGCATGTTTGTCATGTATGTCCGTGTTTGTGTTCGCTGCCGTGTGGATGTGAGCAGGGACCCTGAGGGCATATATATGCCTATATAGGACGGGCATACCGTACTCTGGCAATTAAACTGTGTGTGTGTGTGTGTGTGTGTGTGTGTGTGTGTGTGTGTGTGTGTGTGTGTGTGTGTGTGTGTGTGTGCGTGTGTGTGTGTGTGTGTGCGTGCCTGCGTGTGTGTGTGTGTGCACACACGCGCTGTTCACTGTGGGAACGGACAGCAGCCGTGCGGGGTGGCCCCCATGGCGGGGTCTATCCATTATAGTGGGGCTCAAAACAGCACCTATAGGTCGCTTCCGGAAAGAAGCGACAAAATTGGCACAAATACTCCTTGTGGACTGTTATTTTGATAAAAGTAACTGGCCACGCAGAAATTATATTTTTTTCCAAGATGGCCGCCATTTCCAGCCTGAAAACACTATTTTGGGGGCAACTTTGGGTAGAATTTTCCAATATGAATGATCTTGTTATCAAACCATACATTTATGACCACAGAGAAGCCAGATTTATTCCATGAAAATTTCAAAATGGCTGCCATTTTAAAGATGGCTGCCATTTCAGCCATTTTTACCATAGGATTTCACTGTCCAGGGCGATTTTGATGATTCTGGTGTCAAATGACAGGTTTTTAACTATGGAAATTTCAAAATTATACATCAGAAATGATTTGTATATCTCCTTTTGCCATTTACTCTGCATATATTTTCAAAGTAATGTGAAAATATGCATAAACAACAGTATTTTAGAGATTTAGTATTTTAGAGTAAATGGTAAAAGGAGATATACAAATGATTTCTGATGTATAATTTTGAAATTTCCATAGTTAAAAACCTGTCATTTGACACCAGAATCATCAAAATCGCCCTGGACAGTGAAATCCTATGGTAAAAATAGCAGAAATGGCAGCCATCTTTAACACGTTCACTGCCAATGACGTGTTAATACGTCAAAAAAAATCCAACGGTTGACTGCCAATGACGTGTTAATACGTCAAAAAAAAAAAAAAAAAATGACGGTGGGACATTGATCTAACCCTTTTACATCTCTTATATAAATATTGAAGCCACCGAACGTGTACAACCCATTCCACCGACCCACTAAGTGGCGACAGTGCTCTCCAGACTAGAAAAAGCAGAGCCAAAACTGCAGGGGAACGCGCGATGAAACCATTCTCATACTGTAAAATGGATTGGCGAAAACGCTTTCGCTTTCGCGCTGATTGCTGGCGGGGGATTGCAAATTTGCATAATAGATTATGGGTGCAACACACTTTGAAACACGCAGCATAAATAAGACCAGAATCGCAAAAGAAACCCTGTTTCTTGGGGTTTCTCAACCGAAACCCCAAGAAACGAGCGAGCCCATCCTCGCCCAGCGGCCGCCAGCAGACAGGAGCAGCAGCAGCAGCAGCAGCAGAAACGAGCTTGTGACACGCCCGCTGCAGCCAAGAAGAACACACACGGAGGGAGGAGTTTGAAGTAGAGGGGTGTTTCCTGCTGTTATGGAGGAAATTACTGTTCAAAACTATTGTTTAGATGTCTGACGTCTTACTGATGCCAAAAATGAATGGTTAAAGTGACTGTTCTATCGAATTTCACAAAAAGCTATTTATCTCAGCTTAAATTTTCAGACGCTGAAACCATGCTGTATTCAAGTGCTAATGCCTACATAACTACTAACTCTACAAACTAACTCTTTTAGACAGAGAAAGCACACATTCTATTAGTTCTTTTGAGATATTTTGTGTTCACAAAATCTTAGCAGAAAAGAATCCTCGGGTCTTGAAAGATGAGCCAGAATCCTCAAAAAAAACCTCTGGCAGAAGCTACCTACAGTAAAAAAAAATGGCTGGCAGTGAATGTGTTAAAATGGCAGCCATTTTGAAATTTTCATGGAATAAATCTGGCTTCTCTGTGGTCATAAATGTATGGTTTGATAACAAGATCATTCATATTGGACAATTCTACCCAAAGTTGCCCCCAAAATAGTGTTTTCAGGCTGGAAATGGCGGCCATCTTGGAAAAAAACAAAATTTCTGCGTGGCCAATTACTTTTATCAAAATAACAGTCCACAAGAAGTATTTGTGCCAATTTTGGCGCTTCTTTCCGGAAACGACCTAAAGGTGCTGTTTTGAGCCCCACTAATGGTAAAAATAGCTGAAATGGCAGCCATCTTTGAAATGGCAGCCATTTAGAAATTTACATGGAACAAATCTGGCTTCTCTGTGGTCATAATGTATGGTTTGATAACAAGATCATTCGTATTGGACAATTCTACCCAAAGTTGCCCCCAAAATAGTGTTTTTGGGGCGGGAAATGGCGGCCATCTTGGAAAGATCGAGATTTCTGCGTGGCCAGTTACTTTTATCAAAATAACAATCCACAAGGAGTATTTGTGCAAATTTTGGCGCTTCTTTCCGGAAGCGACCTATTTTACATTGAAAGTGCATTTTTTGAGCCCCACTATTAGTACTACTTTGGTATACTATAGTATAACATTTGAGTGTTTTGTGTATATATGTAGACATAGGCTATATTGACTCTGTATCATGTGACCATTTCTGTGTGTGCAAATGTGTGCGGCGCCGTACATTCGTGCATCTGTGTGTGTGTGTGTGTGTGTGTGTGTGTGTGTGTGTGTGTGTGTGTGCGTGTGTGTGTGTGTGTGTGTGTGTGTGTGTGTGTGTGTGTGTGTGTGTTGACTGTTGAATGGAGCAGTGCGGCGCCCATGGCAGAGTCTATTAGTCTGCGTCAGCGCCCAGCTGCAGCACTGCAGAGCTCCCTGACACTTCATCATTCACAAACAAAGCCTCTAAAGGGGGCCAATCAGATACGTGCAGCACTAATAGCAGCCAGGGGCCTTATCTACTGATCCTCTGACCACGCCACTTAAGACAGAGATAGCACCGTACGCGTGCACAAAGATCGATGGGAAATCATGTGTGCGGTATTATGCACCCCATAAGGAAGCCCCATATATGTGCAGCAGTAAAGGATATACAGTGCAATAGACCCTTTCACGGGGCAAAGTGGCTTCTCCCCCATGAAAAAGATCTATACCTAGTCTGTGCTTTTCATAGCGGAATACCCGTCCCTGTGTGATTGACCATTCAAGTCAATCACAGGCCTCGTCCACTTCTGTGGCTGATTCCACCTCCGCTCACCTGTGGGCTCCTCCACTCTGGAGCTCTCCGTGGTGCTGACTCTGTGACTAATTAGTCA
>NC_139631.1:15056994-15081994 GCF_964638095.1 Poromitra crassiceps | reverse complement strand
CAAGCAATAAGGCAGTAGAGTGATAAGACAAGTCAGAGACAGTGGCATATTCACTGCACATAGGTGCATACTTTGGACATACTTAAACATTTTAAATTTAACGTATTTGACGTACAGGTGCAAATAGCAGATACCTAATTAAACATACAATTAAACATTAGACATACATAATGGTAGCATCTACAGTGCGGTACAGTACAGCTACTACACTATTTGTGTATGTTAAAGAGTCTCGTGGCCTGCGGGAAGAAACTGTCCCTCAAGCGATTTGTGCGTGCTTTTGGGACCCTGTATCTCCTCCCTGAGGGTAACAGGCTGTTGTGGGGATGGTTTGTGTCTTTGATGATCTTCAGGGACCTCCTGAGGCACCGCTGGTTATATAGTTCCTGCAGTTCTGGCAGCTCACATCCTGTTACGTGCTGGGCCGCGCGTCTCACTCTTCGTAGCGCCCTGCGGTCCATGGTGGTACAGTTCCCATACCAGGTGGTGAAGCAGCCAGTCAGCAGGCTTTCAATGGTGCCTCTGTAGAAGTCCCTAAGGATTTCTGGCCTTATTATTACTACAGTAATTGTTACTGTTGTGTCAACTAGATTTAGCTACACATATTCTCTGTGAAGTCCTCTGAGACATGCTTGTGAATTAGGGCTATACAAATAAACCTGACTTGACTTGACTTGACTTGATACTTCAAAGAGAAGTTGCCCAATACCTCTTTACTTTGTTTTTCATCAGTTTTTTGCCCATTGACCAAAGAACACCCTGTACAGAACCCACTAGTATAGTGCTCCTATATCTGCTCCTCCAATTTGAACTTATTGTGCACTGTCTGTACAGGAGTCAAACATTCTCAGCCTTTCTATAATTCAAACTCTGTTCCATCCGGCTGTTGGTTTTGCAATAAAGTCCAGTGTTCTACCACTGTTGTATTCTACATCAGAGGTTTCAATGTCACTGGCAAAAGAAAAGGCAGAAACTTTATCCAACATACCGTACTTCATAGTGCTAAGCTTTTGCCTAATTGTGGCTATTACTCATTAATTATATAGCTCTCACAGTGTGCTGTAAAGTACCATCTCAGAGAAGAGAACTTATGGACCAACTCTGTTTGACTGGAAGCTGTGCGCTTGCTGAATCAATCATTGCAATGTGTATTATGCATTATTATGTTTGACTCCCATCACCTTGTTGAGATACATCAAAGATTATTCCAATCAAAAGCCAAGATGGAAGCAATGCATTTTGGGCTGTAATAGCATTGGGCAATAGCCAATGCAATAACTGCAAAATCTGAGATGGGCAATTTCATTCTCGCACTGAAGTGTAAAGAGGAGAGCAATTCAAAAGCGTTTGATTTATGTTTAGTGATATCAGGTCTCAGACAGGAAAGGAGGGGAATTGACAGCTCTGAGAGTTAGAGCAGTACTTAATAAGACTTAATAAGAAGCAATAAGCCTTACACATGGCTGGGCTGTAATCGTTCACAGTGTGGGTGTGTGCATTTATTAATATTAATACCTGAGAAATTTGGTACTTATATCACTGGTAGCAGTACATGAGAAATGTGATAGATAAGAAACCTAAGGACAATGGGAAAGAATATGGCACAGTATGGTCATTTGAACAGCTCTGTGAATGCATTGTTGCCTACTCACTGCACCTTTCTCTATCTCTTTATTCTCCATCTCAATATGCTCTGTCTGTCAGGTGCAGGAGGTGCTGCTCGCATAAAGATCCTTTGTGAAAGGAGCGGAGAGAGGGAGTGAGCAGCCTCAGTGACCCCCCCCCCCCCTCCCCCGGCCTCTCTCTTGCTCTCTGTCCCCCTCTCTCTCTCCCTCTCCCCCTCTCTCTCCAACTCTCTCTCTTCCCTCTCTCTCTCTCTCCAACTCTCTTTTATCTCCCTGAACGGTTACAATTCATTAAGGGGTACTTACATAATAAATGGTTCTCACTCACTCAATCACTCACTCACTCACACACACACTCACTCAAACACACACACACACACACACACACACACACACACACACACACACACACACATACACACACACACACACACACACACACACACACACACACACACACACACACACACACACACACACACACACACACAAACACAGGCTCTTTATAGTTTGCCTCTCATCTCTCACCATTTCTCTTTCTCTCTATCTCGTCCCTCTCTCCTCAGCCCCAGATGTGCAGTATCTCCACTCAAACGCTTATTCCCCTGTTATTGGGGAACAATAGTTGTGCTTATGGTGTGGAATAACAAAGATTGTCACCATGGAAACGCTTCCATCCCACGATGGCAGATTGGCCCTTTCCGAGTTCTAAAAGGAGCAATTATCTGGTGACATCAAAGACAGGCGACAACATGAAAACACAGCGTGAGGTGAAGGGAAACAGGAGCAAGCCGTTAATCAGACAGGTGGAGAGGGGGATCTGCGTCATCTTATTCAGATAGGATGACCAGCTTCAGGATACATATACAACCATTCACCTCAAACCCATTCACCTCAATGATCATATCAACACAAACAGTCATTCTGGTTTAAATGAGCTGGATTTGATCAAATAAGACAGCTTCAGCGTATGATATAGGCTTTTAGAACACGGCTTCTCATTTTTAAAACTTATTTTTAAATGTGTGAACAGCCTTGCTCCAGAGATACTTTGCCAGTTAATAAACAAACAAGACGGTGGTATTAGAACTAGGGGTGCAGCAAGCGGGAACTGTAGAACAGCGAAACGCAGAACAACATTCAGACAGTCATCCTTCTCGGTAATAGGTACCAAATTATGGAACACATTACCACCAGAAATAAAAACATTGACAGAACTCACCGTATTTAACACACAAGCAAAACAATGGCTGAAACTGAAACAAGCCTGTGAACATTGACTTTTAGTATTGTACTATTTTAGTTTTCTGTCCTTATTTGTTTTGTGTTTTTGCTTTTTGTTTTTGTCTTTATTTTGTTCTGTTTTATATGGTTCGTTTTTAACATTTTGGTACCGTTTTAATTTTTCTCTTGAACTTTTGTTTTAAAGGCCTAACCAGGGACAGGGGTTGCAAATTAGCCTTGGCTAGAAACCTGTATGCATGACATCTCTTTTGTAGGTCATATGAAATAATGTTCTATGCATTTGTCCCTGCTCAATAAACGAATAAAAAAAAAAATAATAATACTCGATTCTGATTGGTCAATCAACAATATTCACCGGTCATTATTTCTCGACAACCGACCGCTGCTCTGCCACACCTGGATTAATCAGTTGATAAGAGCCTTTTGTCAGCAAGCCACTACTAGTTAGGCCAACCAGTTGCAGCTGTGGTGTCTTGTGTGCCAATTACGAATGAAACCGCTTTGTCGTTGAAAATGCTATTAAAAAATATATTTGAATAATTATTTTTGTCAGATTATTGAATGATTTAGTTGTAGGCCGTGTTCTAAGCGGGATAATGTATATTGAGGCGGTGATTACTGGGAAATAATGACCTTCAGGTGAACGATTAAGCCCTCCGCTACGCGTCGGGCTCAATCCACCTGTCGGTCATTATTTCCCCCGTAATCACCGCCTCAATATACATTATCCCTTACATAATAAGCATGCAAATGAAGTTCAAAGTGAGTGAAGTGATCTTAAAATTGTAACATAATGACTACATAATAATACTGTTCTAGTCTGTACCTTGTAAAAGAATAAAGCTGAACCATCCCCATTAGTTGGGGTCTAAAGGTCTCCACATAATTAGCTAATGCCTTTCTCAGTCACAGACAGCAGACATTGTACATCCCTTACATTGCTTAAACGTGCATATTGTTATGGACTTGGGAACCGACAGCCTTGTTTTTCTAATGTGAAATTGCATAGAGAATGTGAATGTACTGTATACGCATGAATACCGAGTCCCTTCATCTCCCATTCATGAACTGTACAGACAGTGCTTGTGGAGGACTGCCAATGCTTTTGTTTGTGGATGAACAGAAACTCCCTACAAGATGTTTTGAGAACAGTGTCACAGACGGTAGTTTGACATGAGCTCTACCCAACAATGTGTGACTCTGACATAAGATGTTCTTGACATTTTCACTCTAACTCTTGATTGCAATGTTGCTCCCTTAAGAGCTTCGCTTTACAGTCCGGTTTACAGAGGTTCATTTACAGTCCGGTTTACAGAGGTTCATTTACAGTCCGGTTTATAGAGGTTCATTTACAGTCCATAGAGATGCAATCTCAAACAAAGAGATGTGGAATGACGTGCAATACAGTTGCTGGAGAGTGTTTTCTAGAAGAAACAGAATCACTAATGTAGGAATGTCTTAGTAACATTGTGCCGAAAAATATTGAAATTGAATTTCAGGTAAATGAAGCCTGCGTTAGTTCATTCAAGACATGATGTCATAGGCTACGCCCCAGCTGTTCCAGCTGACAGCTTCTGTTTGGTTCACCGTTTAACCAATTCTCCAATCACAGTCATTCTCACAACAAGGCGGTCCGTTTAAATATGGCAGCCTCTCACTCACTAATCTGTTCCCCACCTTGCTGATCGTTGCGGCTGCTGGCAACGCTTTGCCCCCTCCACCCCAGCCTCCACCTTTTAGATCAAATACTATCATGTATTGTAGCTCTGGAGTCTGCATGGCTCAAAAAATGAACATGTTTCCATGTCTTGCTTTTAGGCTCCCTCTTTTACTTTCCATGGTTTAAATGTATCTGGAATATTTTATTCCCATGGGGGATTCTGCTTTCTCTCCCTGCTCGGCGTAGCATGCTTGCTGAGCCGAGTTCAGGGAGAATTAAATTAATTCAATATTAAATTAAATATTAAATTAATTCAACACCAAACATAATTGTATGCATTGTATTCATAATACAATAAATGGTTAATTCTATGACTTGAGTGTTCTTGAATGAATCCCTGTGTACGATGAGGAAAACTGGATGTATAATCTCATGGCTGAAAAGTGTCACGGTGTGCAAAGTCTGAAGTTGGTACAAGGTTGTGCTATGTAATATCTGTAATTTTGGCCAAAAGTGGCCTAAGTCATAACAAAAGGTAATGAATAGTGACAGTTAGTATAAGCACTTAGTTGGACGGGTAAGAGGAGATGGAGATTGTAGGGGTTTAGAAGGCCTGAGTCAGAGGATGTGTGGTAAAGTGTCAGCTCTCAGGAGTGAAATGTTGAGGTGACAAATGCTTGTGTTTATTTGAGCAAAACGTAATCATTGACACCGGCACTAATGAAGCAATTTTCGCCTCATCGTCTGTCTTTCTTTCATTCGTCCTTCTTTCTTTCAGGGGACAGACAGACAGACACAGACACACACACACACACACACACACACACACACACACACACACACACACACGCGCGCGCGCCTCGGCCCCTAGTGGCCATGCCATAAAACAAGCTCTTTTGCAATGCAATGCTTTAATTTGTATAATAGTATCTTGATGAAGTGTTGTGTCAGACCCCTTATTTAATGCTTCACATAAATCTACAGCATATTTGATTGATGCAAATCAAGGCATTCCAGGCTTTTCAAACTTAACCCTATCTCACTAGAAAAACTAATTTATGGAGGTTTTATGGAGATTTTCCACCACTCCAATGAAATATGGGATGAAGAACATCATAAATGAACAAATATCTACTGCGATGCCTGCTGGCATCTGAAGATGTTAAACATTTAATTCAACTGGCCGAGAGTACAGGAACAGGACTGACATGTTGGAATTCTGCTCAGAGGTTCAGCGCCTCATGGAGCTCAACATCTAAGACCATAAGCAGCCTGTCTCTCGAGTCTCCTCCAGCCTCTCTAGTTCCATCCACCAGAGGGCACAAACTGGACTTCCAACCTCCAGTCTGATCTCCACCTCCACATCTTATTCCATTCTACTCATCAGTCTATGCACCTGATCCTCATCACTCCCCTATACAGTACACCTGTCAGCTGTCACCACAGTTACTCAGTGCTTGCAATTTGAGTCTGTCTCGTATACTTACCTGGTATCTGTTGTTGCCAGTGTAGTAACATCACTCTCTGTATCCTGTGCCTGTCTGTCTGCCTGCCTGCTTGCTGGAATACATCTGCATCGTTCACTCCTACTGCCTGTCTCCGCGTCTGCCCTTAGGTCCTGGTTGCTTGCCTGACAGCCTGTGCGTGGGGCTTCACTGACTGACAGAGTTCCTGCCGTCTTAACAGATGGAGTCAAATAATGGCATCACAGCTTGGTAGATGATGGCATGAATCAGTACGATTCAGGACTTTTCCTGAGGAGATTGTTTGATGTTTCTTGACAGATGTCGAGGCGTGACAGAGAGCAGCTGTAGTTTGTGAGCTGTCCTTACTCCGCCTCCTCCACATTCTCCTCAACATCGTTATTGTCTTCTTCCTCTCTTTCCTCCTCATTCTACTTCATCTAAGATACTTTTGAGTGACAGCCATCCGATATAATCCAATCTGGAGTCTGATACACAAAATTTCATAGCACATTGCCATTATTCTAATCTTCTTATTTTCCCTCTACTTCTTGGCTGTTTCTTCACCACCACCTTCTTCATCATCCCCTTTCCTCTCCTCTTCCTTGTCCTCCTCCCCTTTCTTCTTTTTCCTTGAAGGAAATAGCCTAACCAGTAAATGCTCAATAATTGCAGCACTGCTGAAATTCTGCTCGATTCAGAGTGCACTGTGCACTCTGACCCTGAATACGTGTTAATGACAGCCATCCAGTGTGATTACAAGTCTGACGCACATCATCTCATACAATGCAGGCACTTTTCTTCCACTTTTCCACTTCCACCTCTTCTTCTATTCCTTCTATTCTATGGCTCTTCATCGTCTTCTTAGTCCATCTGTCACTCTGCTTCCGGTGGTGAGAGGTGTTTGTGGCGGGTCTGTACCGTACGTTTCCACTTTCTTAACTTTACCTTTTTCTTCACCGTCCTTTTCTCCTTTTTGCACAGCGGGGTGTTGGGGTACAGTTAGAAGCTAATTGGTATCGCTAAGTCGTTTGGTTGGTGTAGTTTAGGTTAGAAGCGGGAAGGAGGTTTGTTTGGAGCCGTCAGGCCGGCATGGCCTCCCTCTCATGGAGACGGTGTGTTAGTGTAGCCTTGACAGCAGCTCTACAGAGGTGTTGAGAGCAGTTGGTCAACAGGTTGTGAAAACCTTGGCTATGCTTCTTGGATGAACAAGGTTATAGTTGTTTTTTTTACGGCGTGGCCACTAGGGGCAGAGGTGTCCGTATGTCTGTATGTCCGTCTGTCCATCACAGTGGGCTAGCTTGGGGTTTTACAGAGGAAGCGGCGTAGCCTGGTTAAAACTATCGGGATCTGTGAACTCACATTGTTTCGTTGCGTGGATCTGTCTGGACTCCACGCTGTGCACAGTCATTTCAGTGGGTGGAAGTAGCCAGTCCTTCAGCCAATCAGCCAGCATCAGATCCAGTCAAATCCAAATCCACTCGGAAGAGCGGCGAAAAAGTATTTTCCGCTGAGAAACTCCACTGTTGCATACTCTTGCTGCTCGAGCCGGAGAGCCACGGAGGCAGCCATTACTGTTTTGCCAGCAGCGTTCCTGATTGGCTGGTTACGATGTCAACCAGGGGCGGTTTTAGCATCAGAGCTTTGGGTGGGCTCAGCCCACCCAAAGGTCATGGACCACTGAACCCCTAGGGGGGTCCGGGGGCATGCCCCCCCGGAAGAAAATTTTGTACAGTTTCAAGTAAAAATGGATCAAACTGGCGCACTTTGAGATCAAAATGAAGAGACTAGATCTATGAAGAACTACACACATCATTATCTTCTTTACCGTTCTGTGGTTTTACAGCAATGAAAAAATAATTGTTTCCCTATATATACTATATATATTCTGCATACAGGTTACTATATGGTAGAATTATGCTTGCATAAATAATACCAAAATCACTTCAGGGGAGTTTCAAGTAAAGTAACATTTTGCTTTGTAGGCAAAACAAAAGTAAAATTAAATCAAAAGGGAACTTCCTAACTTATTGGCTGGAATAATATTCCGACAAGATAATAATATACTGTAAGCACTAAAGCAGGAGTTTGCAGTCAACTAGTTGAAATTAATATGTGGCAGTATTTGTGGGGGTCAAAATCTATGTAGGGTGTACCACCACAAATAGATCAGTGTATGGGAAACACTGACTATTAAATTGTGTGACTAGAAAGACACCAATAAATCTGAGAAAATGTACTTTAATTTTGAACAACAGCACTACAACGGTGGCATTACAAATGGTATTATGAAATTATTGTGTGAAAAAACAAGAATGCCACTTTTGTCATGAACTTTAAGCAGAAAATTAAAAAATAGTTTTAAAGCAAAAATAAATAATAAATAAAGATCATTTTAACATTGGCTCAACCAGCCCATCTTACTGACCACCAGGGGTCCTGGTCCTTAATCCCTTTTTATTACTCCCATGCCACTGGTACTGTACACAAACCAGGCTGTTTAAATATCTGCCTTGCACTCCCTTAGAGCAGGGGTGTCAGACTCATATTAGGTAGAGGGCCGGATTTGTTCAACTGAGACCTCATGGGGGCCGGATTTTTTTTTTACTAAAATCAATTCGACTCATTTACCCATTTACTTCACAAAAGAAATACTGCTCTTTCCATTTCTCTTGAAACTGCCTGCATTCCGTGTCAACCTTTCTCTTTTTCGACAGCATCTTGTTCAGGGGCGGACTGGGATCATAATTCAGGCCGGGCATTAGATACCAAGCAGGCCAGGCCGATACGGGCCGACGCGCGTGCCGGCGTCAGAAAAATTTGGGCCATTTAAAGCTCAATTTGGGCCGTTTGAAGCCAGATGTGGGCCGTTTGAAGCCCAATTTGGGTCTTCAAATTGAAGACCCAAATTGGGTCTTCCCAAATCGGGCCTTCAAACGGCCCGATTTGGGCCGTTTGAAGCCCGATTTGGGCCGTTTGAAGCCCAATTTGGGCCAAGTCCAATTTTACAATGAGATGCACCCACTTTAATCCTGAATAAAGTAATAAAACCACTAGTAAACCAGTAGGCGGCGCCTGGCCTGCTGTTCAGTGAGTGGCCTGACTGCGTCCACAATTTTTTTTTTTTTTTTTTTTGCAGGCCAGGCCAGGCCAGGCCAGGCCACCGACGTGCCCGATTATGCAGTCCGCGCCTGATCTTGTTGATTCTTTTGTTTTTTGGTAGGTAGCTGAATGCGCGATTCAATTCCAGCGTGGCATCATGGCGGCTTTGTTTACACCTGATGACCTACTGACATACTTCCTTGTAGTGCAGGTTAATTAACTTATGAATGAACTCTTAGCTTGCTTATTAGCCACACGTAGTTCATGATAATGGGGTGCGAATTTAATAATAATAATAATAATATATATATATATATTTTTTAATATTCCAAAACATCTCGCGGGCCGGATGAAACCTGCCCGTGGGCTGGATCCGGCCCGCGGGCCGTATCTCTGACATCCCTGCCTTAGAGGGAAATAACAAGCCTGTAAGAACTTTTATACTGAACTAACATCACAGCAAGACATAAGTGATGCCATGCACGCATGTTAAGCTATCGTCATCATCACATCAGACAGGCTGTGTAAAGCAGCCACTTGCGATTCTGAAGGGCTTAATTTCATTCAGATAACAAGGGACCCGTTTGAAAATGTTTGTCACTTATGCCCATATGTTTCTCAAAAAACATCACATCCATTTACACCCGCTTACTGCGAGCTAGCATGACATGGCTGGCTGGTGCCATGGTAGCCTACCTACCTTCCTCCAGTCCACCTGTTTGTCTGGCAGGCACAGCGACAAGTTCTTTTGTTTAGCCTACGACAACGTTACGTGCTAATTTGCATATCAATATGCGCTAATTAAGTAACTACTAACGACTCTGACTGCTCAATGCTCACCTCAGTTTCATTGATCATGAGTGGGGAGAACGATTGTGTGGACTGTGGAGGACCACTTCGCTGCTGTACTGTGTGTGTGACCTGTGTGAAGTGATGTGGGATTAGGCAGATAGATGGAGGAGGGAGCGCCTGCGCAGCCGCGGTTCTAGAAACTTTTCGGGTGGGCTGAACCCCCCTAAATTTTTGTCTCAGCCCACCCTAAGAACATAGAGGGGGGGGGGGGGGAACATGCACACAGCGCATTGAGTGTAGTCAGAAACTGCTACTAATGACCACCATGGATTTGGAAAGGGATTTAAAAAAAAAAAAAAAAAAAAAAGTTTTTTTGCCTCTATTTTTTTGGGTGGGCTGAGACTATTTTTGGGTGGGCTAAAGCCCACCCAAAAACGGCCTAGAACCGCCCCTGATGTCAACTACGAGGCAGGCCCCTGATTGGCCCATCCATGTTGTGGAATCTGACATCATCATTGTTCGTCACAAATCACTTACACACAGAGCGCTGTCATCGGTGATGATGTCATTAGTGATCGTGGGGGGTCCCTTTGTTTTCCCTCTGTGAGTGTTGAGACATGCCAGATGTGCAGTTGATCTGTTTGGTCATTTTCTTCCACAATTAATTGTATACAGATGGATGATCATAGCGTTATTACAGTATGTATAAAGACGATGAATATAGAGGTTAATTATGTATGTAGTATACATATGATGTACACACATATATTTAAGTATAAAAAGGATGGACATAGAAGTAACCATTTATGTGTATGATACGTGTATGGGAACAGATGGGGCAGAACAACAGGCAGGAGAAGGCACATCGGTGGAGACAAGATGGGGTGAAGGAGGATACCATGGGAGGAGGAGAAGGGGAAGGTAGGCAGGAGGAGCCAGGCACTGGGGGATTGGAGGAGGAGATGGAAGATAGGAGAGTGGAGCTGCTACTGTAGATGATGGGAAGGATGGAGGAGCCGTGTGGAGTGATGGGGTTATGGAAGCAGGAGGGAGTCATTACGAGTGTAGGAGGCACAGAGGAGGAGCGGGGGAGCAGACCTTTGTGAATTGTCATCATCTGAGTTTGACAGGAGTGGGAGGAGGAACTGTAGACTGAGAAAGAGCTGAGCCCTTTCCTGAAGGAAATGAAGAATAACAAGGCTAGGTCGAAACCTAGCATGGTGTGATAAAGCGTGCACATATCATGTTTCTCATAGGATGATTGCAGAATGGGATGTTATCTGGAGGGGGAAATGTAGCCTAAAAAAAGGAAGTCTAACATTACTTGGCTCGTGTGAAACGAACCGGTAACACTTTACTTGGATAGTCCGCCTATAGATAGTCTACAGAGTATTAGTAAGGTTTCAACAGCTTATTAGTTGACATTCAACAATTAATCAATTCAGCTTCATTTGTAGATGTTTAACAGATGATTTATTATGTGACAATTCATGAACAAATCTACATATTTTCATAATAAATTAGTTGAACTTGAACTATGCACTCAACCTATGCTTTACAGATGTTTCACGAATATTCAACAAACAAGTTGTAAACTATTTAATTAATATTTGTTGAACCTTCTAATTATCAGCGATTCTCAGAATTAATCAGTTGAACATGAGCTATGCACTCAACCTATGCTTTACAAATGTTCAACCACTTATATATGAAACGAGTTAACCATTTAATTAATATTTGTCGAACAATTATTATTGTCAAATTTAACTACTTCCACACAACGCCAAACACTCTTGGTCCAAGGCTAAAAGGTAAGCCTTTCAGTATCTCCGAGCAGTATCCAAGAGACAATAATAATAAAGATAATGGAGAGACGCAAGGTGCTCCTTCCACTTCATCACCAAGAAAGAAGAAATGGGAAAAAAGCAAATTTGGTTGCTGATAGGCTATATCATTTACCTTTATTTATTCAGGAAAAGTCAGTTGAGAGCGTAAGCCCTCTTTTACAATGACGCCCTGACACAATACAAATACAACAAAACATCACAATCAACACCAAATATCAAAAGAACACAAAGCCATACAGTACAAAATAATACAGAACAGCATTGCAGATATTAAAAACAGGAACACCCAACTGTTACTGTATCCTCCAATAAAAGTTTAAACTGATTGAGTGAAACCAGTTGATTTAGTTTCAGTGATTTCTGCAACGTGTTCCACTTGTCTGGCGCATAAAAACTAAATGCTAATTTCCCAAGTTCAGTATTAATGCGGGGGGTTTCAAGGGTTAAGTATTCCTGTGCACGTGTCCTATGTGAGAGTGATTTGAGCTTTAAAAGAGATTTAAGATATGAGGGTAACTTATTGAGTAATGCCTGATAAACAAAGAGGAGGAAGTGGTGTTCCCTTCTAAGACTAAGCGAGGGCCATCCTAATTTCTGATCAAGTAAACAATGATGTGTTCTGAATTTATCCCCAGTTATGAACCTTAAGGCACTGTGATGGCAGGCATCAAGGGATTTTAATCACTTGAATATTTTTTAATCATTTTAATCACTTGAATATGTGAACGATAAACTGTATATGGATCCAGATGTCACTCCCTGGCTTAAAGCATGACACTGAGCCCACTGTGGCCTTTTTTGGCGAATTAATTGATATAAGGCCAGGCTGTATCTCTCTTTTCTTTGTTAAAAGTATACATTTTGAACTAACCTGGACGTTGATGATGTATGTTTTGTTTTATTTTATTCCTGTGTCTGAGCCTGTTTATTTGTCTTGTTTGTGTATTATTGTTGTTCTATAAAGATTAAAAAATAAAATATTGGAAAAAAAACTCAACAAACCACGTGTGGAGTACTGCCTTGTCCATGTAGTGCATTCATAAAGCCATTGCTTTTACCACAGAATTTCAACTACATAATGTAAACGTGAAGTTGGCCATCACTTGCATAACCACTAAACATCTGTAGATTTTCATCTGGACTCCCCAAGTAAAGTGAAAACTAGCTGATAGCAAATTCACTTACATATAAGTAGATATGGAAGTTGATTATTGCATAACCACTAAACATACCCAAGTAAAGTGAAAACTAGTCTACAGGCAATTTATATCCATTCCATGCTATTCATGACAAATTTGACTGTACAGATTAAGTAGAAGTACAAAGTTGTATTATTTTTTCTCCACACACACAAATTATAAGGCACATTAGGCAAACTGCCAAACAAGATGGACTGATGGTTTTAATGGATTAAAAAGAATTGTATGAGGCCAGCAACACCTGCCTAAGGCTATTAACACTTATCTGGTTAAACAGCGAGGGGACACATCCTAACGATTAGCCTAGTCCCAGGGCATCACTATACTTTTTAGTTTTGGACAAACCGGGTCGTCCAGCAGAACTCCCACAATGGCCGAAAGCCACGCCACAGCACAGTGCAACAAACAAGTAAGCCGTTGTTTTGCTTGCCTAACCTTAACCAAGTTGTTTTGGTTGCAGTTTGGCAGTCAGCTCTCATTGAGATCAAAGCTTCCTGTGTGCCGACTGTGCGTGCAAAACGGAATGTTTGCAGCCGTATGTTCAAGACAGGTGGTTTGTGGTTCAGACAAGGTTTCCTGTTTGAAAACGTGCTACAGTTGCCTGCTCTCATGCACATTGTTTCACCAGAGAGGATTAAGGAGAAGGCAGAGAAATACTTCATCATCACTTCATCAATCAATCAATCAATCTTCACCCACAGGGCCCTTGAAAAAGTCATAGCCCCGGGGCCCATGGCTACTTTAATCCAGCCTTGTGGACGACCCAGTTCGGCCAAAACTAAAAAGTATAGTGATGCCCTGGGATTTGGCTAATTGTTAGGATGTGTCCCTTCACTGTTGATTCAACAACACTGTCTTAATTTCACACACTGGCTTCAACAGTGTTGAAGCCGGTGTGTGAAATTAAGACAGTGTTAATAGCCTAAGGCAGGTGTTGCTGGCCTCATACCATTTTGTTTTGATTAAAACCATCAGTCCATCTTTTTTGGTAGCGACGACAAGTGTCACAATTCTCTTTGCCTAATGTGCCTTATATTGTGTGTGGAGAAATACAAATTTTGTACAACTTTGTACTTCTGCTTCATCTGTAGGCCTACAGTTCACGTTTTCATGAATTGTATGGATATAAATAGCCTGTAGACTGTCAACTAGTTTTCACTTTACTCCTGATACAATGGGTCAAGTGGGCGGTGCTGCATAAGGTGAATATGGAGGTGTATTTGTATATCAACTCGTTTTCACTTTACTTGGGTAATCCAGATGCAAATCTACAGAGGCCGGTTGCACCAACTGGTCTTACACTGGTCTTAAGCTAAGTTGGTCGTAACTTTACGACCTAACAGCTACGCCGGTTGCACCAAGACGGCTTAAGCCTTCTTTTCACTACGCCCAGGCGTAACTCCTACGCCTGGTCAGGAGGAGGCGTAGCGCCTGCCTGTAACAGAGATCTCCGCGGAGACCTTTTTGAGTCCTTTACCGTCGTAACACAGCCAGTTCTCCGTCTTTGAAAGCACGATGTTAGATTACAACGAACTAGTTGTGTGGCTTAGCCTTCCCAAATGTTGCCGTAAATTTTTTTAGAATTTAATACATAGAATTGGGAACGTTACATTCAATTTCATTCAGACTGTCTGTCTGGCTCAATCGCCGCCATTTTTCCCCCGGAGCGAGGGAGGGTGGGAGGAGTGTAGTGTAGTGACGCACTTACAGTAGTGGCTGAGAGAGCGTAGTGGCACAGTGCGCTCCAAGCAGGTCGCGAGGCACACATCATCCAATCAGAGGGCATTCCCCGGCAATTCACATGGACGCGCATTGCTAAGACCAGCGTAGTTAAGACCAGACGTAAGCCGTGTTGGTGCAACAGGCGTAAATCCACTCTAAAGACTGGTCTTAACTAAGACCGACGTAGGAGTTACGACCAGGCATAGTTAAGACCAGTTGGTGCAACCGGCCCCAGATGGTTAGTGGTTGTGCAAGTGATGGTCAACTTCACGTTTACATTATGTAGGCCTAGTTGAAATTCTGTGGTAAAAGCAACAGGTTTATGAATGCACTACATGGACAAGGCAGTACAAGGCAGTACAAGGCAGGACAAGGCTTGTGGTTTGTTGAGTGATTGGTTCAAGTTCAACTACGGTAATTGATTCAGAGAATATGTTCATGGACTGTTATTGCTATATAGATAGGCAACATAACCACTGAGCTACCGTGCCGTCCTGAGGACGAGTAGTCAGAGGTGTAAAGATGTGCCAAGATAAGGTCGATCAACATCTTCTCAAGGTGTGAAGATAAGAAAATAACAAACTCTGTATTCTCGGAAACTGTTTTCAGCTGAACTTGAGGACGGACAAAACACACGCAACACAGCAGAGAGATGGCTATCAATACACGTCACTGTGGTTTACAAGTTTCCAGGTAAACACGTTTAATTTTCAAAACAACTTTTAGACCAACACTAATACTAATATCACTGTTGTGTGGTGCTGCAGAACAGGTGAACCCACACACACACACACACACACACACACACACACAACCACACACACACACACACACACACACACACACGCACGCACGCACACGCACGCACACACACACACACACACACACACACACACACACACACATCACCACCACCCCCTCGCTCTCCGACTGTGGTTATGAGAAAGTTGCAAGTCTGCACGGTAAACTGTATGGAGCAGCCAAGAGAGTGAAAACTCAGGTAAATTGTATGGAGCAGCCAAGAGAGTGAAAACTCAGGTAAAATGTCTGGAGCAGCCAAGAGAGTAAAAACTCAGGTAAACTGTCTGGAGCAGCCAAGAGAGTGAAAACTCAGGTAAACTGTCTTGAGCAGCCAAGAGAGTGAAAACTCAGATACACTGTATGGAGCAGCCAAGAGAGTGAAAACTCAGGTAAATTGTGTGGAGCAGCCAAGAGAGTGAAAACTCAGGTAAACTGTCTGGAGCAGCCAAGAGAGTGAAAACTCAGGTAAACTGTCTGGAGCAGCCAAGAGAGTGAAAACTCAGGTAAACTGTCTGGAGCAGCCAAGAGAGTGAAAACTCAGGTAAACTGTCTGGCGCAGCCAAGAGAGTGAAAACTCAGATAAACTGTCTAGAGCAGCCAAGAGAGTGAAAACTCAGGTAAATTGTATGGAGCAGCCAAGAGAGTGAAAACTCAGGTAAACTGTCTGGAGCAGCCAAGAGAGTGACTACCATTGGTGGTACCAGTGAAGTGGAACAGCTGATGAGGCTCAGCGGTGCCACACGGCTGAACTGTGACACAGACACAGCGAAACAGTTGAATCCCCCCACTAATAAGCTGTTGAAACTTTGTGGAAGATTGGATATATAATCTTGAACATTTAGTTGATCCTTAGAATGTTCAACAAATATTAATTAAATGTTAACTAATTCTTGAATATTCAGGTTGTTGAACATTTGTAAAGCATAGGTTAAGTGCATAGCTCATCTTCAACTCATTAATTCTGAGAATCACTGTTCATGAATTGTCACATATAGTCTAGATCATCTGTTAAACATCAGACAAAGCTGAATTGATGAATTGTTGAATGTCAACTAATAAGCTGTTGAAACGTTACTAATACTCTGTAGACTATCTGTAGGCGGACTATCCAAGTAAAGTGTTACCAATGAACCTACCGTTCGTCAATTATAAACGTCATGCAGCTCTTTATTTTCTGTGGAGCAGTGCTGTAGGGGAGAGTGGGGTGAGTTGTGCCAGCGGGGAAGTTGTGCCACCCCTTGTATCTAGAAAACCATAGAAGAAATTGGTCATGTGACCACACATTTTTGAAGAGGCATCCATTTTACTCACTCTGCAAAGAAGGGAGGCAGATGGCACAAGAGCTAAGCACATTTAAGTTCAAAAAACTGTTTTTTGCCTCTCAAAGTAAATTTTTTATGATCAAGGTTTATTGATTGTTGTGTCTGAACAATTATAGACAAGCTTGAAAACATTTCACACATGTGTTAGTGTTTTAGTAAGCTACAATATGAGGCTATACTGTTAGCATGATGTTAGCTCCAAACCAGCTATATGATACAAGTTTGTTAAAATGGTGGGGATGGGGTGATTTGTGCCAAAAGGCCTGGGTTAAGTTGTGCCAGTGCAGTTGCAGTTGATTTAGTGAAATTTTATTTCATTTTGTTCTTAAATGTTTAAATAGACCTTGTTGAAGAATATTCCAGTATTGGCAAGTGTAGCCTGGCTCTGTGATAGTTGATTTTGTTCATTTTGAACATAATTTTTATTTCTGAAAATGTTAAATATGTAGGTCAACTGCTGCTACCATTTAGCCTTGTTTAACCCTGTTATAGTACACTGGACTTTAGTGTTATCTTTATTTTGTCTTGCTTTGATAAAGCATTAGAGTATATGAGATGAAAATGTTCCGTTTACTTCAGTAATCAATGGCACAATTTACCCCAATGTATTCTCTCCAAAGGCACAACTTACCCCGCACCGGGGGCAAGTTGTGCCAAGAGACCACTTTTTTAAGAATAGCCATATTTTTTTAACAGTTTATTTAAGATCCAAAGGGAGTGTTCCCAGTGGTGCACAACATCCTGAAATATATTTACATGTTGTAGTTGGAGGCATTACTGTCATGCCCTCACTTTAAAGACACCTCAAGTAAAAAGTGGCACAACTCACCCCACTCTCCCCTAGTGGTCGCTGGTCAAAAAAGTGGATAAACTAATTTCTGAGGCAGTTTTCTCACATCGTGCTGTTATCTAAAAAAAGGTGGATAAATAAACGTCAGTCGCCCATAAAGGCTACAAGACTATGAGGCTAGAACAACTGAAACTGAATCATATATCCCTAATATAATTTTATTCTTATCAGCATCATCAGCATCATTGTTTATTTTGTTGGACTTACCCTGCTAGCCGGGCGCAAGGAGCAGACAGAAAGTAAATGCTGGAAGAACGCTGGTCCGCCCGCAATATGCAATTAAGCAGATTGAAAACAACGTTAGCTCAGCAGCTGGAGCTAGCTTGATAGCTACCAGCTAACAAGTTAACACGCTGGTCCGTCCGCAATATGCAATGAATTAAGTAAGGGATAATGTATATTGAGGCAGTGATTACGGGGGAAATAATGACCGACAGGTGATGATTGAGCCCGACGCGCAGCGGAGGGCTTAATCAATCACCTGAAGGTCATTATTTCCCAGTAATCACCGCCTCAATATACATTATCCCGCTTAGAACACGGCCTACAACTAAATCATTCAATAATCTGACAAAAATAATTATTCAAATAGATTTTTTAATAGCGTTTTCAACGACAAAGCGGTTTCATTCGTAATTGGCACACAAGACACCACAGCTGCAACTGGTTGGCCTAATTAGTAGTGTTTGCTGACAAAAAGCTCTTATCAACTGATTAATCCAGGTGTGGCAGAGCAGCGGTCGGTTGTCGAGAAATAATGACCGGTGAATATTGTTGATTGACCAATCAGAATCGAGTATTCAAGGGAGCCATGTTCTAAGCAGATTGAAAACAACGTTAGCTCAGCTGTGGGACGCCAGCGCTGCCTTGGCACACAAGTGCACAACTTTCTCTAACGCTCCCAACTTTCTCTATACACGCTCTGTCGTCATTGGAAACAGCTGGAAAACTGAAGAAGCTGGAGCTGTGGAAAAGAAACTCAGTGGACACACAGCCATTAATGCACTAGTGGCAGTGGCATACACTTACCGTGGCAACACCTTGAAAGTGGAGTACAACGCCGTACAGCGGTGACCAGTGGGACGACCAGACCAGGATGGGCCCCCAGGTCGGTCCCCAGGTCGGGTACGCAAATTGTATGGACGAGTGGAGATGACAGGCCGCCGTGGCGCATGCGCACACACCGGCCAAAAAAAGAAGGCTGCTTGTGTTACAGGTGCCCGGGTTGGGCACCAGGGTAACAGTAAAAATGATCTGTATTAAACAGTAGAAAGGAGGAGAGACAGGAGACGTTATGTATGCTTTCTTCAGGCAGGCTTTTCCTCTGCTTTATTAAACAGCATGTTTTCATTTAACTCTGGTTTTCTTATTATTTCTTATTTTCTTCAAAAATCATCTTAAACAAACATACAATACAAAATTCCATATTCTCATATTTCCATATATTCAAATTCACATATTTCTATATGCTCAAAATCCAGTCATCTGAATTAGTAATCTCTAGTTACTATGAATCTACAATGAATCACTACTAAAAGTGTATCAGTTTCACCCAAGAGCTGGTGTAAGGTCACTGTGGTACTGTAACCCACATTTAGTAATTACCCTGTTTAGGCATAGGAGTGGTCAAACATATCTGATGTATAATTGAAAGCCTACTGGTACAAAACAAAACTACTAAACAGCTAAATTAACATTATCACCTTTAAACCTTACATTTCCCAAGTGCATGTAGAACTCAAACTTAACAATTTCGGTCAAAATAAAAGGTGTCAAGGAGTCTTCCATTTTAGTCTTTCCTTAAAATAAAGTGTCAGAGAGCTAGAGTGACAATGCAACACACTGCCGGCACGAACGCCATTTTATCATGGCCCACCCGCACGCCAAGACCAGTGCGACCGGACATGTTGGATATGGCGACAACACCACCACTAAGTAAGGGTTAATGCCCGACGAGGTGTACATTATCACTTTTTAAGGGACGACGCGAGAGGCGTGAACCGTCCGAGGCGAAGCCGATCCTCAGACTTCGCGGAGGCAACCATCCTCGGCTTCGCCTCGGACGGTTCACGCCTCTCGCGTCGTCCCTTAAAAAGTGATAATGTACACCTCGTCGGGCATTAACCCTTACTTAAACAGTAGAAAGGAGGAGAGACAGGAGATTGTATCGTTTCTTCAGGCAGGCTTTTCCTCTGAAGGACGGAAGCCGGCTTGCACTACAACTAGCGCTCCCCAAACGGAATCTTCCCCTGCTGGCGTAACTCGGAAGTATACTGGACAGGCATAGAGCACACTAATAAATCTGGTTCACCCAAACAAAATATCTATAGGTTCCAACGAATGCAAAATGTGACCATAATACATCACTAAATCTAAACACAAATTGTGACCATACTTTGTGTGTGTCACACTTGCCTGCCTGCTTTTTCCCTGGATCCAGAGGAGTTCTGGGATCTGCAACATGGGCTGCTTGGGCAACAGATGAGGTCTTAAGGTCAACCCCTCCCGCCCACCCGCCCACGGCCAAATTTGGGTCTGTCTGAACTTTCTCGCTGCACGACGACTGCAGGTTTTTCACGCAGATGAAGAAGGTTTTTCATCGCAATGAATGGGGTCCGCACTGGCTGCTGCAGGCCGCCGTAGTGTGTGTGTGTGAAACACAGAGGCATAGTCTGAATGAATGGCTCAGGGGAAAGTTGGGCTTTGCCAAAAGTTTGAAATTTGGTAGGAAGTACAGCACAGTGGGCGATGGAGCACTCATCCTTCTGTTTTCTGTTCTCTGTATTTTCTTCACCCATGGTCCATGGAGGTCATGCACCTGGGCATACAGAAAGTACAGACAGGTTGCTACTGGTGATGTTTTATGTAGGGAGAGGAAGGCTCTATTTGGCCACCTGAAGTAGTTGTCCGCTCTGACTGTCGACTGACCACCCAGGATAAAAGTGGGGTTATGCTCATTCTAGGTCATTGGGGATGTTGAAGATTTGGAGCCATCGGTGTACAGTGTATGAGTGTGAGTGTGAATGGGTGAGCGTGAGGTATATTGTGCACTTTGAGTAGTCAATAGACTAGAAAAATGCTCTATATCTACAGTCCATTTACCATATCGGACTATGAATGTTAGTTCCAAGCTGTGCCATTCATCACTGGAAAAACAATCTGACAGAAGGGCCCCGCGTTCACTCACAAGTTCTTTCAGCCCCCTTCAAAATCATGTGTAATCTGTTGTTCTACCACAGTTCTCTCTCTCTCTCTCTGTGTGTGTGTGTGTGTGTGTGTGTGTGTGTGTGTGTGTGTGTGTGTGTGTGTGTGTGTGTGTGTGTGTGTGTGTGTGTGTGTGTGTGTGTGTGTCTCTCTCTCTCTCTCTCTGTCTCTCTCTCAAAGAACTGAGTTCATATTTTAATGAACTGTCCAAGGCTGTTTCCCAAATGATGCATGGTTGTGCCTTGGGAATTTATTCAACTTTTTTCTTTTTTTAATGTGAATAATTTGGAGACGGGAGAATTGTGATGAGCTGCCAGCAAGCATTATTGCCCCTCCTTGCTGAAGAAGGGTGACTTGAGAGACTTGATTAAAAGTCTGAAGGAAAGAAGCACCAAAATTGGCACATTGGATTATTCTTTTGATAAACCCTACTAGCCATGCAAAAATCAAGATTGAGCACAATTTTGGCCAGCCACAGCTGTCATTTCACTTGTGATTGGGCTGAAACTTTCAGTAAGTGTAAAGAGCACCCGTGCGGGTGACCTGACGGAGCCAGATTTTTTAATTAGGTGATTGCCCTATTACCTAATGATGTGATGTCATCAGTAATGTCATCAGTGTTGATGACATCAGGTGTGATGTGTTATGCCTCTGGCACAAGGGAAGCCAAGACATGACATGAGGTGCCCCCACTCTTCCCATTCCCAAAGACAGACAGCTGGACCAGGATCTGCAGTTCTCAGTGTAGCAGTTTTTATTTGTTTTTTTACTTCAGAGAAGAGCCATCCCCAAAACAATAGACAAAACCATACTAAACCCGCCCCTCACTTCTCTAACCAAAGAAAAGGGGATAAATAAAATACAATAATCTTACCTAACTCCTACAACAAAAACAGGAAATAAAGTATAACGAAAAGGGGTTTTCTCCCTCCTACGGGACTGCTACAGCATGAGTAAAGATTTGTGTACAAATGGTAACAGAAGGGCTACAATTTTACCCATAATGATTTAACAACACAAAGTGTTCTAACACTAAGCAGTGCTAAGTTCCCCATCACAGGATCTCACACAGAGAGAGAAACAGTCCCAGTTGTTGGTGTTCATCAGCTGTGTCTTTGGGATTGTGAAGAGCAGAAGGGCAGACAGAAGGGCTCAGGTGGAATATATCTGCTGCAGCAGCCAATCAGCAGCCAGCCCTCCTGACAGCCCAGGCAGCACACACCTGCAGCTCATCACCACACTCAAGACTGTCACATACACACAGGGAGGAAAAGAATACAGTTAACCACAGAGTCACATGACCCAGGTCATAACAGATGTCATCAGTGATGTCATCAGTGATGATGACCTAATGATGTGATGTTATCAGTGATGATGTCATCAGGTGCCATCTTTCAACAGATCACAGTTCACAGCTTGGGTGGGTTCCATGGCTGCTGCAAGAGGCTCACATGTAATCAGGAAATGTTCAATATCATCACTGCCTTCAAGCCTCACCAACTTGGGTTTCCCAGCTAGCGGTTTCTGTCCGTGGAGTAGACTGACCAGATCTCGTTGCCTCCAGGTCCAACTGGAGCTGAGAAACCTGGTGGGTTGAAGATGTTTAAAACGTTCAAACATTCTTCCCAGGGTTGTGAGGGAAGGCTCAGCAGCGACCTCTATGGTGATGACGGTGGAATGGAGGCCCTCTTCCAGTGGACCTCTAGCAGCTCCATCATCCATGTCTGGCCCCATCTGCTGCTGCTGATTCTTCTTTGGAGGCATCCTAGTCTCTCAAGCCAGATTATCTCTTCTACAAACTTCGAATACTCCACAGTACGTCAGACCGGAAGGAAGTTCAATGGTCAGTGATGATATCGTCAGTGATGTCACTCCAGCAATTGTGATGTCATCAGTGATTATGTCATCGGCCCCTAGTGGCCATGCGGTCAAAACTCGAAGCCAGGCCGTTATTAGATTCCGCTGCTTTTTTCTAAAAAAAAGAAAAGAAAAAAGCTTCATCTACGCCAGCTTCATCAAAATGAGGCCTGTTCGTTTCCTAGATATCAGGTGTGATTATAGACATCTCCCGCAGCCCTGATATGGACCACAATAATACTGGTATAATAATGTTCAGTAAGACAATGTCAAACTTGCTATTGTTGTTTTCGCTGGTCACAGTTAACATTGTGTTGATTGTACTGCGAGTGGATTGATGCTATGCACTGATCCTGCTGCTCTTTGATGTTTAATCCATTGGTTGGTTGTTCATGTACTGAAATCTGTATACTTGTATACACACATATTGTAATACACACATTCACATCATCCAACCACGTCCATGTCTATACCACTCCCTGGAAAGAGACACCGGGAAAAGATAGATACTGTAGGCTATGTCATGAGCATGATCCAATTAGCCTGGTAAGTGGTAAACATATATATATATATATATATAATGTAGGTCACCCTGTCTGGTTGGTTGGTTCACAAAATCAGAAATTCGCATATCTGGTCAGTTATTGCGAGTTTGCGCTTGTTTCTGTATTACTCTCTTCCTCTGTCTTTCATTCTATTAATATGTCTTCCTTGTTATGATTTCTCTTTATACATAGGTCTACAGTACTTTTTACAAGGACTTTCACTTTCATACAGGGGGTATGAGGGGATCGTAATAAGAAATTAAATCAGTGGGAACTGATGGCAGTGTTCATCATCTGAGTTTGTGGGATGAAGGAGAGGTACATGTGTGCTCATAGACACATGCATACACGCACACAAGCACACACAGAAATGTAGTACATACACACACATGTGTAAGGATATTTGGGGCTCACACACGCCCACCCTCACGCCACACACACACTTGCAGATATACATACAATATCCAAACATTCGCAAAAACTAATAATACATGCATTTCCCCATATTACTTCTTCAATCTTGCCTGTGCAGGAGGAATTCATACATCACCCTGTCCACTTTGTGCACTTTAATCTCATCCAGCATCCCTCTCCCCCATCCTCGTCTCTGCCTGCCTGTCCCCATGAGAATGATCTCTTCATAATTCTTTCATCCTAGACATGAGCCAGTCATCTTGTTCCTTTTCTCTCATCTGTAATCCTGGATTACTTTGATATTCTTGAAGATTGTATCCCAATTGCCTATCTTCTCTAGCCATCCTCCAGCTCAGGAAGAAACAGGGGAAGGGGGGGCAGATGCTTGTGTTCGTGCCACTAGCCATTGCTATCACAAATAAGGATGTTGACGTTGTTACAATGTTGCCAGAAAGCTATTGTGTGTAGCTGAAACCCCTCCCTTCTAAACAGCAACAGCAACAATAGCACGGGGGATGTTTGCTCTGGAAACGGAGAGACACAACGTGTTCCCAGGTTTTTACCAAATGTTTTTCCTCTGAGAAAAACACCTTAAAAATAATTCTAAAACAGTTATAGGAATAGTGCTAATAGCGCTCAAATCAAGCAACGTGAGCCAGATCACTGTCATCACTCACACAGCAGGAAAGAACAAAGTGACAGTGAATGTTTTTTAAATGTTTTGTTTCAACTCTTATCATACAGTAAGTGGAAAGTTACTCTTCTGTTGAACCTGCAAGTCGGTGCTCAATCACGATTAATTAAAGCAAACCAAAATGCACTTTTTTTCAAATAAGACTGCACTGGTCCATTTATTTGAAGACTTGAGTGTTGAGTGTCCCCCTCTCCTCTCCTGGGCTCTGCTGAAATGATTTGCTGGCTGGATTGGCACATGCAGGCACAGCCTGATTTCAAGGCTGCTTCACAAGCCCGTCTCGTCTGATTATTCAGATTATGAAAGCTCTGCAAAATCAGAGGGCAGCGAGTAAAAGCAGCAGGATGGAGGGAAGGGAAAGATTTAAAATCAGCTCCCTAGATAGAGTCAAGAGGTTGACAGTTTTAATGGGAAATTTACGTAGAGTTAAAAAAAATTATTTAATTTATTTTGGCCTAAAAAAAAATTACTCTTTCTAATCTGTTTTAAACTGATAGTGTTTGGAATAAAAGTGGCTATATAATATGTCATGTCGATACTACATTTCTACCATGCTTATTCTCTGAATGCAGTCTTTGGTTCTTCGGTGTAGTTGTAAAGCCAATATAGTATAAAGTGTCATTTATCTAACTCAGGATACTGCTGTCAGTCCTTCCGA
>NC_139631.1:14969494-15051994 GCF_964638095.1 Poromitra crassiceps | reverse complement strand
CAGTCCTGACTCTCCGTTGTAGTTTGTGCCTAACCTGTTTGGTGGCAGACCTAAACCAGACAGTGATGGAGTTGCAGAGAACAGACTGGATGATTGCAGTGTAGAACTGGATCAGCAGATCCTGAGGCAGGTGGTGTGATGATATTTTGGATACAGAGAGACACTTTCTCAAACAGGTTTTGTGTCAAATGTGTCGAGCATTAAGGACAGCAAGAGGGATATGGAACTCATACTACCATCTCAAACACAACCACAAAGAATATGAAGAAGGTACAGCAAGCAACCCTAAACAAATAATGCACCCCTCCAACAGCGATCTATAACCCCACATTTTGCCAGCTTGACTCCAACGACAAGTCTTCCCAGCACCATAAAGAAATAATAACTTCACATTCTAGATATTTAGGATTTTGTTTCCTCCTAATATTGTTGTGATACAGTAGGTCAAATCCTGTCAAATGTAGATTGTACTGTAGGTGAGAGAGCAAGGATGGGGGAGAGCAGGGGAGAGAAGAGAGGGAGCAGGGAGAGAGCAGCAGTGTGAGAGAGATATTCAGTTGTTGAGAATGGCATTACTCGTCTCGATTTAGCTATACTTTGTAGATTTGCTGGTTTTATTGTGACAGCTTTATAGTTTGTATCAGGGGCGTATGCAGAAATTGAATTATAGGTGGGCCTGGATCAAATTGGGTGGGCCTGGATAGGAAGGGGTGCAGATGCCCGGCCAAAGGCCGGGCCCACTCGGGTGGCCGGCCGGCCGCCCGAAAGATTTGACGTGTTATTTTACTAAAAATAATGCATTTGACCATCATTTCAAGTAGAATGATACCACCCAAGCAAGAATATGTCAAGTGTTCCAAGTGCTTTACTGAAATATTTGGACCATATAATGATAATACAATTATCTCAACCTTAAAAGGTTACATATAGGTGCCAAATGTTGCATACATGAATGCTTATACTTGTGTGTATACTGTTACTTTATACAGAAATTAGAACCACTGATCCATATACTGTTGTGAGTTTAAAAAATAACAACACTGAGGCTGCTTCAAGTTTGAACAAGATGCCCTCTGGTTTATTTATCCACAGAGAGAACAAAATTCCTAGATGTCATGAAGTTGTCATGCATTAGACTCTGGAGATGATGTGCCCTGCGTTTTTACAAAAGTAACAAAACCATTGGCTAGCAATGCAGCAGCAAGTTTGCCTCTAGAAAACAACCAATTAAAAAAAAAAAAAAAAAAAAAAAAAAATTTGGGTGGGCCAGGGCAGAAGTGGGTGGGCGTGTGCCTACCCAGGCCCACCCGTAGATACGCCCCTGGTTTGTATGAAGGAAAGATTCCACCAATGGTTGCAAAAAGCATATTCTATATCATGTGCCTGTATTAAGCTATTCTATTCACAGCTAGTTTGGTAACAGCATGATAATGTGCACATACTCATGAACATTTCTCATTTGCATTAACCCACCACAGATTGTGTCCAGAATTCAACAACCTCTCATTTACAAGCCTGCTTCTAAATCTTTAGCCTACAGTATTTTTTGCATCAATAACTGTGTGTTGTACTCTATATACAGTAACTTGAAACGTTGATTGCCAGTATCGAAAGAAAACTAATTTCCTTGAACTCACAAAAGAAAAAAGAAAAACAAAACTTTGTAACATCTCTGGGGCTGTAATTAAACATCTAACCAAATACTTAATAAGTCAAAAACGTCAGCGCTCATTAGTTATATGGATATGGAGCACAGAGAGTACTGAGCTGCTAAATGAAACCTTGAGTTATCACGTCACATAAAATACTCTAATGTAAAGAAAAGCATGCCATGGAATTTATAATTGCTCTAACTCTCTGGTTGAATGCCCCACTGTAAAATAATTATGGGTGCAAGGTCAGGTTCAGAACGTGACTGATTGTGGCAGCTGGCGCATTTCCTCGTTAAAACTCCGACGCTGGGGGGAAAAAGTTGCTTGTCACAATAAATACACTCGTTTGACAACTTATTTGAGGGAATGTAATAATTGTATCTATCACGTCCACTATTTCTGTTGCTCTTTGAACAATTCTGGATCATGGCCGTAACTAGCTATGAGGACGGGGAGGTCCGGACCTCCCCTAATATTTCAGAGGAAAAAAAAAAAAAAAAAAATTTTTTTTTTTTTTTTTTTTATAAAACAATCTGCATGGAAAAGCATGAAAAACACGGGATCGCTTTTATTTTGAAACGAAAGGCAGGTCAGGCAGGAAGTCATCTGACGCCGTGTCCGCGGTAACTTGATTCCGAGAGAGCAGCAGCATGGTGGTGAGTGATGACTGTCTGTCTGCCTGGCGAGATAATTGAAGGTGAGCGAGCTGCGAGACAGTGAGCGAGTGAACGACAGACAGTGAGTGACACTGACAGATTTTTTAGCAACAACCAAGAAAGTAAGTGTCTAGTCTGTCTCTTAAATAATGTTACCTGTGTGACACGTTGGGATGCTACTGGCTAATCATGCATGATGCCAATTGCCAAGCTCCCGAAGTCAGGTATGCAGGTGGCTATATGCATGGTTTCAGTTTCATGACCCAATAAGTAACAAAAAGAGGTGGTGTATGTCAGGATCGGGGTGAGAAGTGTGGATCTAATCGCGGGTAGTTGATGACCACGGGAAACTTGGTAGGTCTGGAGAAGCCGGGGTGCTGTGGAACTTGGTAGCTTGAAAGCTGGGAGCTGCACTGTTCGGGGTTTGGGAACAGTTGGTTGCAGGTTGCAGACGTTGCTTGAGATTGGTATGATCCTAATTTAGATTATGAATCACTCGCCAGAGCCTGCCGGAACAGGCCTTTATAGATCCGAGCATGACACCACCTGTGCTATGACATCATACCGTTTGTGACATCATCAGAGACATGACATCACCTGTGCTATGACATCACTAGCGAAAGGCATGAAAGACACTTATGAACCATGACATCATCAGTGATCGATGACATCATAGTCGGAATGATGACGTCAAAGTAGGAATGATGACGTCATCCTAACAGTACCCTCCCCTCAGGGGACGTCACCTGGCGTCCAATGAGGCCATCAAGGATGGCATCTGGGAGACAACAAATCCGTAGGTTCTGGTGGAGGTGCTCTTCCGCAGGTGGTTAGACGCGGGTGGTTAGGCCCCAAAGGGGGTGCAGGACAGTGGAGGTGCTCCGCCCTAATATAGGATATCGAAGCCATAGATGGACCGATACGTGGATAGAACCTCCACCGGGTCCGGTGGATCCTCTGGGACCGGCCATCCCCCGGGGCACGATCCAAACATGGGAGGCTGGGGACCATCAAAAGGGTCAAATGCCGCCGTCTCCGAAGGCAGAGCCGCAGGGGGATCTGACACAGCGAGGCCTGCCCTCCCGACCTGTAGTTTGGGGAGGTCACCCACCGTCTCCTCCTTTAAACGCCTCTTATTTCTTCTTGCTCTTGACCGAGGGCTGACGACACTACGGGAGCCTCCCAGCATGAGTTGTTGGTCCAGCATGAGTTGTTGGTCAAGGACAGGAATTGGCTGCTGCCGGGGTACGGGTTCAGACTCGGCGAGGGGAAGGTCCACAGGTCGTGCCTCAGGTACAGGTTCAGACTCGGCGAGGGGCAGGTCCACAGGTTGTGCCTCAGGTTGTGCCTCAGGGCCAGCAGACTCGGAGGCCCCCTGCGGGGGGACGGAGCCGATCTGCAGGCAGCGATTGAACTTCCCAATGAGACGGTCGACAGTCCTCTCCAACTCGTTAACCCTCTTGGAGACACACTGCCACTCCTGGGTCCTGGAGGGAGCGCTACCCAACCGTACAGATCTTTCGGCTGGACACGTAGAGTCTTGATTCACTGAGAGTACCACGGGCCGGCGAGCGGTGGGACCACTTACTGGACGCCGGGAGCAGGAGGAGAGGTAATGCCCGGCTCGGCCACAGTACAGGCAGCTCCGGGTGTCCAAACGGCGCTGCCTCTCCTCAGGTGTGATGCGAACCCTGCCGGTCAGATCACGGTACAGATGGCTGCTGGGACTCGAATGTGGCTGCCCCTGCTCTGGGATGACGCGAACTCCCCCCCAGAATATGCCCTTAGCAGCTGGAGGCGGCCGAGAGGCAGAGCTAGAAGCAACGGCCGCTGTGGACGGGGGAGTGGCAGGTCTGGAGACCTCCGGAACGGCGGCGCGCTCGGAAACTGGGGCAGGGGGGGCAGAAGGCTGCGGAATGGGACCCTGGGGGCCTAGCCCGTCGAGACGATCTAGCCGGCCAATCAAGAGGGCGTGTCGATCAGCGGCTTCGGAAGCCAGAGCCTGGATTGTGCTAAGCAGGAGGGCGTGCCGATCGTCAGCCTCTTTTAGAGAAGAAGGCACAAGACGAAAAAGGTCTCGCAGAATAGAGGCCTGCTCTCGCTGAGTTGCCTGCAAGTCTTCGAGCGTGATAGGATGGGGGGAGATATCAGGGTGAGTGGAGATATCCAGCTGACCCCCAGCTGAAGCGACCGGCCGGGTAACTGGCCTCTCGGGGGCTTCCTCCTTGATTGGGGTACCCGCTAAATCCATCTCAGAGTGGCTCACACTCTGAAACTCATACCTGCCCAGGAAGTTCGCCAGGCGAACTTTCTGGGTGTCAAGCAGGAAGCTTGGAGCGGCCAGCGGGAAAGCTGGCGTCTCAGGGTCTTCCTCCTTGATTGGGGGGAGAAATTTGCCCGCTAGATCCATTTCTGAGTGATTCATACTGTCAGGATCGGGGTGAGAAGTGTGGATCTAATCGCGGGTAGTTGATGACCACGGGAAACTTGGTAGGTCTGGAGAAGCCGGGGTGCTGTGGAACTTGGTAGCTTGAAAGCTGGGAGCTGCACTGTTCGGGGTTTGGGAACAGTTGGTTGCAGGTTGCAGACGTTGCTTGAGATTGGTATGATCCTAATTTAGATTATGAATCACTCGCCAGAGCCTGCCGGAACAGGCCTTTATAGATCCGAGCATGACACCACCTGTGCTATGACATCATACCGTTTGTGACATCATCAGAGACATGACATCACCTGTGCTATGACATCACTAGCGAAAGGCATGAAAGACACTTATGAACCATGACATCATCAGTGATCGATGACATCATAGTCGGAATGATGACGTCAAAGTAGGAATGATGACGTCATCCTAACAGTGTAAAGTTAAAAACAACATAATATATTTTATTTTATTTTTCAATCGTTCCTATCAGGAATAAATAAATGTCCCTCTGTATGTTTTTTTTTATTATCGATGATGACTTTGTGTGTTGTGTACGGCTTGGGTTGTGTACCTGTGTTTGTAGGTGTCATTTTGATATGAATTTGGCTAAAACAGTTTGTGTTTGTTAGTTACAATTATGTTGACAGGAGAGCTGAGCAGGTGGTGACATGAAAGAGAATATACTGAATAATGACATCACAACAGTATAATCCTAATGTTGATTTAAAATGATATATTACTCTAAATATGGCTAAAAAAGGGGGGAAAAAAACCTAAAATTTTTTTCGTCTCGATTTAGCTATACTTTGTAGATTTGCTGGTTTTATTGTGACAGCTTTACAGTTTGTATCAGGGGCGTATGCAGAAATTGAATTATAGGTGGGCCTGGATCAAATTGGGTGGGCCTGGATAGGAAGGGGTGCAGATGTTGCTCCCTTGCGGGCGCATTCGGTGGCGCCCGCAAGGGCGCCGCCGAATGCGCCTCCCCTTGCTGGACCTCCCCTATTTCGGAACCCTGGTTACGGCCCTGTTCTGGATATTTATTGATGAGATTTCTGCCAAGCTGGATGCGATACGGTAGCCTGGTAAACCGCCCATCACGTGAACTCACATTTCATTTGGTTCTCCGTGACGGTCTGGACCCGCACAGGCAGTTTAAGATGATTGGTCGAGCCATGCCGGGCCGACGAATCAGCGGCGGCCGTAGGCGGGCAGGCTCGTCTGGGCAAGTAGTGGGTACATGGTCTTTGTAGTTCTTTTCACTCGTCAACATCGCGGAAGTGACAGGCAGTCTGAATGAAATTGAATGTAATGTTCCCAATTCTATGTATTAAATTCTAAAAAACGACCCTCAACATTTGGGAAGGCTAAGCCACACAAGTAGTTCGTTATAATCTAACTAAATGCTTCGAAGGTGACTTTACGACCGCGAGGACTCAATCAATGAATACCACGGAGATCATCCACAGGCACCTTCCGCGATCTGATTGGTTGAAGTTAACACCCACCAGCGGTGATAGACAGATGGGTCATCCAATCACCTGCCAAGTAGCTTGGACAAAGTGCCCGCCTCCGTCAGCGGGTCTGGTGACTTCAAACCCAGATCGACTGGTTTAGTGAAACCTATGTGGAGCTATACCGTCTGGCAGCGTCAGGTTAGCGATACGGGGGTTTAGGGTTAAAATCATAAACCGGAAGTCAAACTTCACAAGACACTTCACGGAGATCTATGGGCTACAGTATGTTGTGTCTGTGTCAGCACGGCGTTACTTGTACATACAGTACAAGAATTGGCTTTAAGACAATTTACATATAGCAGCAGCAAACAGCAAGAAGAAAGAAGTGCGTAAGGTGCTGAGGAGGGTAGTCCCAGCACATCACGGGGTGTGATGAGCTGCAGAGTCTGCAGGAACTATACACCCAGCGGTGCCTCAGGAGGTCCCTGAGGATCATCAAGGACTTAACTCACATCACCCACACAGCAGCATGTTCTCCCTCCTGCCCTCTGAGAGGAGATACAGGACCCCCAAAACACGCATCAGCCGGCTGAGCAATAGCTTTTCCCCCTCAGGACTCCTCAACAATAAATAATAAACATACAACACACACACACACACACACACACACACACACACACACACACACACACATTACCTCGCATAAAGTTTGGAGTGCAATATGACTGACTGAATGTATATTTGAGGGGAATATTTTGATACCACTTGCACCTTCACTGCCATCGTAGCACCCTGCACTGCCATTTTCCATTTACATATTCCTATTGTTCAGTGTGTTTTCTGTTTTCTTATGTTTCATATTTATATATTTTTTTTTTTCAATATTTTTTTTTCAAGTTTTCCTGAAACAGAACAAGACAAACAAACAGGCTCAGATACAGGTGGAAAACAAAACAAAAAACAAACAAACAAAAACATGCCACAACGACACTCAATATTACAGATTTGTAATATAATATTGTGCTACCAGCTGGATGCTTATGTGCTTCTAGGAGATGTTGTGTAAGAGGTCAATGAGGACCGCAAGTCACCTGCTGTCCCTAACCTCATCGAGGTAGGTTAGAAAGGGTCCCAAATAGTTTGAATTTTTTTAATTGAGTTGGTCCTGGATGGAGAGACCTGAGACCTGAGTCTCTCCATCCTTATAACAGAGATCATGTCCGTCAACCACAATTGGAAAGAGGGTGAAGAGGGGAATTTCCATTCCATCAAAATACGTTTTTTGGCCACAGTTGTCCCCAGTGTCAGAGACTGTTGTACAGCTGTAGGGAAGTCCAGAGAGGTCTCCGTCCCGAGCAGCCGAAGATGGCAAGTTCTGCCTCTGGCTGAAGGGTTATTTTGTAGGCCTTAGAGTACAGTCAAATATTTTTGCCCAAAATCCCGACAGTTAAGGGCAGAACCAGAAGACATGAGACAGAGTGCCCTCTGACGTCTGACACCTGTCACACAGTGGAGACACAGAGGGGAAGATCTTATGCAACTCATGCTTAGGATAGTGAAGACGGTGGGCGACTTTGAATTGGATCAGCTGGTGTCTACTATTAACTGAGCAGAGTTGTATCATATTTATATATTTGTTGCATTTTGCACCTTGTCTTATATTTTATCTCCTATGGAGCCTCCCGGACCAACAATTTCACGCAACTTGCACAACCGGAGTGAGAATAAACATTTTCAATCTTCAATCTCTTGTACTCTTTTTACAGCTTTGCATCTCTAAATCTGTTATTTATTGTGAAAAGACATTTTACAGAGACTAGAGATATTGCACGCTTTGCGCGTTCATTTCTAGCATGCCTTGCACTTCAGTGCAGTTGAGCAATTGTGAACCGCCTTCAGTGGAACCCCTCCCTTTATTATAGCAGTGAGATTACAAAGCAGAAAGAAATACATTATGATCACTTTGATAATATTGGATTACACTGCTGTGTTTGTGTGGGGGTAAAAAGGCATTTTGAGTTTGGTTTCAAAGCATCACTTTAGAGAATATGAAATGAGAGCTAGTCCTACTCATGGTTTGTAGATCATGATAATGGTGCTACTAAAATTTGCAGTCTGTAAATTTAAATACCAATAGTTCAGTCAGACAATTCACATATTTAAACATGGAAAAAAATATTGGGAATAAATGAAAATTCTGATTGTATTTTGGAATCAAGGCTGTGTTTCGTATCACTCCCTGCGAAGGAACGGAGGCCACAGGTTGATGGTGGGGCGGCGGGGCAGTGAGAGATGTAGCAGCATCAACAGCGACATACTGGTAGCAACTTAAGCCGACCGCCCTAGTACTATCTGAACTTAACTATCTTCACAAGACTTTGATTTGAGAGTATGAATATATTTCAATATATTACTGAGTACATTTTTACACCTATATAGAGCTGAACAATTCATATAAAAAAAATCAAAATCACAATATAAACTTCTGCAATATCCATATTCCTAGCACAGGCTACACTTAATTGGGTCAATGACAATGACATTATGTCCTTAATCAATTCTAACATGTATCCCTTTATTCCATCAAACCTATTTAGTTGAATACATTTTCAGTACATTCAAATAATATGATTGTAATATTCAATCAAATAATTGCTTTCCCCCCTAATAACTTTCAGCCCTATAACAAAGTGTAATAGATTTAATTTTGCAATTGACCTTTCCAACATTCACTGCATTCACTGTCTGTATTTCAGATATCAAAATGTCACTGGACCAGCGACTGGTGATGTGAGAGAAATGTGACTTTACCAAGAGTCACAGTCTGTCAAGAGTGAGTGTGAGAGAAAAGAGCGAATGGGTGTGTGTGTGTGTGTGTGTGTGTGTGTGTGTGTGTGTGTGTGTGTGTGTGTGTGTGTGTGTGTGTGTGTGTGTGTGTGTGTGTGTGTGTGTGTGTGTGTAGAGAGAGAAGGCTCTTTCACACACAGATCACGCAAAATTGCAGTTTAGGAGTCCCGCAAAGCCAGCCGCCTCGCCACAGAAATTTCTTTCACACAGAGCTAGTCTGGGCACCTTTCACCCCGCTTTTTGTCATGGGGCATAAACCACGGAACCAGAATGAACACCGGAAAGCAGTGCGGCAAAAAACGTATTTGTTGCCGTTAGCTTGACGTCTCTTGCCTCGATTAATTGTCTGATGCAAAGCTTCTGTATTGGCTTAAAAGATGTGAGATTGTGAATCCGCAATGTTTCTAAAATAACTTCTTCAAAAACTTCGTTCGGTACGTCCATCTTTTGTTTTGTTGTTTGCCGTTTTTATACTTGTGTCAAATTGTCAAGTTAACGTAAAAGTTGACGAGCTAGAAACGCTGCCTTTCCTGTTTAGGGCGGGCTCTAGGCCGGAACCAGGTAGGGTGACAAAATCAATTGTGAACGGAAGCCAGGCTCTTTCTCGCCGAGAAGAGCCTGGTGACACGAGGTTACACAGCCAAGCAGCACGGCCACATTCCCGTGCTGCGGTGTACTTTCAGGTGAAATCCCCCGCTCCCGGATTGAAAGGCGAGCGGAGGGATTTCCAGCTCCTCCTAGCCCAAATGAACATTTTCATAGGTTAGTGTAGCCTAGGCTACTGTATGATGAACGAATTCATTCAACAACAAGACTTCCCTCCTTCTCCTAGTCCGCTGAGCAGGGAGGATAGGTGCACTTGCATGGTGGGCGGGCTCGCCGATCTGCCAACTTTCTGGCAGCGAAGTGTTGCATTAATTGCATTCAAGGAAAGCCAACTTTATTTATACAACACATTTCATAGAAGTAAATTCACTGACTAAGCAGATCGATATGGTGTCCCACTAAAATTGGAACGATACACGACTGCACGCCAGTCTTCTCTGTATTGTTCCAATTGAGTACGCTATACTAAAATTGGAACGATACACGACCGCACGCCAGTCTGTTCCGCCTTGCTGCTCCGACGCTATGACAAGCTTTGCTCCCGGGACAAAAGGCGTATAACAATTTACCACCAACGCGCGTTCATGACTTTCACATCGGAGGAGCGGATCCTATTTTCCATGCATTTTTCGGCTTTCAAGGCCGGTGTGAAAGAGCCTAGAGAGAGAATTTTCCAGAAAACTGGATTGTGCCAAGCTTCAAACAGCGGGTGTGTTCTTTGTTATGTGCCACAGTGTTTGCATTGGAAGCTCTTAATGGAACGCCTCTGCCTCCAGAGGTCCCACTCCGCTCCTCATCTCTATCCACATTGATCTAATCTAGACTGACAGCACTCCACTTGATCAAGGGATTCAACTGAACGGAACAATTCAAGGCGATGGAAAAGTAGCTATTTTTAAACTATCCAGAAGTGACACTTTCCATGTTGCTCATTTAAGGGTGGAAGTGTCAGGCATATGAAAGCTGCATTTTGTTGAGCAGAAATAGAGAGACAGACATTCAGACAGAGACAGAGATGAGGACAGCCAATGCTTTTAACGAGAGTGCGCTGTCACTTTCTAAAACAGGAAGAGGGACTGCGTCAAGCTTCAAACAGCACGACCTGCTCTTTGATCTGTGCCTTTTCATGGGAAAAAACCCATCTCCATCTTAAGAGGTTCCAATCTGCTGTATGCCTCTATTAAGAGACTTAAAATGAATGAATGAAAAACACTTTCAAACCCACTCGAAACAGCCCAGCAAACCCACTTTGTTGAGAACCAATGATTTAAGCCCACTTAGGTATGATGAATGAGCAGAAAATGACACCAATCAAGAGCGTAATCACTTCCTATTTACAGTAGGTCAATTTGTTTTTGTTTACATGTTTGTTCCTTCCTCATTTGTTGTGAGTAGGGTGGAAGTGTCAGGCATATGAAAGCTGCATTTTGTTGAGCAGGGATAGAGAGACAGACATTCAGACAGAGACAGAGACATTCAGTGCGCTGTCACTTTCTAAAACAGGAAGAGGGACTGCGTCAAGCTTCAAACAGCACAACCTGCTCTTTGATCTGTGCCTTTTCATGGGAAAAACCCATCTCCATCTTAAGAGGTTCCAATCTGCTGTATGCCTCTATTAAGAGACTTAAAATGAATGAATGGAAAACAGAGGAGATTCAGCTTTTCAGAGCACGCAATTAAAGCAATTAACCATTTTGCGTTTTGCAATTAGGAATTTGTTCATTTGCATATCTGCCTGAGGCTCAGGCACATCTCTACTAGTATAATTATGGTACTTATCCACAATCGCTGAAAATCCTCACTAGGGCTGCCCTCGCGCCACAGAACTGCACGATTGTAGACGGGCTTCGATATTTGTTCTTTGCTGATTGGATGAACAACAGCGTTCAACCAATCAGGGTAATCTGTGGCCCTGATTGGACGAGCAGCATCTGAACAGCATCTTGAAGCGTGGAAAAGACATGGCATCAAATTTGAAACGTTCTCTTCCTATATGAAAACCACTCGGCGAAATGTGTTTCTGATCGCATTTGATGCCTACAATAGGCTTACAATCTTCCTTTGTTTTGGGTTTACAACAGTTCATTTAAAAGATCAGATACGAGTTCGGGAGGCGGGGGAGGCGCAGGGCAGGGACCTCAGTTGCATAAATTATCTGGCTCAATACTTTATGCAAATGAGCAGGCGGGCGGGGCACACTCCTGGCTCCGGGAACTCCCCCCCTGTCCCACAATAAAACAATAAAAATGAATTTCATCATTTTAGGGGCAAAGCCATCTGGCCTTCAGCATTGCAAATCGTTTTTAGGGTGCAAGGCCACATGCCAGGGCACAAAGGCAATTACTCTATTGACATCATGAAGAGCAATTTTTCTGAAATGTGTATTAAAATGAACCAATTACACATCTTTTGCATAGGGCAGGCTACATTAAACTGAGGCCACTGACACTTTTAAAGCAACTGACAGTAGCAGGCTGGTAGCAGGGCACTGCCAAGGTGGCCTTAGGGATCTCAGGGCATCACGGCCAGAGGAGGGGGCAACTGAGGTCATGTCCTCCATGGCCACATGTGAGATGTAGGGCTGGGCGATATGGAAAATTTGCTTTTCATCATCAATTTAGACATCAGGATTGTGTCATGATATTAAAATATCTTCACATCATCACATTATCATTCCACTTAAAGATGATAAACGATAATATTGAATTATTGCCCAGCCCTAGGTTTATAAAACAACGGTTAGGTTTAGGCAACAAAGCAACTTGGTAGGGTTAGGGATATGGTTTGGGTCTGGGATTCGGTCCGCACTCCCACCCCTTCTCCGTAGTGCAACTTTGACCTATTTAAATGTTAAACTAATAACTTTGTTATTTAGCCCCTGTCTTCACTCTGGCTTTAAAAATGACCCCACTACAGCCTCTGAAAGACACTAATGCCAGTGTCCTCAAGGAGTAGTAAAACTTTTTTTCATGCACACATCTGCAAACCCACTCGAAACAGCCCAGCAAACCCACTTTGTTGAGAACCAATGATTTAAGCCCACTTAGGTGTGATGAATGAGCAGAAAATGACACCAATCAAGAGCGTAATCACTTCCTATTTAGGTCAATTTGTTTTTGTTTACATGTTTGTTCCTTCCTCATTTGTTGTGAGTAGAGGAACTAGTTACATTAAATGATAAGAGGGGATGGGTCTGATGTAAATCAAGCACAGATGTGATTCCTCACAGGTGTCCTCAGGGTGTCCTTGATTCTCTCTGCCATGTATTCATCCTCACTCAGCAATAAATTAAACTTTTTTGCTGTCATTAATTTCACTTCCCAATAAGATGCATTGCCTTTGCTGACAGGGTTTGGAGGTCAGATCACACTAGGCAGATCCTCATATGTAAATGTATGGCAGTATCTCTTTGACATGCATTGCTCCACAGTATCATCAGATGTTTTTAACGAGACAGACATGGTAATTAAACTACTTGACAGTATGAAGCCAGTGAAAACAATGATTACTACAATTGTTCTTCACATTCCATTCTCTGTAAGCATTCACACCCACATTTAATTCACATAGTCATATAGACTGCTCAGTAAGTTCAGACTAGTCTTCTTGTGCTTCTTGTTTTTTTTAAATTGTACCTTTCCCGTTTTCTACGATTGCTCCGATGATAAACAAGTGAAACACTTTGGCCTTGGCAAAGCTGTACTAGCCAGCACGTTAGCATCTCGCCACAACAACGGCAATCCCAACCGGGACAAACGCAAATCAAAACTACCCACCAGATCCGTTAAGGCATGCCAGCTGATTATAACTCTCTGCCTCCTGCTATCCGGGGGCATACACCAGTGTCCCGGGCCGATCAACAGCAGGATAGAGGCATCGCAAATAAACAACACTGCAGAACTTCATGATAGCGTTGGCGCTAACAGGCCGTTAGCAATCAACCACCATCAGTTAGCATGGCTCCCACCCCAGCTAACACAACAAACCGGCAGCAACAGGTGGCTGGACCTTCTTCACCTGCCTCCTCCGGTGTTCCGGTGGATTTTCGGTCTCCATGGGCCCGTACCGGACCCGCTCCAGGCTAGAGCAGCAGAGGATCCCATCGCGCCGTCCATCATCATGCCGCCCAGCGTCCTGGCTAGGATCAGCCCAGCGGCTGCAGAGGTCCTTGGTCCAGCCCTGCGCTCCCTGCGATCGGAGACCGGCGGTCACCAGCGGATCCCCTGCGAGTCTGTGCCAACAGAGCCCGGCCCACCAGCTCCGGAGGCCCCTGGTCCAGCTCAGCGTCCCCGGCGTTTGGAGACCAGCAGTCAGCAGCGGATCCCCAGCGTGCCCAAGCTGGTGGAGTCCGGCCCACCAGTTCCGGTGGCCCCCGACACAGCTCATCGTTCACGGCGTTCGGAGAGCAACGGTCAACGGCGGATTCTCAGCGAACCCGTTCCAACAGGGACCGGCCCGAATTCTGCTGTGGACACCATGGACAAACTGTTCTCTTCGAGAGGACTGCACGTCACACATCTCAACGTAAGAAGCCTTATAAATAAAATGGACGAAATAAGGTTATTATTTGCATCAAAAAAAGTTGGAGTAATAACCTTCGCGGAAACCTGGCTAGACAGTTCCATTAGCGACAGACAGTGAAATTGAAATTGAGGGCTACTCTGTAATAAGGAAGGACAGGAACTGTCACGGCGGCGGAGTCTGTATTTTTATTAACTCCATCCTGTGTTTTAATGTTAGACCCGACCTTGACCACGCCCTTATTGAGGCCGTTTGGGTGGATATTTTATTGCCCAAAACCAAACCCCTGCTAATTGGTGCACTCTACAGACCACCAGAGCAAAGCAACTTTTATGCAATCTTAGAGGTCTGCACAAACTCATGTAACTTTTTAAATCATGAAGCAATTTTACTATAGGTGACATGAATGTGGATTTTTTAAGTCACAATGGTCCCCTGTTTAAAACCCTGTCTGACTTCCTAAAGACTCTAGGTCTTACTCAGCTAATAAATAAACCAACCCGAATCAGCGACCAAAGCCAAACCTCTATAGATCACATCATGGTGTCGGACGAATCCAGAACCACTGTAAGTGGTGTAATAGAATATGGTATCAGTGACCATTTCATAATCTTTTGCTCAAGGAAAGTCAGAAGGCCCCCTGTAAACGCCCACAATTCGTTTAAAGGAAGAAGCCTCAGAAACTACAACATCGACAACTTCAATGATCTGCTTAAATCTACAGATTGGGTCCAATGTAACCGATAGCCGGGATGTAGACACAGCCTGGAACCAATTTCAGAGCAGCTTCCTCCAGGCATTAGAGAATGTAGCCCCCAGCAAAGATGTTAGAATAAAGCAAAGGTCTCAGCCCTGGATGAGCTCCGAAATCCTGGACACCATCAAACTCAGAGATCAAACACTGAGTGATTTTAAAAGAGGCAACGCTTCCGACCTTTTCACAGAATACAAATCCCTGAGAAATAAAGTACAAAAAATGGTTCTCGAGGCCAAGAAGCACAATTTTAAATTAAAAATAGAGAAACATAAAAATAACTCTAAAAAATTATGGTCAACCCTTATTGGAGAAAAATATAAGTTCCATGCCATTTCCTAATCAATAAGCTATAAGCTATAATTGCATACACATAATTAATGCTATGAGTCATTAGTCATAAGACATCTCACAAATGCATATTTGCACTATGCAGAGACACATAACTAGCTTATCAAGCAGGAGATTTCTCCCCTTTGCTCTGGCCTTCAGAGGGCTCAGCATGATAATGGTCATGAGACAGGAACAGTTGCTGATACAGACAGGAGCCCTGTAGGCTCCAAGTCAGGCCAGACTGGAGCAGCGCACACACATTTAACCCCCCCTCCTCTCTCTGCTTTCCTTTGCCTATAAAGCATATGTCAAATTGTGACATCGCCACTGAATATTTGGACTCTGTACATTGATCAGATGGTACATTGAGATTCAGTCTCTCCTATAACACAGTGTATAGGAGAATGTTATGGTAATAAATATACTTTCATAAGACATCTTCCTGGACTCCTGGCTTCAATTCATTTGGTTTAGATAGGCTGTTATAATTATCACATTAAGCGGATGAAGATTGGAAATTCCATTCTCTAACAACCCTGAAGCCCCTAGGGATGAAGGAAAAGGCTAAAAATAAGGGAAATAAGATCGGCCTAAATGGAGCTATTAGCTCTGATGAAGCTATGGTGGCTGACAGCTTTAATGAGTTCTTCACCACCATAGCCAACAACTTGGTCCAACAACTCCCCACTGGTACAGGAGAGTTTGGGGAACCACACGTGGTTAACTACTATGAGTCTAGGGGAATAGTTGAGGGGCAGTTCTCCTTTACTCATATAACGGATGAGACCACTTTTAAACTTCTTAAGGACCTAGATCCGAACAAAGCTACTGGTTTATGTAGATGCCATTACAGCAAAGTTCTTAAAGAATGCGGCAGAAGTGATTACACCATAACACACATTATTAACCTGTCAATATCCCAATCTGTAATCCCAAATGAGACCAAAAAAGCCAAGGTAACTGCTCTTTACAAAAAGGGCAGCAAGGTAGACCGAAGCAATTACAGGCCTGTGTCTATTCTATGTATACTTAGCAAAATCCTGGAGAAGGTATTGTATGAACAGATCTTGACCTATGTAAATCGATGTAACATTCTTTTTGACTTTCAATCTGGTTTTCAGCAGTCCTATTCTACAGACGTGCCTGGTTTACTTAACCGACTTCATTAAAAGGGAAATAGATTGTGGAAAATACTGTGGTATGGCAATGCTCGATCTGCAAAAAGCATTTGACACGGTAAACCACCGCATACTGCTGTATAAATTAAAAGCTATGGGATTTAGCAAAGAGGCCCTGGTGCTTATAAAGGCATACCTCATGGGTAGGACACAAGTGGTGGCAGTAGGGGGCACTCTATCAGAACCCATGGTCCTTACTTGCGGGGTCCCCCAGGGCAGCATAATCGGCCCTTTATAATAAATGATATGGAGGCTGCATGTACATGTCCTTTATTTCTGTACGCGGATGATTCCGCTCTGCTGGTAACTGGAGACTCCCTGGAAGCAGTTAGAACATCTCTGGGCGATCAGCTACAAAAAGTAAGCAGCTGGCTGTGTGACAACAAACTGTCCCTGCATCTTGGAAAGTCTGAATGTATTGTTTTTGGTTCAAAGTTTAAACTAAGGAACAAACCCAGTCTCTCGGTAGAATGTAATGGTGTCATCTTACAGGAGAAGGATTGTGTAACGTATCTAGGAAGCCAACTTGATCAGTGTATGACGAGTGAAGCCATGGCCCTCTCCGTCATGGGTAAAATTCATGCAAAGACTAAATATTTAGCAAGAATATCCAAGTTCCTGGACATGAAGACAATGAGGACTTTAGCTAAGTCCTTAAAGGAACACTCTGCCCATTTTCAACCAGCTTTGTATCATTAGAACATCAGTAGTATATCAGAAAACTGTAAACGGTTTTGAAGTCTGTCATTTAATTTGACAGTTATTGAGTGTTAAAGTGTGGACCAGTGACATCACTGGTACACACTAACTCAAATTAATAACTCATTAACTCAAATCAACTCTCAATAACTGTCTAACTATTCATCATTCATCTAGTTTGACAGTTATTGAGAGTTGATTTGAGTTAATGAGTTATTAATTTGAGTTAGTGTGGACCAGTGACATCACTGGTCCACACTAACTCAAATTAATAACTCATTAACTGTCAAATTAAATGACAGACTTCAAAACAGTTTACAGTTTTCTGATATACTACTGATGTTCTAATGATACAAAGCTGGTTGAAAATGGGCAGTGTTCCTTTAATTCAATGCCACTATGACTACACCTGTTTATACTGGTACAGTGGCATAACAAAAAAATCAAAAGACAAACTCCAAAAAGCCCAAAACAAACTCATGAGGGTCATCCTTGGCCTCAGCCCAAGAACGCACATTGGCCCATCCCACTTCAAAGAGTTGAATTGGCTCCCAGTTGAAAACAGAGTCCAACAGCTGAAACTTGTCATGGTTTATAAAATATTACATGACCGTTGCCCCAACTATTTCAACAAGTACTTCCAATACATGTATGTCCGGGACATCCATAGCCGGAACACAAGAGCCAGTGTAGCAGATCTGAAATTGCCTAATTTGAAGAGCAAAGTAGGAAGAAGCACGTTCCTCTATTCTGGGTGGGAAGAGTGGAACAAAATCCCCAATGAAATCAGGCTGGCAAATTCCCTGAATGGTTTTAAAAACCTTTTGAAAAAATTCTTGATGAGTAAACTAGGATAAAATACGAGTAGAGTCCCCCGTCGTTTTATGGTATGTTTGTTTTAATTTCTAGTTCCTTTTATTGTTTTTATCATTGTTTTATGGTATGTTTGTTTTAATCTCAAGTTCCGTTTATCCTTTGTCTGATTTGTATTGTTTTATCTGATGCTCTTATATTACTGTATGTCATGTTCTTAATCAAGGACTGAAGCCTTGTACTTGTTGCAGGCTAGGCTACATTTAAATTAAGCCCTACTTACCACTTTGGAATATGTTTTTATATATTCATTTGTAGGCTAGATACGTTGTTTGACCCCGCCGATCGATTGCAGCTGAATGGTGAGTGGAGAAATATCACTAAACCGGCATAAAAAGGTTACATAAACGTCTCCAAAGCACACGGTGCCGTGTGCACAACGGAGCTGAGGCTGACGTTGGGTTGGACATGGTCATACATGCCAGAATAGCCTATTAGATCTAAGCAATTTAATATGGGATCGCCTGCACACAGATGATTCATATCTAGGCTACTCCTGCATTTTGCAGCTGCAACTGTGTTGCTTTTGGCCTGTATGATGTGATTGAACTTCATATTATTTCCAGCATAGTCCTTGTATGAAATATGGAGATATGAGACTCTGCTGCCAATACCCTTTATGTGACCACAAAATCGTACAATGTCGATTCAGTTCAGCAGCCTTTTTTAATTTTATTATCATTTTTTTTATTTTATTTTTTATTGATAGCCTATAGGAATTATTCCATCAGTGCGGCAGGTCTAGTTTTAATTCAGATAACTACTGTAAACTAAACGTGAAATTGGAGGACAATATGTTGTAAAAAAAATACTGGGGATAAACAAACCTTTGATTCTGTGCTTCTAATATCTTGCTCTTGAAGTGATCCAAAGCTAATCACCTCAACAAATAACAAAAACTTCACCAAAAATATTACTTCATAGTGTATTTCATCTGATAGCAATTATGCAAAAACAAAATCCATGGAGAAAAAAAGATTAATTCATTGTCGTTGCTCTGAAGCAACACAGGAAATCCATATAGGTAATATTGAATTATTGATTTGAATTCATTTCTACAGGGCATAGAGATACGCTCCTAACTTTCCAGAGCAAAGGTCTAGGCAGCATCTCACAGCTGATTGTCTGCATGTTCCATCAACTGGTGATGGAGGTGGGGGAGAAACAGAAAGGCGGTCGAAGGTCAAAGGCCATTTTCATCACATCACTTCTGTCTCTCAGGAAAGGCCTCCAGTTTCATTTCTGCAACTGAACTGCACCGCTGTAGCGCATACACTCACACGCATACACACACAGCATGCAGACACACAAACACACACACACACACACACACACACACACACACACACACACACAGGATACACACGCAAAGTTCAGTACGCTCAATCATACTATGTAGTCGTATGAGAAACGGCAGACAGGCAGTGAAATGATTGACAGATTTGATTAACTTACTGGCACACCGCAGATCATTCCACACATACATGTAGCTGTCAATGCTCCATGGGCTGCTTATCCCAATCTCCTCCCCTAACCTCAGACCCATCATAACTGCTCCATCATTAAACCTGTGTGTGAAACAGCATGCTACAAGAGGCCTTAGTGAAATCAATGGAGATTAGCCGCACGCTGTGTTTCCATAGCAACCTAAGGCAAACTTTTGGAGAAACAGAGGTAGGCAACAGCACTCGAATTAGAGTAAATCTTGAGTTTTTTTTTAATTTATTAAGGTTATTTATTAAAACCTAAAAAAAAAATCAAGATTTACTCTAATTCGAGTGCTGTTGCCTACCTCTGTGTCTGTGATCTCCCTGCAACCTGCACCGATTGAGCTGCTTAGGACCTGGAGTTTTGCGAGCTATTCCCTTGCTACATATAAACCATATAAAGCCACGCTCTTTCCTGAATTAAAATTAAATGGCAATTTAGCGGTCCCCCTGACAGAGGAGCTGCTACCATTATAAAAGCCAGCAGTTCTCAGGCTTAAAGCCTCAATAATAGTTTGGGGGAGGAAAATGTAAAACTTCCTAAGATTATAAACAGCCAACAGTGATTCGTTACACTACTCATATACTTTTCCATTACACCCCACAAATTTGGTACTGTAATTGCGTCCTTTCTCATCAAAATTCAGACTGATGATGTCACTATTGACAGTCATTGCTTGAGTGACATCACTGATGACATCACAATTGCTTGAGTGACATCACTGATGACATCATCACTGATGACATCACTCACTCTTATTTTGTTTCAAATACTGTAGTAGTGGTACTGAGCACAAGCGTAAAGGGCAATGGTATTGGTGCGTCGCTATAGTAAGAAAAAGTACAAATAGAAAATGAGGATCCCCCCCCTCGCCCTTGCACTTACCCAAACAAAGGGCAATACCCCCCCCCCCCCCCCCCCCCCCAAATAAATAAATACATAGGATGCAATAACAACACCTGTTGCACCCTGGCCCTGGCACTCCTCTGTTTGCAGAAGGGAACAGAGTTAAATGGTAGACTTTATCTTACAAACATTCTAGTTAAAATTAAAGAGACTTACATTTTGAACATGGCCCAATCAATCAAATGGGCTAAAAATTGAACACTACAGTCTTTAGTCCTCAGATGAGATTCTAAAACACTGTATGGCAGCGAAAAGAAAACACATCAGCTTAGTAAATAAAATAAAATACAATACATTACAATACAATACAATACAATACAATACAATACAATACAATACAATACAATACAATACAATACAATACAATACCATATGACTGAGTGACAGAGTCATCTTATATGAGGTAGGGCGGATACACATTGCAAGGCCTGTTCCTTACTGTCCAAACATGAAAAGTAAAGTGCATTGAGATAACTTATGATGTGGCGCTATATAAATATTCAATTATGATTTGGTGCTATATAAATATTAAATTGATTGATTGATTGATTGATTGATTGATTGATATTGTGTGCATGTGTGTGTGTGTGTGTGTGTGTGTGTGTGTGTGTGTGTGTGTGTGTGTGTGTGTGTGTGTGTGTGTGTGTGTGTGTGTGTGCGCGCATGCGTGCGTGCGTGTGAGTGGGAGTAATGACAGAAATTACAATGGTGACTACGTAAGTTGATGTTGATGCCCCGCACCACATCCAGATATTCACCCAACCCTTTCTCATTCTGTTTATTCTGTGTATTTGGTTTATGTTCCATCTTGTTATCAATATTTAATCTATGTTTGCCCCCTCAGCGCCCACTGTATACCTGACCTTTCCTGTTAGGGGGATCCTTCCAGGATTTTTTGAAGGTCTAGAGACCAGCTAGGGGCCGGCAACCTTGTTGATATTAAGTGCCATTTTCAGATTTGCTTGTCAATCAGTCTATGCCGGGAGGTTTTTTAGCTGGAGGACCTGACATTTTCATCTGCTCTCTGCTGCTTTGGAATGTATGGAAAGCAAGGGGGCTAAGCAATCAGAGACCAAAGTCGCGTGGTCACTACTGTAAATATGCTAAATAACAGGCTGCATAACTGCAAATGGCTGTGGAATAGGTAATTTGGCAGGGAATTTCAACATTTCTACAAGAAATCTCAATTGCATACTTATTACTGTGTGCTGCCATGCCACTGGTTAACCCTTTGCGTTCCAGGGGTGGCACCAGTGCCCTAAGTTGCTGACTGACATCTGGTCTAGAGACAAATAAACCTGGCTTATTGTAGACTAGAATGTGAGGTTCTTCCTCAAGCACACTTCAGATGGATACAGCTATGACGGCAAATATCATGAACCAGCATTGCACCATAAAATCCATAGTTTGTTTTTAATGGTTGTACCTACCATCAGCTCTCCTGCTAAAACAAATTGAATCAAAATTTGCTCACAATAATTAGGCCTCCTTGAGGGGGCTGCAGAGAAATGAAGAATATTTTTTGACTTTAGTATATTTTTTTAGCACAATTAGATACAATTTCCATTACAATATGAACATTTTGTTATATATCTAAAAAAAAATCTTATTTTTCCCTTTTTTTTTTTTTTTTTTTACAATAGGTCCATCAGATGGAGGTGGCCCTGTAATGGCAAAAAATGCTTGTTGTTTGAAACAATTAATCAGTCGCTCGTTGAAATGAACAAAGGAGGATTTATTTCCAAGTAATGGTCTGTCTGTATACAGAGAGTCACCCTCGATTGGAAGTTTTTGAAGAAGTGCCCCAAAAGTTAACTCATATCTATATCTTATAACGAGCAGTGGCTGGCCCCCACCCTCCGGAGTCTGCTGTAAAGTGCCATCACCTCACCAGGGAGGATTCAACTCTCACTCTGGTCAGGCAGACCTACCAGCCTTATCTCCCTCACATGCCTGAAGGCCTTTGAAGCTCAGCAAGCAGAGATGATTAATCTTAATTATGTTTTTTAATGATGTTTTGGAACTACAGCATATCTCAGATGGGGAAGGCCACTCACCAACACTGAACACAGACAATAATGATCAACAATCAATCGATCAATCAATCAATCAATCAATCAATCAATCAATCAATCAATCAATAATTTTCACTCACAGCCCCAAAGGTGGCCTCTGGTCTAATAGTCATGAATTCAGGGGTTCTACCCGTTCAAGACAACTCGGACTGCCGGAAAAAATGGGTTCCGACCTGTAAAAAGTGAATTGAACGGTCGTCCAGGCCAGAATTACAGCTCGGAAATTCGGGTATCATTCAGAGCTCCGGTTTCTCCGAGTTGACGTCACAGCCACATCAAAATGGCTACTTGCATCGTTAATGATAATCACAGAATTATTATAAAGACGTTTGTTGACGTTTTAACACACAAGTTGAGTTCTTAATTATGTAATGTTAACGTTTGTATCATCTGTGTTTCGCTCTGTGTGAAATTCAGCATTCAGCATGTTCGGTTAGCATTGTTCGCTAGTAGGTAGCTACCATGCTAATGCGGGTTGCTATAGCAACAGTTTGGGCTTTCCCCCCGAGCGGGAGGTGCAGCGTGAAGGCAAATCTGTCCAGGGCGGAGGTTCCGTGTTGAAACCTCCGGCGGGCCGAGTTGTCATGAATGCGGTAGTACCCAACTACAAACTTCTGTAAGTTCTACCTTCTACATGTACTGTATACGAGGGTGAAGAATGGCCAAGATACAAAGGTCTCTGGTTTTAATAATCAGGTCACATTCAACACTGAAGCCAATTATTTCTGGCAGCTGAAACCAACAATATATTGTAGGACCTGGAGGGTATCATTATTTTGCTCAGTGGGCTAGCTGTGAATGGTATATGGACTGCAATTTTATAGCGCTTTCATCCAAAGCATTTTAAAACACATACAGTACCTTACATTCATGGACTGTATTATAGTGCCTTTTATCCAAAACGTCCTAGAAGAGATGCCTACATTCACAAGCACAATCATACAGCGATGGCGGCAGCGAAAGCAGGTGAGAAGCGATGCAGATATGAGCCTATCAATGTCTGTCATAAATCAGTGATGACATCTCAATTAAGTGACATCACTGATGACATAGTATATGACATCACTGACGATGTTACAATGCATATGACATCATCAGTGTGTATGACGTCATCAGGCGCACTGGCCCACTTGATGATTGTGGGACATGACATCATCAGTCACATCGCTTACTGATTGTGGGGCATGACCTCATTAGTAGGTATGACATCATCAGTCTGGGGGCATTTGCATGCTCAGTTGATGGATTTTGTTTGTTTACTAATATAACATGACAATTCGATCACCAGAAGGGTGAAGCTGCTTCTACAACTGACTTTGTACTGACTTTGCGACATCCGTCCGTCCATCCTTCCACTCGATCATTGTGGGGCATGACATCATCAGTGGGTATGACATCATCAGTCGGTCACTACTGGCAACCACTCGACAATTATCACGTGATTTATTATCTATAACTGATTTCACAAGTCGGGTGCTGTCATCAGACGGTTAACATTCTAAATTTCCCCCAGCTTACTTCCTGTAGCAGTGTTTGCTAGTGCAATGGACCCATTTCACAGCAACAGTTTTAAGGTGGTAAGCAAGAAGTAAAAAAAGCAGGTGTAATCAATACCAATAATGATGGCTCCATTCCATTGTGTTCCAGTGCGGCCCTCGTTAATGTTATTGACCTGCTTTACCACCTCAAAACGGTTGCTGTGAAATGGGCTTATAACCACAGGACATAAACTAGGTTCCAATCTGTTCCCTACCAACACAATTCTGTGAAAACGGTCTATAGAACATAATTACATAATTGCATGTATATGTATATGTATATACAGGTGCTATTTTGTAAGATAATTGGATTCTCTCTCTCTCTCTCTCTCTCTCTCACACACACACACACACACTCCCCTCTCTCTCTCTCTCTCTCTCTCTCTCTCTCTCTCTCTCTCTCTCGCTAGTGATTTGTTCTTGTTCCAACGTTATATCTGTGGAAAGGTCGTGCCGGGAATTGGCAGCAGGAGATCGATGTGCTTCATCAGGACTAAGATTCACAGTTCTCACACACACACACACACACACACACACACACACACACACACACACACACACACACACACACACACACACACACACAGCATGTTAAAAGCAATCACAATCAGCAGCAAGGATTTAACGTTATAATATACTGTTCCACACACATATTATGTGTGTGTGTCTTCAGTTCCTACTATTTTGCGGCAATAATGCCTTGCTGATTTCTTTAAGAGCATCTCTGATGCATTATAGCAGGTTTCATAACCGTAATATTGTTACCGCCTTACTCTAACCAATTTGCATCCCAGTGTTGAATAACTCTGAATAATTCTGAGACAGAAATGTGCATATTACAGTATGTACACATACTATACCCTTGTGTGCTCTTGGACTGATAAGGACAAATAGGTACATGTACGCCCACATCAGAAAAAAATCCCAGTGTCCGTGTGTGTATGTGTGTGTGTGTGTGTGTGTGTGTGTGTGTGTGTGTGTGTGTGTGTGTGCGTGCGTGCGTGCGTGCGTGCGTGTGTGTGTGTGTGTGTGTGTGTGTGTGTGTGACTTAGGCAGTATCAGTCTGCAGTGATGGATCAGGTCGTAGTGTTCTGTCTGAGAGCATCAGTCTCTCACATGCACGCACGCATGCATGCACACACACACACACACACACACACACACACACACACACACACACACACACACACACACACACACATACACACTGGAACAGGCAATCTCAGTGTATCAGAGAGGTACCATGTATCACAGATAATAAATGACTGCAGGTCTCCTAGGCCAGGAGAGACAGATGAGCGCTGCCAGAATGTTTACCTGGAGAATTCCAGATACTGACTTCGAGAAACTCCCTGAGCCCATGCAAAAACTATGGAAATTGTCATCATAATCATTATATTTGTCATCAGTGACATCTCTTAGAGTAAGTAACTAAACCCCAGAACAATCTTTTTCAGCTTTAAACCAATGGCTTTTGAGTAGTGTTGCTGAAGGATTCTGGGGAAAATCTCCACATTTGAGAGTAAACTATCATTCTCATGCCCCGAGAGTGCCCTCTAGGGGTTGAAACCCACTTTTGCAGTTGGGTCTGCTGATAGGGTAATTGTCGGTTGCGATGACATCACCAAGAACCCCTTTCCCACTCAGACTCAGTAATCAGTCAGTAATCAGTCAGAGTCAGTAATCAGAGTCAGCAGTCAGAGTCAGTAATCAGAGTCAGCAGTCAGTCTAAGCCACGCTCCCCAGCATTAAGCTTAATTTATACTTATTAGAAAGTGTCGCTCAGCACATGGTCGCAGACGAAAAAGAAAGTGTCGCTCATGGTGTTGCATTTATACTTCAGTGAACGTTCGCCTCGGTTCAACGGTCACGTGACACTCGAACGCTATAAGCAGACAGCCAAGGCAAGAGAGGGAATGGAATGCACAGTGAAACCACCTCGGAGGCAAGATGTAACGTAGGCCTACTTGGCTGCAGCCGCATATAAACGACACACAACCACAGAACTCACCTCCTTTCTCTCTGGGAAATTGGTCACGATGTTCTTTGTGATTTTCAGTCATACATCAAGGACAGGCTGATAAAAATAGCGGGGACAGGTTCATTAATTTAAATCGATCGAAAACCAAAACAAGGAAGTCAAGCGCATGCCTTCTATATAGCCAATCAGACTTGCGCAACACTGTGACGTAGTCAGCGACACTAGACATTTCATTAGGTAGCAGACACTGCTCGCCGACACTTGAAAGTGTCGACTCAAGTCCTCATTTCTGTTGGCGACCGTTTCAAAAGTGTCGGCAGACAAAGCATAAATTGGGCTTTAGCCTGATTTGCATTTTCTAAATCCCAAGTAAAGAGAGGTTTGACAGCAATAGTAGTGTAGCGTTTCAGGTAATCCAAGTATTACCTGTAATGTGATGTGCAACCTAAGTGTCTGGATTGTAGCTAGGAACTAATGTGTGTGGGTGTGTTCCTAGGGGGAAGGGGATATATGTGACCAGCGGCCGGGGCGGAAGCCAGTGAGTGCCATGTGGGCGAGCAGACCGGTTGTTGTGTCTAGAGCTAGCTGTGTGAAGCTAGCTGCTAGGAGCTAAAGAAGCCTGTGAATAAAGAACCTGTACCAACTACAACTCTCCGTTCCTTGGACAAATACCCACTTTGTTACATTGGTGTCAGGCAGTAAAGCGGTAACGCCTCTGATTCGGCCGGGAGAGGAGAGAGTGAGGAGGAACGACGGAGAAAGTTGGAGCCGACAGCTTTGGGCGCGAGCGAATAAAGTGCGGAACGGAGCCGCCAAAGATGAAGAGGGAGAGGGAAGAGGCTGTAGCCTCGGAGTTCGCGAGGACGAATGCTGCGGTGGAGGGCTCGCTAGAGGACTACATGTGGATGGAGGAGGGCCGTGGGCAGAGGAAGAGCGAAGCCGAGCCGGGCCCCGCTGGCAGACAGGCGGGGAGTGACAAGGCTGAAGCACGGCCCGCGACAGCGAGGGATGGCGCCCGCAGAACCAGGAAGGACGTGCCCGTCCCGAAATACAACGGTAAAGGCGAGTGGGAGCCATATTGCACAATGTTTAACGTAGCAGCGGACATGAATGGCTGGTCGAGGGAAGAGAGAGCCAGTCACTTGGTGATGTCGCTCGAGGGCGAAGCAATAACATGTGTGGCAGCAATGGCAGACACAAAAGACTTAGACATTGTGATGGCGGCCCTGCGGAGACGCTTCGGACGATGTGAAGAGCAGGCCATCGTAGCCGCGGAACTGTGTAACAGACGCAGACGGCAGGGTGAGTCGCTGCGTGCGCTGGCAACAGACATTGAGACTCTCAGCCGGCGCGCATACAGCCAGCTACCGACGGAGGCGCTGGATGGGTTAGCCCTAAGCTACTTTGTCCAGGCCATCGAGCCACGGGGTCTAAGCCAGAAGGTAACGCTGGGACATCCAAAAACACTGGGAGCAGCGCTGGAGTTGGCGCTGGAGATAGAGACAGTAGAAGGCTGGGATAAGAGCAGCGGCATAATGGAGGCCGCCCCAGTGGTGAGAATGGCAGCGGAGAGCCAGCTACAAGAAGAGCCAGCGTGGAAGACGGCCTTGGCAGAGCAAGGCAACATGGTGAAAGAGCTATCTGAGTCGGTGCGCCAGTTAACAGAACAACTGCTCCGAAGAGCGACCCTGCAGCCCACCCCACGAGACAATACCGGGGCCAGGGGGCCCGGGGCCATGCGCTGCTGGACCTGTGGACGCCCCGGGCATCGGGCCAGAGAGTGCCGCGGAGGAGCGTGGAACCAGGGAAACGGCGCGGGGCCCGTCTAAGAGGGGCGAGACGGGCCCCCTACGTCCTATTCCCTATGGCCACGTCACCGTTGGAGGGGGCCCAGCGGTACAGACGGGGAGGTGGGGCGTCGCCTTCCCCCGAAGCAGACGACATCGCCGGCGCTGTCAACATGCAGAACGGGCCGCACACGATGAACGGCTGCCATGTTCAGGTCCGCCTGCAAGGGAAGCCCTGTGTCGCCCTGGTGGACACGGGGTGTACGGCAACGCTGGTGAACTACAACATGATGCCAGAGGGAGCGCTTCTGGAGCAGCCAGCGGACCAGCTGCTGAGGACAGTATCCGGTGAGTTGATGCCGATGAGGGGAAGGGGGTCCGTGATGATAACTGTGGGGGGACAGACAGTGAACTTTCCGGTATGGGTAGTAGAGATGGCGGGGCCCTGTATCTTGGGGGAGGACTACTTGACGCTAAACCAATGCACAGTAGACCTAGGGAAGAGCACACTGACGTTTGCAGGGGGGCCGGTAGTCCAGATGGGTCACCCTCCCACCGCTCCAGGGGAGCAACCAAACGTCAATAACATCACTGTATACCGCGTCACAGTTGAGCACGGGCCCCACGCGGAGCCGCAAAAGAGACTGTGTTGGACATGTGGAGAGCCGGGCCACGTGGCGAGGTGGTGCAGAAGCGGTCCCGGGAGACGGACCGGGTATGCGGGACAACGACATGGACAGCAGGGAGCCTGCTGGGCATGCGGCGAGATTGGACACCTGGCTAGAGAGTGTCAAAAGGCTGTCGGGGACCGGAGGGCAGCGGGAGAAGAGAGACGTGCAGGCGGCGGACAGGTGAGACTCTGCTGGACTTGCCGTTCGCCTGGGCACTTAGCCAGAAACTGCACTGCGCCCCCCACGGTTGCTGTGCGGAAAGCCGAGGTGGAGAGCGAGGCCGGTTGTGTTCCCCCTGTGGTCCTGAACACGCCGTCCCCTGGGGAAGGGGGGCGGGAGGACGACCGAGTGCAGGAGGTGGAGGAAGACGAGGAGGACTGTCCAGATGTGGATCTGGAGGACGACAGAGCGACCATCAAGGATGTCGACGTGAGTGAGTGGAGACGCAGGCAGGCGGAGGACGCGGAGATCGGTCCGGTGCTTGCGTGGGTGGCGGCCGGACGCCGGCCCCCTGTGGAGGAGACTCACATGTTTTCCGGTGCCACGAAGGGACTGTGGAACGTGTTTTCCGACCTGCGGCTGGATGAAGACGGGCTGTTGGAGAGAACAGAGCACGGGGTAAAAGGGAGGCAGGCGGTTGTACCCGGTTGCCTGCGAGAGTTGGCGCTTAAGGGGGCACACAAGGGCCCTGGTTCCAGTCATTTTGGGCCCGAAGAGACACTCACCCGCATCCGTGGACATTTCTACTGGGGCAAACAGAAGGAGGATGTGCGAAGATACTGCGATGCGTGTGAGGACTGTGGGGCACAGAGGGGGGACCGTGCTGACTTACACTGCAGAGGATTAACCCCACTGGGGGTTGAGCGGGACTAGCGTGCTTCAGGGGGGACAGAAGCTGTAAAAGGGGGGATGGAAATGGAGTTTAAAAAGAAAAGTTAAGGAAAATGTGGGGGCTTGTGTTTAATTGAGATGTGGGGGTTATTGTTGAATGGGCTATTGTGTTGAATTTAAATGAATGTGTGAAAAAGAAGGAAATAATGAAAACTAGACATTATGGAGTGCCTAATGGGAAACTAGACATTATGGGGGTACCTAATGGAAAACTAGACATTACGGAGTACCTGATGCAAACTGGACATTATGACGGGGGTGTTGGGAAAAAAGAAGGGACTAATTGTGGGGAATTGAAATGTTGTGGGGTTTGTGGGAATTAGATTTTGATGTGGTGATGGGAAAAATATTGTGTTGGGTGTGTTTTGGTACAGGGGGATATGTGTGGGTTGTGGGTGTTAACGTGGGCGTTAACAAATGTTGGGTGAGGAGTGTGTAGCGTTTCAGGTAATCCAAGTATTACCTGTAATGTGATGTGCAACCTAAGTGTCTGGATTGTAGCTAGGAACTAATGTGTGTGGGTGTGTTCCTAGGGGGAAGGGGATATATGTGACCAGCGGCCGGGGCGGAAGCCAGTGAGTGCCATGTGGGCGAGCAGACCGGTTGTTGTGTCTAGAGCTAGCTGTGTGAAGCTAGCTGCTAGGAGCTAAAGAAGCCTGTGAATAAAGAACCTGTACCAACTACAACTCTCCGTTCCTTGGACAAATACCCACTTTGTTACAGTAGGAACAGCATGATTTTGATATTTATAATGCATACATAATCGGAATGCTAAACTTTTTCCAAGACTGCAAATGATCACAATGCAAACAAGCACAGATCCTGTACACGCCACGTTTAGTTGCCCAAAGGGTAGCCATGGTACAGCCACGGACTCTTAGTCAATGCTGACCTCTAGAGCCCACTTTCAAGCGTGATTGAAAGGTTAATTAAATGCAATCCCCATAGCTGTGTGTTGTACACCATTTCCCTCCTTCAGGCAACAGCACAGTCAGACAATGCACAGATTGGTCGGTAATTCTGTACACTGACCATTTTTTACATGTTTTAATAAATCTTTAAGATGAAAAAACAAAGGGGGATCTCCGTTCTTTGTGTATTTTATAGAGCACTCAAACTAATGGTAGACAACAGCTAAGAGATTCTAGTAGCCTACATTTGGATGCTGTCAAAGGTTTGGTTATGTTTATATTGATTTTATATGAGGAAAGGAAAGAGATCCTAAATCCATGCTGGATTGCTGTGCTGACTCAACCAAATGAAACAGACGTGTTCAAGTAGAAAAATAGATTACCAACTTTTTATATGAATGTTTTGTATGCTTTAATATCCCAAATCAAATGGAATGGGATTAGATTTTGAAGGCAAGGATCTGACAGACCATTCACACTTTGAGGATCAAAGCTGAAAGTGATAATCTGTATACCATTGTTACGGTGCGGCTTGGAAAGTGTTTATCTGATCCAATATTATCATATTAATTTGGCATCGGCATATAGGGGTACATTCTTATTCTTATTAGATTATTATTACATTCATATTATCAAACTCAAAACCGGCCACCGTAAACTAGAAATGTACATTGGTTTGGGCTGGAGTTCTGACCTAAATGAGTTCCAGTACATCTGCTCGGGAAAACATGGGCTTGACAAGCATCTACTTCCATGTCGGTGGTCGTTTTTTCCTAACAATGGAATGCAGCAATAGAGACACTGCATGTAATAGGCCACGCCCATCACGGGGGAAGAGCTCCGTTCATTTCCACACACCAGCGTAATTTTCCTTGAATTAAACATAGCTAAAAGCTGTTGTGTGGTGGGGCTGCGCAGACAACAAATGTAAAAAATCGCCAGTTAAAGTTTCTTGTACTACAGAGCAAAACAAGGAAGCCATTGAGAATTGGCGAGAAGAAAAATGTGGATCTAGCTGTCAAGAAGTAAGTTGGAGTGTTCATCTTCCGTATATACGATCTTTTGGTGCAACACGCAAGCATGCACGTGACATAGGAGAACGCCAGGATTGGACAGGAGTTTGTGTTTTGCCCCGTCTTGGGCGTGGTTTCTGAATGATGACGCGTTACGCAGTGTCTCTATCGCATGAAGGCTTTTGGCCCTACATGAAAGTAGTCCTGCCCGTAGCGTCCTCTGCTCTGACCCACACCGATTCGCAGTGTCGGATCGCGGACCTCTTGTCTCTGCGCCAGCTCCGTCTGGACCACTTGGCAAGTTGGCGTATCCAAACGGTAGTTCTGTTGTGGCCAATGCCTTGATACCTTGATAAGGTCCAGACAGACAGCTACAAACATCCAAGGTGAAAACATCTACTGGGTTCAGTTCAATGTGAAACAGTCAATGAGTCATTAGTTCATTCATAGGTAGTGGTAGGCCTACATGTATCTCCATCAGAGGATGGAAAATGCTCATTTTGCCATGCACCCACTCAGAGCTCACGGCTCCATCGTCCTTCTCAATCCAGACTGACGTAAATGATTTCCGCTCCTCACGGTAAGGGCCGCCCTCTGCTAGGTCAAACCAATCAACAACCCAAACCCCCTGATGCTGTGAAACCTTAGCCAATCAACCATGATTGACAGCCAACCTGAGAAAGGGCTTGCTGCCCGAAACGTTCCACTTGGTAGGCTACCAATAAATGTTTAATGGGAGTTTTTTCTAGTGTGCGGACTCTATTTTGTTTCCAATTCTACTTGCACCTCTGTCCAGCACCTAGTTTCTATCGTTTTTTGGATGTGAACTTTGACAGCCAAACTAAACAATGACTGCTCCTGAATTAACATGACTGTACATTAACCATTTGAGACTGATTTAATCTGAGCAATGGCAACTCCTAAATGCTGTCATGATCTGGTCATTACACCATTGTTATCTATCTCCCACATACCAGTGAAGAGAGATGAATTCCTTCATGGTGATAAGCCTTGAACCATCTGGGGAGAGTGAAGGAAATTACAAAGACAATGTACGATGTTATTGGAAAACCCCAGGTACATATGCCCTACAATACACACTAACAATAAAGCCCACACACCGGACTAGTAGTCCCCATGTTTCCCCTGCTACAGCACCTCAGGGAGATAATGTCCCTACTACCATATTACTATTCCAATTCATTCATTCAATTACCAATTCAGATAGTGTACAGTACACAGAGTTCATCATGAGCTTATTGTTATTATTCAGATAGTGTACAGTACACAGAGAGTTCATGAGCTTATCGTGATAAATGTGCTTTGCCATTACCACCTTGCACCTAGCAACATCATAATTGTAGCTATTGTTGCAGGAAATAATGCCTTCTGTTCTGTGTGTATTATTGCCATATATTAAACAGTTGGTGTACAACCGTTATGATAGCTTAATTTGAAAATGTACAATGCTGGGCTTTAACTCAAGGTGTCCTGCAGTGACAATGGCATAAAAAGAATGAATAATTACTTTAATTTCACACCCATGTTGCAGCTATTCTAAAGAGTTCATAGATATTCCCCTATTGAGGCCGATAAAATGTACCTCCTTGGCAGTTCAAAGAGCTATTTGAGCAGCCAGAGCATCTCAAATGGACAGGGTCTCAATGGTAGCATCAGCAGAAAAGATTACATTGGCCAGATCTCCCCCAGATGTAAACAAGACCACATGTCTTCTTTGCTAGGTCCCAGTAGGAAAGCCCCAAGATAACAATATTATGATGCTGTTTTCCACAATTCTGACACAACTGCCATAAAGTGCACACAAACTTAACATGTAAGCCTTTCTGTAACGTTCGTTAAGTTCCATCTGCTTTATTTAATAATCAATGGCCATAAAGCAGATACACATAGTTATTGGTATTATTTATTAGTCGTAAATGTATAACTCCATTGGCCTGATTTCATAATCAATAGCCATAAAGCAGATACACATAGTTATTGGTATTAGTTATTAGTCATAAATACATAATCAGACCAGAATTTATCTAGGCCTATGTGTTATGCATTTATGACTAATAACTAATACCAATAACTATGTGTATCTGCTTTACGGCTATTGATTATGAAATAAGGCCAATGGAATTTACATTTTCTCTATCACACCCGTACTGTACTATGGAGGTACATATGTTACTCATTTAGTTCCGCAGTAGTGCTGCAGTACTGCTGCAGCGGTAAAAGTGGGGGCCTTTAAATGTCGTCTTTGTTCTTTAACAAAAGCCCCCTGTTCAACAAAAGCCTGCTGCCAGCAGTAGTGCAAAACTAAATGAGTAACATACACACAGACACAAATACACTGACAATGACTAATGTTCTAGACTAAAGACTAACATTCACACCAGGGCGATTCTGACAAATTCATGCGAAGTCAATACAAATGCGCGAGAAGATGTGATTTCGCTATGGGTGGCGCAAATGGGGCGAGCGATGTGAATTTTCGTGGCGCGAATGACACAATATTCGCCTCATGGCCCATTCGCTACAGCTGAAATTTCCAACTTTTAGCAAATAATTTGTGCGGCCAAACTCGCACAAGTGAAGCTTTTTTCGCCATGGTGTGAACGTACCTGCACAGCTAGGGATCTATTTTCATAATCTGCTGGTACGTGCACCAGATTGACTATCTCTTCTGACTGATTCACCGGCATTTTCATTTGTTTACACAGGGAATTAGGCCTTCGTTGGTAGTTGCTCGTTTAGCAGTAATTTTCATTTAGCAACCCCACCTGAAATGTGATGTGTGACATTGTGCAAGTTTGTCCTGCATATAGAACGCAAAAAAAGCCCCTTGTGTCGTTGCATGCGCGGCTTGATAGGCTGCAGTACTGTAACTGGTATAATCCTTGTTGATACCAATACCATACTGTGATAACTGCTTGATTTAGGATTAGACTTTGATATAAATCACGGTTGAGCCTCTGGAGGTGTCGCCTAATACATCTGTGATGGAAGGAGCCCACTTAATAACCTCAGTGACAAACCTAAATGCGTGCGCTCAACCGTGTAACATTTAGAGTAGACGGCTGGTGAATGGTGATGGCCCTGTAGATTGATGACAGCAGAGCCAGATGTCCTTTAGAGTCACCACCACTTGAGTTAGTACATCATCCTGTTGATGTCTGAAATGGGCTCACCTCAGATTAAGGCACAATGGATTGCAACATCAAATCCTGTGTGTTGATAAATGCCTCAAGCAGAAGGGGGGAAAAAAACAAGATACAACATTTGTCTTTATATACACATGCAGCATGACCCATGGAGAACACTGAAGGGAATTTCAATATCTCCATCAAAGTGTTTTTCTTCATTGATGATTGGCATTATGGGCCATAGCCAAGACATTTATTTGCAGTGTATTCACCCATGGTGATTCTGCACCGCCCACACAAGGGCCTCAGTTTCTGTGAGCAGCAGGCCTACTTAAAGTGATAGTACGAAATGTGTGTGTGGGAGATTTGAGCTGTCAAAAGGGAACAAAAGGCTCGCTCCTGGCCAATCCTGGCACTTGACTGCTGCGTAGGCGGGCGCAGGGCGTGTTCTGCCAAAATCTCCAGTGGGATCATAATAAGCGGAAACAACAGCAACTTGCTTCGACTCTGCCTACCCTCGCTGGGTGATGTGAAACCCGTCAAGAACTGTGCGCCACTTGTGATATCTTTCTGTTTTTTTAGTTTGGGGGGCGGGAAAAGTGTCGCCACACACACAAGTTCATAAATGTTGCAATACAGAGAGATGCAATGGCTTTCATCAATGGGCGATGGGCTCAATCACCATTGTGTTAACTCAGTTGAGGATATATAATGACTTTACAGACATTTATTTACATGAAAATCTTCCGTATTATCACTTTAAACTGATAATCACATTGTTTTGGTCCCTCTGCTGCAGGTATTGTCCATCCCAATTTAACTTAAAATTAAAAAAATATAAATAAAAAAACTTGTTATTGAGTCCAGTGGCTCTCAAACTGGGGGCGAGAGCCAAAATAATCTTTCATTTACAAGATGGTTCATTGAAGATGATTCAAATCACAATTGTATTGAGGTATTATAATGTTTTGCATATTTGTATTATGTAAGTATTTTATCATACAATATACCGGCATACCAAAATAATCAGCTTCCTCCAATAATATATCAGGGTGTAAATTCAAACCGTGCCTTTCCTGAGCTTGCCAAGGAGCTACATGTAGGCCTGTTTTTATTGGCATCTTTTAAAGAAATATAGATGAGCAATATTATGTTCAGCTTAGGTGGAGACCAGCGACTGGGATATTACCTACACAGTTGTGGATAATCTACTTGGCCATAAAATGAACATTTTATAAATAAATAAATAAATAAACAGACCAGAGACCATCTTGTGATGGGATCACACCAGCTGAAATGCCCGTGACTTAAAACGAATGTAGGGGCGTAACATGTGTGTGTGTGTGTGTGTGTGTGTGTGTGTGTGTTGGGGGGGCAACGACGCACGGGCTCAATGTGTGTGTGTGTGTGTGGGGGGGCCACGGGTTCAATGTGGGAGGGGGGCGTGCACGGGCTCAATGTGTGTGTGTGTGTGTGTGTGTGTGTGTGTGTGTGTGTGTGTGTGTGGGGCGGGGGGCTTGCTCGGATCACACCCATTTTCATTTTGATGTCAACTACTGTACACACCTGTAAAGTTTTGTGGCTGAAGCTTGCACGGTTTGACACTATCGTTCCCCAAATCTGTCCACTGACAGAGAGGCAGACAGACAGACATAGAAACCCCTGGCCAAATAGTCAATAGGTTACGCTACGCTACAATTGGTGTCTCCATAACACATTTTGCCATGTCAACACGCACACATACACATATACACATATATATACACACACACACACACACGCACGCACGCACGCGCACGCACACAAACACACACACACACACACACACACACACACACACACACACACACACACACACACACACAGATTCACAAGCGGAAAATAATACCATCACTGCAGCTGGTAATAAATAAGAATTCTGCCAGACCTCCCATACAGCATTCATTGCCTGAGAGACTTACCTGTTTATCTTGGCCTTAATATAGCTGTTGTTGACAGAAATTGATGTTCTAGTAATTCTGCCTGTATCCTCTCAGAGAAGAGAGGGATTATCTTCATATCAAAATCCCACAGGAGAGGATCATGTACAGTGAGCGAGCAGCAAATAAGAAACAAAGTAACATTCTCTCAGCGAGCCGATGATTAAACTCAAATCCCTCAGGTTTGTGGGAGCTGAGCGATGCACATACTGTATAGAATTTCACAGCCTTGTCACGCTCACACGAACGGACACAGCAGGGTATTTTTGACTGCTGTATAGCCTAAAGGATTTAAGCAGCATCCCCATCTTCCTGTTTGTCCATCATCGTCAACTTTGTGCAAAATTCTGTGAAGTAGGCATGATCTCCAAATGTGCTGTGTGCACAATTTGGTGGAGATTGAGTCAACATCGTAGTAGAAAAGAAAGGAGAAAAAAGATCAAGGTGAAAATGAAAAGTACACTATGTGGAATGTGTATTAGTCTTAAGACTATAGAATCTGAATGTGTTCCATGCCGGTCAGGAGTCATTGGCTAAAACATCAAGTTACAGTAGTTGTTATTGCGTGAGAAACCCATGTATGTTATATTCTTATATACTCAAAGTGGATTGTTATGGAAATAGCTTCTCTATCCACTAGTCATTCTACTGCTTCCTGCTGCGCTAATTTAAACACAATAGCACCATATAGAAATTTGGTGTGTGTGTGTGTGTGTGTGTGTGTGTGTGTGTGTGTGTGTGTGTGTGTGCGCCCGTGCGTGCGCGCGCGAGACACTGCGGAGCGCGTCATCATTCTGAAACCACGCCCAAAACGGGGGAAAACACAAACTCCCGTCCAATCCTGGCGTTCTCCTATTTATATGTCGCGTGAGAAATTCACTTCCCCTGGATGCCCACAACCTCAAATCAGGCCTGCTTCAATATTAATATCACATTTCACACCAAGTTTATCCTGCCACACACACACACACACACACACACACACACACACACACACACACACACACACACACACACACACACACACACACACACACACACACACACACACACACACACACACACACACACACACACACACACACACAGACAGCAGAGTGAAAGTAAATTGTGACAAATTCTGCAGCTTCTGATGAAGGTATTTTTGCCAACAGGTTCCTCTGTACGTATTTAACTATTGATAATGAGTTTGTGTGTAATGTACTGTATAGCTTGACTTGTGTTTGTAGGTGTCATTTTGGTATGGAGTTTTACTCGTCCAGAAATGCAGTAAATAAACTCCATGAAAACACTCTGGACCTCATTCATTTCTCAATCTAAACCGTGGGGGCCCACTGTATCATGTTGGGCCCCAAAATGTCCAGAAACGGCCCTGATCAAAGGTTTGTGATTGTTCCTCAAATCCCCTAAGCTGATTTGAACCCATCCTGTTAACCTTTCACTATGCAGGACTGTTTATGTACGTGTCAAAGTAGAACGTTGAAGCAAGGGATTATGTGCACCTGAGCAGGGAGAGAGAGAGAGAGAGAGAGAGAGAGAGAGAGAGAGAGAGAGAGAGAGAGAGAGAGAGAGAGAGAGAGAGAGAGAGAGAGAGAGAGAGAGAGAGAGAATCCCTCTTGCCAGAGAGGAGTAGGAGAGGTATGATGAATTCCTTCACAGACAATGTAATCAGGGAAAGGATGTATATGCCAGCTAATTGACTAGAAGCTCAACAGTGATTTGGTGTCTCATTGTAGTTTTTGCCCAATCCCTCCACAAGAAAAACTATGCTAATCCTGTTCACATCTCAGGCAGACTCATAGGGAGTGGGAGTGCAGGAGCCGTGCACAGAATTAATATCTGTCTGCTATCAAAAGGCTTCAATCTAGGCTACAAACTAAAAAAAAGTATAAAATAAAGAGAGAAGAGGTGGGAAGAAGAGGGAAAAAATATATCCATGTTCAGCATGTGCGTACAGTAAACACGTGCATACAAACGATAAAGAAGCACATTCAAACACAAGGCCATTTAGATGAGAACGATGATGCGTAAACCTGAGATGGTTTTCCAGGCAAGAGGTCTCTGTGTGAGCTACTGTACAGGATGCTGATATTAAACCATCATCATCCTATACAGTTAGCTTACTTACAGCATACAGTACATTAGATTAGACACCTTTCTAACATGAGCGTCTATCAAAGGCATGATCCTTGTAGTTGCAAATAAAGACCAACTGAGCGAACGCTGTTGCTGATTAAATCCTTATCACCGACTTGGGCCTATGGGTGATCCATAAAGGTGGACCTTTGGACTCTGGACCTTTGGGGCACCCAGACATCTGGTGTTGTGGAGTCTGCCCTGTTTTGGGAGTCTGACAACTTTATCTCTGATGGGAGAGACAGCCTCCCAGACTCATATCATCATGACAAGAATCTCATCCATGAACATGATCTGCAGTTATTTTATTTAAAAAAAAATTGCCGAAGTGATCTATGTCATTGTAATCATGATCTAAAGGTCTTTCCATTCAAGAACAACCTGCAAAGTCCTTGAAATCACCTCCCCAGGTCGGATTGGGCTGAAAATCAGCATGGCAGTGTTATCTGGGGGAGGTCTTGGGAAGGTTGTAAAGCCCTGGGAACCATCTGGAAAGTCCTGTATGATGATATGGCTTTGTAGATGGATATTACTGTACATGCATATTATTAATACATCCGTGCCTGTAATCTCTTTCTCTGGCAGCAAAAATTATGACAGCTTTACCATCCAATATGAATCAGCCACCAGCAGAGAGAGACAGAGAGCGAGTACGATAGAGGGGCTGTGGGGAGAGGGGTTTGGAATTTGGGGATGAGGAGGATGTGGTGCATGGATGTGTGTGTGTGTGTGTGTGTGTATGTGTGTGCGCGCGTCCGTGCCTCTGTGTGTGTATGTGTGTGTGTGTGTGTGTGTGTGCGTGTGTGTGCACGTGTGTGCCTGTATGTGTGTGTGTGTGTGTGTGTGTGTGTGTGTGTGTGTGTGTGTGTGTGTGTGTGTGTGTGCGTGTGCGTGCGCGTCCATGCCTTTGTGTGTGTATGTGTGTGTGTGTGTGCGCGCGTGCGTACCTGTGTGTGTGTGTGTGTGTGTGAGAGAGATGCGGTAAGTATGTTTTCCTTGTTGCATCAGGCCCGGTTCTACGGGGGTGCAAAAGCATGCATTGCACCCTTATTTTAATTGTCTGCATGCTCAGTTGAAAAGTTAATTTTTTTTTTTTTTTAATAAATGCTACAGCTGCACACTTACTGTTTAAACTTGAATTATAGTTGTTGTTTTTCTTTGTTCTTTGATGTGATTTTATGGCTTTTTGGCACCTATATGTAACCTTTTAAGGTTCAGATAATTGTATTATCATTATATGGTCCAAATATTTCAGTAAAGCACTTAAAACACTTGAAATATTCTTGCTTGGGTGGTATCATTCTACTTGAAATGATGGTCAAATGCATTATTTTTTAGTAAAATAACATGTCAAATTTTTCGGCCGGCCACCCGAGTGGGCCCGGCCTCTGGCCGGGCATCTGCACCCCTTCCTATCTAGGATGCACCCCTAGTCACCTTGTTCTGGAACCGGCCCTGTGTTGCATGCTGTTGCTTTGATATTGATCCTAGTATTTGTAGTGGAGTGGAGCTCCCACTGTCTTGTGTTCAGCAGCAGAGAGAGGCTGTCCTCTGTAGACACAGGGATCACAGAGCTCACACTGTGGCAACAACCTCCTACACATGGATTTGGAGTGTTGCTGTGTTATCTATACAGGGATAACACCATGCTTCACATTCAGCTTCACGGCCAGCACCACAACACACTTCTCCATGTGTGTACTTCTGTTCCTTTCTATAGATTTCTTTATTCACCTTGAGCACCATTAAATGGTGAATAACCATTTACAGGCCTTATCTACTCTGCTATATACTGCTTATCAATGGTTCCTTTCTAGATATTTCAAGGGATTAGGCCAGATTTACTGTAGGATTATTTCTCTTCCTGGATTTAATCCTTTTACATTATCAGGGCAGCAACACTAGCATTGGCTTGAAAAAGCTATGGAGATAAGGAGCTTTTTATATATTCCTGCTTTAAATTAGATTAGATAGCAAGTAAAACACAATTTTGATTGGGTTAAAGATCACCTACTATGAAGTTAAAAACTGATAAAGAAGACTGCCTGCCTATCCAATTCACTCCAGTGAAAGCTGTGTAACAACTACAAGCCTCAATAGGCTACAGTACAGTACATCACATCACATTGACATTAGGACAAAAGAAGGGGATTATAGTGTTGGGGGCAGAGGTCGCCTTAGGGGATCAAACAAAACACAGAGAATCAGAAATTCTATTAGAAAGAAGCAGAGCTGTAATATAGCGCTGCAGTACAAAGGGACAGGTGATTGGTTTCTCTGCTGAAACATTTGTACAGTTTGAAGGGCATTGTGCCTCAGTGGTCAGATAATGACTGGGTCACTGGATGATCAATACAATGGTCATCTCAATTAGTCACCCATGTAAGCCAGTGACAAACCATTAAAATGCCAAAGGAAATGTAAAGGCCTGCATTCCAGGATGTAGCATCTAATTAAGGCTGTCTCTTATTTTTCATTTATAAAGATGATGATATACAGTGGGGTCCCCGGTCTGAGTTCACTACCAAGAACAATCCCCCCCATCATTTATCAAAAACTAATACACATTTTAACTTGATCTGCTGGTCTTTCAGATGGCATTGTCACTTTAGGTCTTCCAGGTCTTTAGATGAAAATTACTTTTTTTTTTATGTTTTTTTTTGTACTGACCCCTTACAAACTTAAATTTAGTTGTAATTTGGCGCCGCGCATGTTTTTCAGCACTCAGGAGACCAATTTGCCCCCCCCCCCCCCCCCCTTCCCCGAACTGCTTCACAAAGGTATTTTGACATTGTTAGGTACTGGGAACTGGGAAATATTTTTCAAGATAATGCACCTGACCTGGGTTCAATTTGGGAGAAAAATCTGAAAAAATAAATAAATAATAATGATAATAAATAAATAAACAAACAAACAAACAAACAAATAAATAAATAAATATATATATACATACATACATACACACACATATAATGTATATACCGCTGCAGCAGCACCGTGTTAACCCAGCAGTAAAGCGGGCTTCAGGAGAGGTGTAACAACTGTACACTGTAACATTTGTATCCTTTGCAAGTGGGTTCTTCCAGTATGGCTGGATCAGTGAGCACACACACACGCACGCACGCACGCACGCACGCACGCGCACACACACACACACACACACACACACACACACGCAATCACACACACACACACACACACACACACACACACACACACACACACACACACACACACACACACACACACACACACGCATTCAGCTGTAATATCAGTGTTCTGCAAAAACTTGTGTTCTTAACTTTGCCTTTAGTTTGCACAAATGAGAAAATTAACAGTTATCAAAAGTTGTTTCAACACTGCTGTAGCGGAACAGCTGCTATACTGTATAATGATCCGCACAGTTGGAAAACCAGAGGAGCATGCAAGTTATGGATTAAAGCTAATCCCCCCCTTCTCCTCTATCACACATTGAGGGATAATGAAGACAAAGCTGGTCCAACAGTATAACTGTGGCTCCAAGTCTTATCTGTCTGTAATGGAAAGGACTCCACTGGCAGTAAGTGTAATGGGAGAGAAGTGAGGGGGAGAGAGTGGGCAGAGAAAGACAAATGAATGAGTTTTGGATTAATACAGTGAGGAAGAAAGGTTAGGTTGGAGAAGTGAAGGTGGGTGTAGAATTCCTAATCGTACATTGACACACACCGGACCCTTCTGTCAGAACGGCCCAATCACTACCCATCCTTCCGACGCAGAATAAAAACACACCTTTTCAGATACCTGGACCCATCTCGAACTAACTACCCTTCTACAAAAACAAACAATCAAACAAACAAATACATACACAAATACATCAATAAATAAAAATCCTTCACTATGCACAAATGCTACTTGTTCCATTTTAAATGCCTTAGGTGATGAAGATTGTGATGCACAGATGATTGCACTATTGTTGACAAAATGTACCGGTACTAAAAATGTAAGTCACTTAGGATAAAAGCATCTGCTAAATGATGTAATGTAATGTACTGTAAATGAGCAGCTGCATAGAACCAGGACATTCATTTTATAGTAGACAAATGGATCGATGTTGACCACTGTTAGTATTTTATGGCGCAATGGAAGCTTTGGGAGATGTTTGCCTGTCAGCAGAAGAGCAAACTAGACTTGCTTTATTCAGGGCCCAATGTTACTGTGAAACCTCACTGGTGCTACTGTAGCGCTACAGATGACACGTCCCACTTGTTCACTGCATGTTTGCCTGACTACTGCTGCATTCATGCTCCATCCCCCAAGAGGAATTATTTGGAGAAATCAGGTCTAGCTCCTTTCAGCTGTCAGAAGGGAATGGTCAGGTAACTAGCTGGTTGAGAGAGGCATTACAGTTTTATTTAACAATACTGATTTCTACTGTATAATGTTGAAGAGTTGGTAGTAGTGTAGGAAAGATGCTGACTATAATGCACATGCATGCACAATGGTTGCCACTGGTAAAATAAGCTGAGACTGTGCAGTAGGACAGCAGCATGATAAAGAGGGCTGACATAGAACATAACATTCATGTGATGAATGTGCCAGACAGGCCAGTCAGTGATCAAATACACTCCAAGGACTCGGACAGCTCAGGATGTGCAGACAGCAGGCTATAAAATATGGCCTTGACCTTCCCATGTTATGCTATTTTCATCCGTTTAAAACATGGGTCTTTAAAACAAGGTTTTGAATTCTGTTGCAAAAACAAAACAAAAACGAAAAACAAATCAAAACCACCCTCTGCGGGACTCCTGTATCCCCTCCATCTCTCCCCTCATTAACTATGCGCTGTTTTGAAGGGGCGGGACCTCTTATGAGACAATCTGTTAGGATAAGATACTATGCAGCTATGCTACAGACAAGGTTTGGTCTTCCGCATTCAGTTGGCGGGGGTGGCACTCATGAGTTTTACTTTGTGATGTCACGAAGTTACGGAAGCCAGAACGGCTTATTTGGAGGCATTTTTTCTTTACATGGCTGGTGTGGATTTATTTATCTGGGGCATGTGATTTGAGACTTCCATGATCAGAGATGGGAAAAGTACACACATTCTTTACTTAAGCAGAAGTACAGTTAGTTGTGTAAAAAAGACTGGTAAAAGTAGTACTACAAGTCTGCTCAGTTAATAACAGACACCAGCTGATGCAATTCAAAGTCACCGTCTTCACTATTCCAACCATAAATTACACAAGATCTTCCCCACCATTGTGTGGCACACTATCTCGTGCCTTTTGGTTCTGCCCTTCGCTAACGGGATTCTGGGCCAAAATATTTGACTGGTACTCTAAGGCCTACAAAATAACCCTTCAGCCGGAGGCAGAATTCGCTATCCTCGATTCAACTTGTTTATTCAAGTAAAAGTTAAAAAAAAGGACAGGCTCTGAAATGTAATCAAGTATAAAAATAAAACATACTTCTACCGGCGGTTTCTGTGCAAAGCTAACTGAACCTCACATCATATTAAGATAACTAGAATTGTAGGGTGGGGACTCTGGAGACGATGAACCGAGCACACACGGGCACACAGCTCTCCAATTATACTGTAGTGGGATTAGCTACAGGTGGTGTATGCTGATGGCATTTGATCTCTGGTCCTGGATTTGTTTGAAACACAGTCACTGAAGAAATAAATCTAGGAAATGAAAGTAAATAAACTGGCAGTCCTTCAAATCCGTTTTTGGTGGAGCACGAAGCCCTTCATCACTTGTGTTAGTGGTAGGGAGTGGACTTGGTTCAAGTGATGTGTGCCCAGCGCTTGGCGGATCCGGATACGACACACATGCGCCAGACTGCGAGGACATCTCTTGGCCTCCAGAAAGACCCTGAGCGCCTCGGGATCCGCCCTCTCCTCCAGCTGTGCCTGCTCCCAGGTCACCAGAGCCGGGTCGGCGCCGTGGTCCAGGAGCAACTGGACGAAGGCCACGTCACACCCTTCCCCCAGCACCATCTGCAGCAGGCGAGAAGCCACGTCACAGGTCAGAACGCCAGCGCCCTGGAGCAGCAGGCAGAAGCAGTGCAGGTGGTTGCGCTCGCCGCTGATGTAGAGAGGAGACCTCTCGAGGGGGTGACCGCTGTCCATGTCAACAGTAACAGCACAGAACCTGAAGAGTTCCTGCAGTATCTCCAGCCTTCCCGCACAGGCAGCACAGTAGACCGGGGTGTCTGGGCAGTATCTACTTCCATTCGGGTTGGCCCCGGCTTCCAGGAGAATCCGGACACAGTCCAGGTGACCGGAGGACACGGCGCCGCAGAGAGGCGTGCAGTCTCTCTCATCAGCTAGGTCTACATGGGCTCCCTGGGTGATCAGGTAGGCCAGACAGGCAGCGTGACCCCCCCTGGCTGCGAGCACCAGCGGGGTCCGCCCACAGACACACGAACACCAATCATTTATACACCTTCTGAAGCAATCTTCTTGCAGCAGGGTCCTCAGTTTGTCGAGGTTTCCTTCAAAGGCGGCATCGTGGAGTGCCAGATCATCACGCCCTGCTCGAACAGCCATTCCATTCAGGTCTGTTGCTGTACCAAACCGACTGTTTGTATGCCGTGTCTCAAACGGAAGGCTTTAAGAAGGGACAAATTGTTCAAGTGACATCACTGATGACATCACTCACTGATGACATCACTATCGCTTGAGTGACATCACTGACATTACAATTGCTCGAGTGACATCACTGATGACATCACAATTGGGGGGACATTATCTGTGACATCCTCAGTGATTTATGACATCACCAGGCTGAGCAATCTAGAACTGAGTGATTTCATCACTGTCTGTGACATCATCAGTGATGTGTGACATACATTTCCATTAAAAAAGAGGGTCAACTCACATTGGACCAACAATTTTGGAGGTGATCAGCGCAACGGCACATCTGGCAACTCCGTACAGACACACAGAAAGACACACCTCCAAGTAGTAGGATTCGAAGACTATTAAAATTAGAAGATCCCCTCCAAACATGTTTTAAGATGTATTAGGCTATACTTTGATTAATAATTTGTGTGATATGGTTTTTCCACTAAAAAGGTGTGCAGCTGTGCATAATGCATGAAAGCTGGGAGAGCGCGAGACGAGACAGACCGTCACAGACGTTACATGGGTTTTTGTCTGCCGTGCACTAAAACGAAAGTAACTAGACAGTTTTGAAAATGTAATGAGTAGAAAGTACAGATATTTGTTAAAATGTAGGGAGTAAAGTAAAAATAAGTACAGATACCTGAAAATCTTACAGTAACAAAGTATTTGTACTTAGTTACTTCTCATCTCTGTCCATGATGTTAATATTCGTAGCACGCCCAAGTCCTTTATATTCAAGGAGGCAAGGGAAATCATGTTATCCATGAAATTGGACCTTTAAGGATTCAATAATGATCTTCAATGGTCATAAAGCATGTTTTCAGTTACAAACATCTTAAAACCAAAAACGGAAGCACACAAAGCAACATTTTGCCTGATTACTGAATTTTATTGAAGGCTTTGGAAAAAAACAAGAATTCCTATTAAAACATAACCAAATTTTTAACCCAAAAAACATCTCTTTACTGTGTGTTGTGTTCAAAACGTCATAACTGCTGTAATTAATACCAGTGCACAAATCGTCTACTGTTGAACTACATACGAAATAAAAAATAATAGTAATAAAGATCTTTTGAGTTTTAAGGATAGGTAAGGTAAGGCTGAAAAGCATAAGGCCTGGATTCTGACTGCTACTCAACTATCACAGTGTCAAAGGAGCTAGTGTCAGGAGTGTCTCCGCTGTGATGTTGACAAACGTAGTGAAAGGAATTAAAATTAATATTAATTAATCCATAAATCCTGAAAGTGTATTCTATAAATTCAGGGGGTTGGCCCTGGTCTTTAAAGCTTTAGTTTGGGACAAAGAATCACAAACTTGTTTTCAATAGTTTTCCACATTACAATAATTTATGTTTTTTTATTTGATCAAACCAGAAGTTTAGGTTCAGTCAATTTTCAGTTCTGTGCTGAACAGGTCAAACTGGCTATCTTGCCAAATCAAAGAAATCAATCAAACGCTTCAACTACAGTATAGCACAAGAAAGTCACTGACAACCAGTCAAATCAGAAGTAATGGCAGGGCAGCAGGACAGTCTAATCCTTTCAAATGAAAAATAGGGTGAAGTCACCAATCTCATGCTGCATTTTGAAATTGCTCCACATGTTGTAAAAGTTAGCATTGAGAAATGATGTACGGTAAAGCCGCGGCCACACTGATCTGTCAGAAAACTGACAAAATTATTTGACGGATGGATTTTTGTCCATTGGGCTGTTTTTGGAACGCCAACGTGTTCGGTGATTTAACAAAACATGAAAAGTCTCATTTGCTCAACAGACGCGACAAATTTCTTTCTGTCCGTCAAAATGGACGTAAATCTGACAGAGACGGATGCGTCATAAACGCTGCCCAGACAACGGACAGTCCTTGAAGTCTCATTGAAAATGAACAGAGACGGACAGACACAATGGATCAGTGTGGCCGAGGGCCTAACAATCTAAGATCACTGTTCCCAGGACTCCCACCATCATGCGACAATGATGAGAAGATGTACCATGGGGAAAAGTTGAAAAGATGATAAACAGTTTTTGGTTATTAAAGTGCTTCAACACACCATGAATTAGCAGCAGTATGTATATGTATAAATGTGGTTCAGGACGCTTACAAATCATCAATTAAAAATCACCCATTTCGACAAATCCCCTCCCACTCAACTCAAAAAAAGAACAAAGAAAAAAAAGTTTTCTAGTTCTCTCAGTAGTTACTTCAACTTGACCTCTCTGGCTATGACAAAACGATGCATTTTGTTTAAAAGAAAATAAGCAAAGTAAAAACAAACTAAAAAGTAAAATATTGTCATGCAGAATATCATCCATACTATACATACATACAAAATTACATATCTTCTTTTTTTCTCTCTCTTTTAAGAATAAATTCTGTAAACACTGCTTTAGGTCCTTCAGGTTGGGTTTATCCGCATCTCTGCTACAATCCATAGGTTTCGCCATAGAAAATAGTCCCGAGGCTCCTGTCCTGCTCTGGCACTTGCAGATGATTTTTGCTATATCGCTCTACTCCTCTACTCACCCTCAAGTTATATTCCGTCCCTCCAAAATTCTAACCATTCCACGTTAAAACTACAGAAAGAGAAGAAACTAGAAGAGGAATGGAATGGAAGCTCTAGTGTAGTGACGTGATGATTCTTTGTTTTAAAAACACCAAGGTAGCATCTCTCTCTATAAGAAGGTGGTAAAGGTGCCCAGGTAAAAGAGAATGGGGGGGTGATCTGGGTTGGGATGGGGGTATTAGCGGAGGCTAAGTCTGGTTATAGATAAGGCTTAGCATGGGTAGAGGTTAGGAAGGTTGGGAATCCCAATACGTTGGAGGGGCAGAGATGGTTAGCCTTTCCAGTAGGTTTTCAAAAAGTGGGGGAGGGGGTAGGTACGCTTTAGGCCAAGATGTGTGTGTAAGGTAGTGATGGATTACAGAGACAGGCAGGCCACCGCTGCGATTCAGAGGCCTACGAGGAACTCCTGAAGCTGCCTGACGATCTCTGTGTCCACGGTCTCCATCAGGACCCCAAAGCGCTGGTCCCCCATCAGCGCCTGCTGGGCCTTCAGCTTCTCGTAGACAAAGTGCTGGAGGGAGACACTGTGCACCGGGTCCTCCAGGGCCAACTGGAGGAGGAGACAGAAAACAGTGGGGCAAATCCAGTTAGAAGGGCACCTAAGGCAGTGTCTCAAAGACAGCTGTGTGGGAGAGAGACACTCCACTCTACTGCCTCTCCTGAAACAACAAACCATCTACACCGTTTTCTTGTTATTTATTTTTACTAGCAACGATTCCTAGACTCGCCCGGCCAGTGGCCTCGCCTGCCCTACAGCTCGCCCACTGCGTGTCGCCTGCTCTATTGGCAACAGGAAGGATAGCCTTAGACTGATGACATCATCACTGAACTTATAGCCTCACCCAGGAAGGGTGAATGTACTGTAGGCGCTATATAAATTCAGTCTATTTACCATTTACCAAGGATAGAAGGGAGACACGCACATCCCAGCCTAGTAGGGCAGGTGCAGAACTTAGTGATGAATGCAAATAAAATGGTTAAAAGACGCACTGCCCTGTCTGAAGAAGGGCAGGGTGCTGCCCGAAACGTTACCCACGGTGTTGCAATAAAAAAACCTGATTGGAGCCCTTGCAGTGTGCAAACTTTTTACCATTTTATTTCCATTTACCAAGGATGACATCACTGATGACATCATCACTGATGGCATCATCACTGAACTTATAACCTCAGCCAGGAAGGATGACATCACTGATGACATCACATTATTAGGTAATTAGGGCGATCACCTTAATTAAAAAATCAGGCTCCGTCAGGGCACGGGTGCTCTTTACACTTCCTGAAAGTTTCAGCCACACGTAAAACGGCATAAAGGATAAAGTTCTACTCACTCTCTCTCTCTCTCTCTCACACACACACACACACACACACACACACACACACACACACTTCTCATTATTATTATATGGTCATTTACTTATCATCATTGCTTTTGTACCATGGTTTATATATTTATTATTTTATTCTCTTTATCGCTGTAAAGTACTGTCAAGTGTCTTTGAGTACCATGTAAATTACTCCATTCTCCATGCTATTTTGACTTCTAGCGTACTGTCCAGTGTACAAGCACACATTGCATTTCCTTTATGCAGTGCTCTTGGGGCCCTGCACAGCCTATTAAACAGTGGATACTGTAATTCCCCTAAGCAGGGTGTGTTGCAAAGTGTTACACACAAATGCAGAAACAAATGAATGCACACAGCCTGGCATCCATTACAGTGCACCTCTGAACAGAATATAACAGTTAATCAATTTTAAAAATGTAATCTTTATTTAATCAGGCAGCTACTGTAAATTACCGGTAAGAAGTCATTCTTAATCCTGTCAATTCCTGCCAGTGGCAATGTACAGTATATCTGCAAAAGTGGTTGATAGAGGAGACAAACCACCATGTTTACCTGCAATGCCCCGACACTGGTTCAGTCAGTTACTGTTAGTGTATAGTACTTACTATACATAGAGGGAAGGAGAAAACAACTAAATCATACTGTATTACCATTTCTAAACTTGAAGCATACATCTAACACCAGGCTCGCTATAGAGAAAATGTTTCACTATGTTCAGACACTGCCATTCATCTTATGTGGAAGGCAAGGCAGCAAGGAAAAGTTAAATGTTCAACAAGAGCAGACACATTATTGTGAGCAAGCACTGTCATTTATTTTCTGTGGAGTGAAGCGAGGGAAGGCACGACAGCGGGGAAGAGTTTAAAAACCACTGAAAATCAATGATCTTCAAATTATATTAAAGGAACAGTTCAGTGTTTTGAAACCTGGGCCCAAATAACATGTTTTCCGTCATGATCCCTATTAGTAGAAAGCATAACTTCGCTATGAATTCCCTCAAGGCGTTCTTGAGATACCGCGTTAACAAGAATGGGATGGGCGGACACACAAACAATAATAAGAGGCATTAAAATTATCCAATTAAGGGGGACTGAGCACATCGTACATATCGAACATGACAGAGAAATGAAGTATTTAAAAAAAGTTAGGAAGCGTGTGTATGTCTGAGTGTACGAACATCTCAGTAAGAGCACTTCTGAAAAGTAGTGTGAATTGAAAATGAGAATACAAGATGAGGACATAGCAGATGAAGGGAAAGATAGCGAGACAGAGGAAAAAAAGCATTAGTATATGAAGAAGAGGTGGTGAGCAGAGCAGAGATGAGCTTGGACATAGAATGCTTTTGAAAGAGGATGACAGAGGGCTGAGATAAGGAACAATATGCTGAGGACACCCGCAGTGTTGAATAACGACAATCAACATGAACCACTGTCATCTCTAGGGGAAAGATGATATGAGGAGAGGAAAACAGAGAGGGGAGAGACGAAAAAGGAGACAGGAGGAGGCAAGACACGAGGATATGACCGCTAGCAGAGGAGAAAGCGGAAAAGTATGTGAAGATTAATGAAAAGAAGAGAACAGAAAACTATGGCAATTGAAAGCAGGAAACACCAGTGTGTGACTGGGATATAGGGAAAGTGGGCAATGTAGCTGACATTGTTAGAATGTAGCTCATTGTTCAGAGCAGAGTGGAGAAGGAAGAGAGAGGAGTGGGCAAAGTGAAGAGAGGAGTGGGCAACATGAGGAAGCAGAGAGGAGGAGGAAAGAGAGGAGTGGGCAACATGAGGAAGCAGAGAGGAGGAGGAAAGAGAGAGGAGTGGGCAACATGAGGAAGCAGAGAGGAGGAGGAAAGAGAGAGGAGTGGGCAACATGAGGAAGCAGAGAGGAGGAGGAAAGAGAGAGGAGTGGGTAACATGAGGAAGGCAAAGTGAAGAGAGGAGTGGGCAACATGAGGAAGCAGAGAGGAGGAAAGAGAGAGGAGTGGGTAACATGAGGAAGCAGAGAGGAGGAAAGAGAGAGGAGTGGGTAACATGAGGAAGCAGAGAGGAGGAAAGAGAGAGGAGTGGGTAACATGAGGAAGCAGAGAGGAGGAGGAAAGAGAGAGGAGTGGGCAACATGAGGAAGCAGAGAGGAGGAGCAAAGAGAGAGGAGTGGGTAACATGAGGAAGCAGAGAGGAGGAGGAAAGAGAGAGGAGTGGGCAACATGAGGAAGCAGAGAGGAGGAGGAAAGAGAGAGGAGTGGGCAACATGAGGAAGCAGAGAGGAGGAGGAAAGAGAGAGGAGTGGGCAACATGAGGAAGCAGAGAGGAGGAAAGAGAGAGGAGTGGGCAACATGAGGAAGCAGAGAGGAGGAGGAAAGAGAGAGGAGTGGGTAACATGAGGAAGCAGAGAGGAGGAGGAAAGAGAGAGGAGTGGGCAACATGAGGAAGCAGAGAGGAGGAGGAAAGGGAGAGGAGTGGGCAACATGAGGAAGCAGAGAGGAGGAAAGAGAGAGGAGTGGGCAACATGAGGAAGCAGAGAGGAGGAGGAAAGGGAGAGGAGTGGGCAACATGAGGAAGCAGAGAGGAGGAAAGAGAGAGGAGTGGGCAACATGAGGAAGCAGAGAGGAGAAGGAAAGAGAGAGGAGTGGGCAACATGAGGAAGCAGAGAGGAGGAAAGAGAGAGGAGTGGGTAACATGAGGAAGCAGAGAGGAGGAGGAAAGGGAGAGGAGTGGGCAACATGAGGAAGCAGAGAGGAGGAAAGAGAGAGGAGTGGGCAACATGAGGAAGCAGAGAGGAGGAAAGAGAGAGGAGTGGGCAACATGAGGAAGCAGAGAGGAGGAAAGGGAGAGGAGTGGGCAACATGAGGAAGCAGAGAGGAGGAAAGAGAGAGGAGTGGGCAACATGAGGAAGCAGAGAGGAGAAGGAAAGAGAGAGGAGTGGGTAACATGAGGAAGCAGAGAGGAGGAAAGAGAGAGGAGTGGGTAACATGAGGAAGCAGAGAGGAGGAGGAAAGGGAGAGGAGTGGGCAACATGAGGAAGCAGAGAGGAGGAAAGAGAGAGGAGTGGGCAACATGAGGAAGCAGAGAGGAGGAGGAAAGAGAGAGGAGTGGGCAACATGAGGAAGCAGAGAGGAGGAGGAAAGAGAGAGGAGTGGACAACATGAGGAAGCAGAGAGGAGGAAAGAGAGAGGAGTGGGCAACATGGGGAAGCAGATAGGAGGAGGAAAGAGAGAGGAGTGGGCAACATGAGGAAGCAGAGAGGAGGAGGAAAGAGAGAGGAGTGGGCAACATGAGGAAGCAGAGAGGAGGAGGAAAGAGAGAGGAGTGGGCAACATGAGGAAGCAGAGAGGAGGAGGAAAGAGAGAGGAGTGGACAACATGAGGAAGCAGAGAGGAGGAAAGGGAGAGGAGTGGGCAACATCAGGAAGCAGAGAGGAGGAGGAAAGAGAGAGGAGTGGGCAACATGAGGAAGCAGAGAGGAGGAGGAAAGAGAGAGGAGTGGGCAACATGAGGAAGCAGAGAGGAGGAAAGGGAGAGGAGTGGGCAACATGAGGAAGCAGAGAGGAGGAGGAAAGAGAGAGGAGTGGGCAACATGAGGAAGCAGAGAGGAGGAAAGGGAGAGGAGTGGGCAACATGAGGAAGCAGAGAGGAGGAAAGGGAGAGGAGTGGGCAACATCAGGAAGCAGAGAGGAGGAGGAAAGAGAGAGGAGTGGGCAACATGAGGAAGGCAAAGTGAGATGGAGAGAGACAGAGAGGAAATGACAGGGCTCAAGTGCTCATCTCCACTGTAATTACTCGACTACTGCTGCCCTTTTCCAAGGCAAACACAGCAAAGAGCCCCATGTCATTACTGTAAATGACACGCGACTCAACCATATGTACAAGTGCCTACAGTATAAATCTGTGATGTTTACTGTCCTAAGCTCTCTGAATGACAGGCACACACAAAGGCAGACAATGTGAAATTGAAAAGCAGGGGAGTAGAGCGCGTATCATAAGGCTCAGTTCCTCCTGCAGCGACCATACTGTACCTTCCTGTCTATCTCTCACCATCTCTGTAAAAAAAAGAAGTATGAAATGCCAAAAAAAATCTAACAAAAAAGAAAGAAATTGAAAACCAGATAAGCATTTCTACTGTGACATTATTAAATGTGGGATTACCATCGGTGCCAGAATTGTACTCAAAGTCAATTTACAGAATGACTACCATGGGGCCTACAGTATTATGAGTCTCTTTTTGTCTCCTTTGGCCCTCTCCAATGCTTCCTCCCTGCTTCTTTCTTATTTCCCTCCGTCCCTCTGCACACTCCTCTTCCTCTCACTCATTGTCTCACCACAATAGGCTGCTTTATTCAGTGGGACAGTATGCTCGTAGTATGGGACATTGAAGGACAAGTCAGGCAGGCAGTTCCTGGTGTTAGCTCGGGTGATAAGAACTTGGATAGTGCCTGGTGCTGAAACAGGTGCCAACTCTTTTCTAAGGAAAGTAGCTACTGGCTGCTCAGAAAGTCACTAGAAGTCGCCAGATGGCATCACATGATAATGTGTATATCAATATATGCAGTAAGGCCAGAGGTGGAAAGAGTATTGACAAATCCAACTCTAGTACAAGTATTGTTACTGTAATGAAAATGAACTCAAGGACAAGTAAAAGTACTAGTCCAGGAAATTATTCAAGTAAGAGTAAAAAAGTAGACCATTTAAAAGTGCATTACTTTAAACATGTTTTATATTTTAATTATGTACTCTACTACATTTCACACATTTAGCACATGTTATGTGTTACCTAAGCGGTCTCTGTCTTTCATACTGAACAGTTCAAACAGATGTGGCCAGGGATGCTCAGTTTGGTGATTCTCTCCTTTGCCAGACGAGCTACTGTAGAGCTGCGAGCAGCAGCAATATCACAATCAGATGCATCCATCTTGCTATGGCTATCATCAGCAGTGTTAAATGAGACTGAGATGTATGAACTAATGTGGTGATTGAGGATCAGTAAAATTTGATCATCTACACCTGTCCAATTCAATTGGCCAGTCTTGATGTGAATTGAATGTGATTTAATTTAATTGGCCACTGCACTAACAAGCCATCAGTTTGGGCGCCCTAGAAGCAGAAGTGATTCTGGAGCTGTTAGCGAGCAGTCCCAATGCTACCGTGCTGTTTTCATAGTGCGGTGTGCAAAACAAAAATCTAAATTGACTCATTTACTCAGTGTACATTTAAAAGTACTCAAGTAGAACATTATTAAAATTACTCAAGTAAGAGTAAAAGTATAGCACTAGAAAATACTTAAAAAGTACAAATCCGCAACAGCAACAACAACAAAATCATATAATTGTACATGAATACTTACCACCTCTGATTAAGGCTGCACTTGTTATGCATGCCCGAGGCGTCAAGGCCAGATTAAAGTAGTGCTTTCGTTTTGATGCTCTCCACATTGATTGGACATTCATTACAGGCCACCGGCTTACTGTAGGCCAATATCCATCTCTCTCACACATAACGCACGTACGCAACGGCACACACAGAAAGTGGAAGTTCTTTCACTTCGCAAAGATAGCAAACAGGAGATCAGATGTCCCGCTTCGCTCTGAATCCAGACAACACAAATAGACAAGGGGCCAAAAAAAACCTCCAAACAAGGCAGGATTTAGAGCAAAGTGACAGCTGACAGCAGCTGTCCTCGCCCGAAGGCGCCCCGAACGACCAGAGGAGGCACCACTTCAGCGACCAGGATATTGCATGTTTTTGGTGAGGGGTTCCTATATGAAGGAAATCCCAGGGGGCACGGGGAGAACATGCAAACTCCACACAGAAAGGCCCTTTTGACGACCCCACCCGGGCGGTGGGCACTTGAGGACATGCGGATGGGCACGCACGCAAAAAAAGTATATTTTAAAGTTAAATGCATCACACTGGTGGACTTTGAGAGCAAAATTAAGAGGCTAGATCTATTAAGAACTTTGTTCTCTTGTAAACAATTGAATTATTTATTTGGGTTTCAAAATTCTACTAGTTTTACCTTTTTAAATAGTGGTGTGTTCCCAGCCTTTGTTCATTAACTTTTGTGTCCTTAGGGCAACATTATATTGTAGAGAAAATATTGTCGAAGAATGGGAAGCAATGAAGACATAAAAAATTAAAATAAAATATCACACTCATACAGTACTACTATTGGACCTGAAAAGCCCCCAAAAAACTAAAACTGTGCACTACTAGATCTCACTTGGTCAGTAGGCCTATATGATACAGTTTATACACAATATATGTTTTACCTCTCAGTATTATAACACTAAACACTAAATCTCATATTGAGACTAAACATACTGTAAGCAACATAGCATTAGCTATGGTGTAGTGAGCTCTCCTCACCAAACACTGGAATTTCCTAGCCTGAATGGAAGATTCAACAGGCGCACTTGAATGCAATGGCACGGGTTGTGGACCCAACGTGCAACAGATTTCACTGAGATGAAGATTATTGAACATCATGCATAGAACTGCTGGGCTCTGGGACAGCAGCTAGCAAAAACCAGAAGCCCTCAGGCACTTGGAAGTGTTAGCTTAGCTATAACCTTGTGAGGCAGCTGGATTCACGAGATCACGATTGCGCTCCAAGTTATTGGTCCATTGCGCTCCAAGCAGTAGGCTGGACCAATCAGCGTCCAGAGGCAGCTACGGGCGGGATTTAGGTGTGACGACAGCGAGACGCAAGCCTGTGATAGACGGTGATAGACATATGGTTCATCCAATCACCTGCCAGGTATTTTTTGAACACGCCTGCCCGTTCCAAGTTTTCCAAGGACGAGTTCCAGATGGCTCTCTGTAACAAACCAATTAGGTTACGTTCACTATGGATGGATTGGATTAATTTAAATTTTCTTTTTTTTAAGCTGCAAAATGCTTTCACTGGGTTTCAATTGCAGATGTGCATAGAAATGGATAGAATGATGTGCAATTAACCTGTTCTTAGTTGACTCTCGACCTCTGAGTGTGAATGCATGTGACTGGAAATAGCTTACATGTACTACTGCATTGAATTGCAATGTCTGTTGCCTCTGATGTGGAGATTCTGATGAAACTCTTTTGATATGCCAACGCCAATAATGTATTGGATTTTGGTCACACACTGTCATTGTGTGTGTGTGTGTGTGTGTACATTTCATATCTCTCATTTCCCCGGGTGCTAAATGGCAATTGGCTGTAAGAGAGTCAAGGTCAACTCAGGTCATTTGAGGCAAGCGATAGATAGCCTGAAGAGAAAACCCTAGCGGAAACAGTTTGGAATCTGATGGAAGATGAAATGGGCGAGTAATCGGGGTGTGCGGAAGTTCTGCAATGAGCAAGAGAGATAAAGAAAGGTCCTGCTGGAGAGGTAGAGGAGCAGAGAAGAGGGCAAGAGAGCAACAGGAAGAAGAGTGGAGAGCTTTGTCCTGTGGGGGAGTTTCTCTCTGATCCAACAACCTGCTGGTTAAACAGTGGGAACAAGGCAAAGGGAAAATAATACGACTCTGAGGGAGGTATGAAGGGAGAGGACAAAAGGAGAGCAATCTGCATGGAGACCTGATGGAATAGAAAACATTCCTGTCCAGGCAAAATGTGTGAAGGGGACAGATGAGGGCAATGAAGGCTTTGGAAGAAGAGAAATGGAGTGATGATGAGAAGAAAGGAAAGAGGGAGAGTGACATGTCCCACACTGTAGCTCGCTGATAAAGCAGCAATGGCCTTTCTGCCTGGAGAGAGTGAATAGAGGACAAAGAGAGAGTCAGAATGAAAAGAAGAGAGAGAATATGACATGTGAAAGAGAAGCAGGGAAGAAGAAGGCTTTGATAGTTGCATGGTGGGCAGATTAAAGAGGTTTGGGGGAGCAGGAAAGATGTATGGGTGAGAAATGAGAGTTTATAATGACTAGGCTCGATTCCTATGCTCGCCCGCTGCACGGGCTCGCTATCGCCCGCTCTGCAGCTCGCATACGCAGCTCAGCTGCTGCATGGCCTCACCTGCTCTATTGGCGCGCGTGCGCACGGGTGTGTGTGTGTTTGGCCAATCCTGGCGTGTTCCGCGCCCAAATCGAGTGGGATTCAGTGTGTTGTGGCGCTACGCGAGTTAGAGCCGCAGGCAGCCAGCTGCCTTTGTGTGGAGCAGAGTGGAGAGTGCAGCCTGTCGGCCTGGAATCTCCGAGGGGCCGGGGTCTGAATTCGGCCTTAACAACGTTAACTAACGTTATTCTGGAATGCGATTTCAACGGGCCAATTACATTTCTTTGCATTCTTAGACATTACGGTTTGCTTTATTTTGGATGTTACACACAATTGGCCAAGTTATTAGTTACTTTATCGGCTAGAAATTCTGCAAGATTACAGACACTAGGCGTCATTTTCTCCTTCATTTGGAGGAGAAAATTCTCCTGAAATAAGGATTGATTGATGTCGTGATCGGTCGTGCCATGATTGGTTGAAATGGGGTAGAAATTTGATAGTACTATGTGACGTCAGCAAACTGTAGATTACTGTTATGAAATGAAATCTTGAAAAATTAACTTTTGATGTGAAAGTGTGAAAAACTAAAGAAATTAGATTTTTGTGATTTTCTTTGCATACATGAATAAATAGATGCACTGAATACCCAGGTATTTGAACTAAAATGAAAAAAAAAAAAAATTGGGGTTCAGCTCGACTTTAAAGAGACTGTGTGATTATGTGAGATGAAGTGTACGAATGAGGGGAAGCAAAAACACAACACAACACAACACACACACACACACACACACACACACACACACACACACACACACACACACACACACAATGTGTACATTATTCTGGTCTGATACTAATCCAGCACTTCAGGCTTTTCCTCCTCAAACTCCTGCAGATACCAGATACCTGCTGGTGTCCTCACATACACTGCCAAAGTCAAAGGACACACACATACAGTAGTACTGTACATCGACACAAAACACACATACCTTTGGCCAAATATTCATACACACACACACACAAGCTCAGTGGTTCCCAATCTCTTGTGTCTTATGTACCCCTTCAGCTGTTTTGTCATGCTAATAGACCTTATTCGATTGACGTCACTCACGTACTGGCACACCCACCGCCGCCATATTGTCGACATAACGCAGCAGCTCTCAAGTGACAGCCTATGTGGAGCAGCGTTTATAGGAAGCTAGCCCCTGTTAGCGTTACCTGTATTGTTCCAATTGTGTTCGGATGTTGACCTGCGTTACACGTGGCTGTAGTAATGACAGCAATAAAGTCCCCGTGGTTTGTCTCTATCTCTACCGTCCTCAGACGTGAAGGGAGCGAGACTGGGGATACGTCAGTAGCACAGGAGAGGTGTGTGGATAGTTAGTTGAGACAGGTGAAACTTTCTGACAGCTCCTCACAGCAAAGTCTGTTCACCTCGTTCTTTTGTTTATTTATTACAGGCATTAACGGCTGCCGTCGGCAGCATACAAATAACAACTGTGGGGTTTTTATTGGTGTCATTACCATCGCTATTTTGTAATGGAACAGAAACGACAATAAGGCTGTTACTAGTTGTCAGCTGCAGCGCTGTGTGCGCGCAGGACGGTATGTCAACAATATGGTGCCGTCCAGGGTTAGCGAAGGTCTATAGTAGTCTCGCTTGCCAGAATATCTCCATTTTGTGCTGTACCTGCACCGGAGAGAGTCTGGCTCCTCTTACTCTCACTCTGGTATAGCGGAAACAAATGCTCCATGATCTTTACAAACATCCGCCGAAAGTACCAAGCAGGCGTGCTTTATTGCACAATACAAATCTTCGTCACAACATTTTCAGTGTGTAGCAATGCTAGCTAGCGTTGTTGTTGTTGTTTCACAGCGGCGGAGGCATTTGAGAGCGGACAAGCACGGAGCAGAAAGGGATTTCCCTTCGGCAGTTGTCAACTATAACACAACAGAGGTCACATTCACGCATGTAAAAACTGCATGCAAACCAATTAGCTAGCAAACATGGATAAATGTTCAACCGTCAGTTGCTGTCGCTCCGGATTCAGGTTTAGGGGAGCCTCGTGACCAAAGGCAAAACTAGGCAGGTCAAGCCCAAACACTGGCAGTTCAGTGAAAAATATATTTAGTATGGATTTAGGCTACTTGTACATCCACAGTGTTTTCTTTGTGCAGCAAAGAACGCACATGAGTGAGGGGATACTAGCATAGTCTGACTCAGTGGAAGCTGGCTTCGGGGATAAGTTCTGCCATTGGTGCCGACCATTTCAGTCGGCGCACAGGGGAACTAGTTGCCTCGTGCATGTACCATTTTAGCAATGGGCTTATATAATGACGGGATAAAAATAAAAATAAACCATTTTGTAAATAAATTTGAATCCCCAATCTTTCCAAGTACTCCCTGCAAGCTGCTCAAGTACCCCTAGAGGTACTGTACTCGTACCCCTGGTTTGGAATCATGATCCTAGCTCATCAGCACATCCAGTAGACTAGACACCACATCAGCCTTGACACAAACACACAAATGTAATTTTTTGGCCAGCTAGCGACGCGAGTAGCTGGCCACTATAATCCCCTCTGTCCAAATGACTCATACACGACTCCTTGCACACCTTTAGGACGCAGCGTCATTACAATGGGCGCGCCTACATACACACACACGGACTGCAGCAGCACAGCACCTACTGCTAAACACCAGGGCTGAAACAAAACCACTATTTATCAGCCAGAAATGAGCCACACATTACAAACAAACGTCAACTTCTGAGTTGAATGTCCATACAAAGGACTTGGGATGCTCTGGCTGTGTGCAATTCCTTTCTTGATGAATTAGCGGACGTTACTGTGGTATGTTTTGTCTTGTTTAGCTGCGGCCACTGGTTCCCTCCTTGTGCAAGAGGGACAGCAATCTTTGCAAATATCGAGTTCTGAAATGCGTGTTTCAACATTCCGACCCAGTGATCCTTTGTATCGACATTAAAAGAAGACATTCATTTATTTTTTGAAGTTTTGGTTAGGTATTTTTGCGCACCATCCACCCGCCGCAACAAATAAACACATTTCCCAGTGTCTCTGCCATCACACTGGACATCAACACTAGCGGGAGACTTCTCCCCCTCCAGCAAATATACATGAATGCTATGCGTAACGAACAACACATCTTACCGAGAGGGAGAGAGCTAAGCTAAGTAGCTAACTAGCCGATCTGAAAAGCATGAAAACAGCGGTGAGATTAGTGAAAGAGTAGGTAAAAGGAGGAGAGACCCTTGAGTGCTTGTGCAGAGCTAGTGCACGTTGTGTACAACGGGTAATGAGCCGCTGTGATGAAGATTAAAGCGAGATTAACGGAGTTGAGAGCAGACAGATACTATCGCGGCTGCGGTCTCTCTCTTCTAGTCAACTCAGTGCACATGACGCGTTCAGGAGCCGTCGGTAAATCGGTGTGGCCTTTGACTGACATCTGTAAATGTGTCTCAACAAAAGAATGAACCTGGGTTACCCTTACTCCAAAGTTTACTATACATCTGAATGTGGGCAACATCATCCGCCCTGCATCTAATGTATTGGGTAGGCTACCTGTGATCATCATTGTAAGGGGATACTCACTCACACACACACACACACACACACACACACACACACACACACACACACACACACACACACAGGACTAATAGGCTACTTTCATATTGGGCCGATGTATCCTTGCCTTTATCTCACCCTGTTGTATCTTTGCTTTCGTCATGACACTACACAAGAAAGAAGTAACACAAATTACATGGAATAACATTTGCCACCACTTTGCATCACTCCATCCGTGGCTGTACCCCATCGAGCCACAACCCAGGGATGCCTGCCCCCACGGTTGCCACACGCCGCACGTGGTCTGGGGCCGAATGTGCCCTTGTTATTTATGAGAAACAGTGTCTTGAGACGCAAAACAAAGTCCAGAACCTTGTGGGCCACATGCAGAAACATTTCAGGCGTCGCACGCCCAACAATATTAAGCGTAAAAGTTTTCAACCTGTTTTACTGAAAGAACAAAAATGTGTTTAGACCAGAAAACCCCTGTGCCATCAAAAAATCAATCTTTTTTTCTTCCATTTATTTATTGATAGTAGTCTTATTAAATGGTAGACATGCAATGATAAAATAAATTACAGTTCTCCCCGGCCCGTAGCGTAACTCCCGTCCCCCGCAGCGCAAGCCGGGGTGGTTGCTTCCCAGCTGGCCATAGCTAGGTTTCGACCTAGCCTTGTTTACTATGTTCTTTTATGCTCAAGGACAACCAACACACATAACCATAGGTCACAGAGAATGAGGAGTATATACACCTGTGAATAGCCTACAGCTACACTAGTGGCAGCCTCTAATACACTCACTCAGATTGCATTTCAGTCTTCTCTTAGATCAAAGCCTGGGCATCTGAAAAAAACATCACCATTGCTTTCATATAAGGATCTTTTCACAGCCCACATAACAACATATGGTACAAAGCACAGCCAAGCTCCAACGCTGCCACTCCTACCACTGGGGACTTTGCCATTAATGACAGCCTGTTAGGACTGACCTCAGACACCAAGGCCAATTATGAATGAGGGAGAGAGTGAGGGAGAGAGAGAGAGAGAGAGAGAGAGAGAGAGAGAGAGAGAGAGAGAAGCAGAACTCTAAGGGAAAAGGCAAAGTAACCTCTTCAGTGTCATTATATTTGATGGACAGAGATACATAAGCAACATTAAAGAGAGGGAACAAGATGATACCATGAAACAGCAATTCTAGTTCTGAGTTTTCAGTACTTCATTGTCTCTTGACTTGGAGGAAGGATTCTTGATTGCAGTAATTTCCTCACCAAATGAGGCAGCACAAATTATAATGCAGAGAAAAGTAGAGTGCGCACATCTACGTATGCAGGTGCCGGACAATGTGAATCCACCAAGAGTAAAGAAGACTCGTTGGCCTCAACAGAACTATAAAAATAAAACTAGAACGACCGCAACGCGGACTTATGCCTCCGCCATTACCGTAGTTCATTCTTGAGTCCAAATCGCCATTTGAGGCAAATTGGAAGAAATTCCCTCCTGTGATGTTGCGTTACAGAGCTTGGAAATTGGGTGTTTGAGGTCACAGTGACCTTGAACTTTGACCACCAAAATGTAATCAGTTCATCCTTGAGTCCAAGTGGACGCTTGAGGCAAATTCGAAGAAATTCCATCAAGACATTCCTGAGATATCGTGTTAACAAGCTTGAAAATTGGCATTCGAGAGGTCACAGTGACCTTGACCTTTGATAACCAAAATGGAATCAGTTCATCCTTGCGTCCAAGTCGATGTTTGAGCCAAATCAGAAGAAATTCTATCAAGCCGTTCTTGAGATATTGCGTTAACCAACTTGGGAATGGCATTCGTGAGGTCACAGTGACGTTGAAGTTTGACCACCAAAATGTAATCAGTTCATTCTTGAGGCCAAGTTAATGTTTGAGGCAAATTTGATGAAATTCCGTCAAGGCATTCCTGAGATATGGCGTTAACATGCTTGAAAATGGCGTTGGAGAGGTCACAGTGACCTTGACCTTTGATCACCAAAATGTAATCCATTCATCCTTGCGCCCAAGTCGACGTTTGAGCCAAATTGGTAGAAATTCCATCAAGCCGTTCTTGAGATATCGCTTTAACAAACTTGGGAATGGCATTCGTGAGGTCACAGTGACCTTGACCTTTGACCACGAAAATCGAATCAGTTCATCGTTGAGTCCAAGTCGATGTTTGAGGCAAATTTGATGAAACTCCGTCAAGGCATTTCTGAGATGTTGTGCTAACAAGCTTGAAAATGGCGTTCGAGAGGTCACAGTGACCTTGGCCTTTGACCACCAAAATCTAATCAGTTCATCCTTGAGTCCAAGTTGATGTTTGAGGCAAATTTTATGAAATTCCGTCAAGGCATTCGTGAGATATCGCGTTAACAAGCTGGAAAATGGCGTTTGAGAGGTCACAGTGACCTTGACCTTTGACCACCAAAATCGAATCAGTTCATCCTTGAGTCCAAGTCGATGTTTGAGACAAGTTTGATTACATTCCGTCAAGGCATTCCTGAGGTATCGCGTTAACAAGCTTGAAAATGGCGTTTGAGCGGTCACAGCAACCTTGACCTTTGACCACCAAAATCTAATCAGATCATCCTTGAGTCTAAGTCGATGTTTGAGGCAAATTTGATGAAATTCCGTCAAGGCGTTCCTCAGATATCGCGTTAACAAACATCGTACGGACGTACGTACGGACGGACAACCCGGATCCATAATGCCTCCGGCCTGGCTATCGCCGGCGGAGGCATAATAAGGTCCACACACTGGAATTAGGATGCTCGCGGTCACTTTATTAACGTTTCATTCAAAAAGAACTTCTGGCGTGTTCCACCCACAAAACGAGTGGGATTCAGCGTGTTGTCGTGCTACGTGAGTGGGATCCGCCGAGTACCAGGCAGCCAGCTGATTCTGTGTGGAACGAGCGGACAACCTGATGCATGGGTGCTGCCCGCCCGCCTGGAATCCCGCCTGGAATCTCTCTCATTGTTCAGAAAGTTTGGTGCGCTTGACAAATTGCTGTGTGAAGGCGAACCGGACCAAATGAAAATTGCAACAATGTTGCAACTTCACCCCCCCGAATCGCACTGAGTCCACCAGCTTATTATGTGAAAGCGACCTAAAGCTGTGTTCACACCGAGATATTTATTTTTCGCTCTGTCGCTTGATTCAACCCATTGGAATCGCTCTGTCGCTGTGATTAAATCGCTCGTCAACAGGCACACGAATTGACAGACATCTGGGGGCTATAACGTTACGCAATGTCATGATGTTTGTCCACTACGAGCCACCGTAGATGTTTACAAGCTAAGCCTATCAGCGTGCTCCTAACGTGAGTTCTATACCGGTAGTACAGACTTCACTTCATGTTAGCTGTCAGCCTGTCAATCAGCTGTCAATACGGTTTGTTGCCACACAATAAACCAGCGGTTTGTTCCAAGCCAGTGGGATCCTTGACTCACTCTCAACACGGCAGCCAATCAGCGTTGGACATCGAGCGACTGATCCCAGTGTAATTTCGCTCGAGTTGGGATATTTCATCTCAGGCGACGAGCGTATTTTCTCCCCATCGCTCTCTCTCTCTGTCGCTCTGACGCCCAGCGATGTTTCTCCCGGGCGAATATACGCTCAATCGCTCGTTTGCATTGACTTTGTATGTAAACTTGATGCCAGCGAAAAACTTGAATAGGTCGGTGTGAACGCAGCTTAAGATCCCATGAGCAGTCTGACTCTGTCACAAGGGTCCTCATTACCAAACACATATGTAGGCGTGGGTGTGTGTGCACACGTGTATGTGCACACAAGGTGAACGAAGGCAGAGATCACGCGTGTCAACATAAAAGGAAACACTCCTCTGTGGAGTGCTCAGCTCAATGAACCTCTCAAACCACTCGACATTGTGAATCTTCTCTGTGATAACATGCGGGACATAAAGCTATCGTCATCATTTCTGCCCAGTTACAGTAAAAGGCAATCCAAATAAAAAACACTAGATCCATGTGAAGTACATTAGGAAAGGAGACACTATTGGCATCTGGCTCATGTTCTCTGTGTAGCTTCAAGTGGGTAAGCTCAGCATGAATGCACACGTGTGAACTCTTCATGATTCTCTCTATTTCCTGAGAACCATGTGCACGAGAAAAATCCAAATCCCCCATAAGAAAAACACCTTGGAGACCTTGCTTCTGGTTCCATGAACTGGAAAAGCATGGCACGTTTGTGTATTTACAAATCAGGCAAATTGTGTAATGTTGAGTTTCACTTTTGTGGATTGAGCACAATGTTGCTGTTCTGCACATCTCCAAATGACAAGCATGACGTCACATGATGTGTGATTTAGATCCATTTATATCACCTACACTGACCAAATTGATTTTGTGCCTCTGGACGTCAGATGGCCTCTAGAGACCGTCTTTGAGTGTGAGATGATCTCACACTCAAAGACGGTCTCTCTAGAGGACATCTGATGAAGCGCATAATCTCACTAAGCATCCCTGACTGACTTGAATTTGCCTTGTGATGCCCTTGGCTGCACCATGGGAAAAATCAAAATATACTGATGTCCTTGTGTTGAGCAGACTATGGTACCACAGCAAATAAATAATGTGCTGATGAGGAGACAGTCAGTCAGAGCCCTCAATTATCAGCCTCGGCATTGGGGGCTTATAGCTCAATGCCCTCTCATCAATTGATGAGAAAGAACAAGTGAATGCACAGACAGACACGAGTGCACACACACACACGGCGCGCGCGCGCGCACACACACACACACACACACACACACACACACACACACACACACACACACACACACACATCAATCCATGTCTCAAATGGTCAAACAAGAGTGCAAGGTCTTTCCAGAGGCAACACTCTGCTGATCTTACCATGTCTTATCAGGATCAGCAGACAGGAGTTTGGGCAACCTCTGGTTCAACAAGCCCCCATCCTGTTGCAACACCTTTAGATCAGTGTTACAGTTCAGTAAACTTCCATATACCAGGCAGGCATCTGCTTACTGCTGCTTTTCAGCTGCCTTACCCAAAGTCTTACTGGGGGTTTTCCCCTCCCTGCACACCTTACACTCATTTATTCGCACATACGCTTGAGGGTAGATAAAGGGAACAGAGTCATTTACTGTAAACCGCTGAAACAGAGCAAGGACAAGGACCAATGCTGCTGTTTAACACGTACAATACACTAAGCCATTATCTGCAAATGCGAGGAAACGCCTCCAAACATTCTAAATTCCAAATTAATTGCTTCCAGCTCATCCCTGCTTTGGTGGCCAGCAATCAAACAGCATTTAATTGTTTAATTGTGATAACTGAAGGAATAGGCATAGTACTGTCGTTTAGTTGATTGATGGTTTCGAGTGGCGGCGCTTCCCGCTCCCAGGAGTTTCAAACAGCAGGAGAGCAGAGTTATACTAAATGAGACAGTTCTCCACATCTCTCAAACGTATTGTATTACACTGTGTAGTGGTTGTACTCTCTAGGGCCAAATACATTTGTATCTGTGGCGCAGTAGCCACTAACAGTATGTAATATATCTGTAATAGCAGACTAGCAAAGCAAAATAGAGAAAAGAGTGAGGTTACAGTATTCTCTGGATAGTCCTACATGGCAATAATCCACATTGACATTTGGCTGCTACGTGCATGACGTCAAATGCCCGATGCACCACTGGGCGGGCATCAAACAGCACTGAAGTCAAAGGAGCCACACGCGATTCAGCCCACCAGAAATGTTCATATCTGTGCAAATAACCATAAAAAAAAATTACAAAGAATGTCAATATCTTAGTTCAATGTAGATGCAGGGGAGCATGTGGTCGGCTCGTTGCTTGCGCGTCTCGGAGGGATCGCTATGCCCGGGACACACAGCGTGTGCGTGATGGAACTTCTGGTTTGTAATTTCGCCGCCCATGTTAACAGGTTAGACCAGCCACACAGCCTGCGTGAGCAGCGAGGCTCTGCTGTGTCTCAGCTGCGGCTCATCTAGAAATCTGGAGTCTATTTTACCACGTGACACTCCAATAAACCGGCTCCTGCTGGGTTTACTGGAAGGCAGCGCAGCAACGCTGTCTGTGTGGACGCAACAGGCGTGTGAGCCACAGCAGTTGTGGTGAATGCATATTCCTTTGCATCCAACAACTAAACAACCTTATTAGACTTTAGCTCTGTTTGAAATTGGAATTCTGTTGCTAGGGATGAGTTTTAGACTCAAGTTTATTTCCGGTCAGTTATTGTTTGCTAATACAATAACTGACAGGAAATACGTAAACTTGAGTCCAAACTGTTCGCTAGGAACAGAATTCCGGTCAAAGAGTTTCTAGGCTAGTGCACTACTTCTGTAATAGGGAACGATTTCAAACAGAGCTTCTGTGTCTTGTTATGAAATTGTTTAGTTTCAAAAGCCCCCAAGATGAGCTGCTAGCCGGATCGTGAACAATGACCAACAACACTGATCCTGTTAAAAGGGATTTTAGGAGCATACTGTAGGTGCCAGTCAGCAAGATGGAAACCTACTGACAGGCAAGTCATTTAGATCCTATCTGCAGTGTGCTATACTTTTAAATCACAGGCATACAAAAAGGGAGAACGTGAAAGAGAGATTGACAGCTTTAATAACCTTTCTCTGGCTTCCTCTCATTATATGCATTTTATTTGATTGTGTGTGAGGTCATTTGGCTCTCCCCTTTATTACTACCAGTAAACTGGGTCCACTGAAGAAGAAGTGGGAGTTTAACTCAATCTGTGCTTAACTTGAGGAATGCTCTCATCACACAGTTACTTTATCGGTTTTGTCATTTCATCTAAATGTAGCACAGATGTATAACTCAAAAAAAGAAGAAGAAAAAAGACTAAGAGACTAACAGCCTATTGTATTTTGTGGAAGTGGCCCTGCTGGGAATCGAACACGGGTCTCCCCATTGAGAGTCTGCAATCTCCCTCCCCGTGGCACACTTTCACCCACGTGACCAAAATCGGGGAACAGAGCGAGCGAGCGAGATTCCGATCCATAGAGCGTGGCTAAAAGGTCTAAAAGTTTTCTACAAAAGTAGACAAGTTACGTTGCTTGCACAAAGGAAAACACTTTAATAATTTAGATAATTCTGAACGCTTTGGACAATCAAATCATTAATTATGAACATGAACTAGGCCTGATCTGCAACATTAATCTGTCAGAGAACCAATATTCTGATATGTAATCCCACACTGATATAGAGGCAATGAATGAATTTGTGTCTTATCTTATCTCGTATCTTAACATTTACACCTGAGTGATATTTATTATATATCCTAAAAAAGGCACAATGTACTGTAGTGTCGTTCTCCCCCACCATTCTCCATTGTTTCAAAAAACAGTTTTCTATGGAAATGTACTTCAGTATGATATCACATAATAACAGGAAAATGTCTTCTGCCTATACGGCACCGTAACAAATTGAGTACATTTGAATCAATCTTTGCTTCTATACTTATGTTATCGTTGAAATAATGTAAATGGAGGTTAAAAGAACCTCAAACAAATACATGCAGACAAATACATGCAATGAAGCTTTCTGGGTTGTTCCAAAGGCCTAGGTGCTAGAGTGAATTCCATTGTTTGTACATGTACAATGGCTGGCTGCAGTCTTATTCTTTCCTGGTCTGGTGGGAGGTCTTCTAGGCTCTCAGTTCTCTTTCCTACATCTATTCTGTCCATCACAAATCCCTATGCTTTTACAGGCATCAGTCAATCTTCTGTAGGGCCTGGAGACGTTGACCAGCTATCTCTACGGTACATCTCTTTGACCCTTCTGCATTTTCATGAGGATGTCTTGTGACCTTCTGGGAAGGCAAGCAGGCCACTGATTCTGGGATATTGATTTGTTTTGGCCTATGAGAGTGCAAGTGCTGTCTCTGCAACTCCCCTCTGTTGCAGGCAAAAGGTTCTTAGCCTAGCATCTCATCCCTCTACTTTAGTTCTTCAAGTCAGCTCAGAGCACAGACTGATGCAAGGACACGTTCTCGCTGCTTTCCCACGACAACATGTACTGTGGTAGTGAGTAGATAGAAATAATTTATATTTGACATTTAGAAAAAGAATGAGAAGAGAGGAGCACTGAACATCGATGAACTATCAAGAAAGTCAAGATGATGACATTTCATGGCATCGACTGGTCATGGGTTTTTTTTGCAAGAAGAATCAATCTATTTCATGAATTATGAATTAAAGGTCATGTTGATACTTTTAAATGGTGGATTTGACACTTTGGTTCCAACATTTTCTTGCATAAATCCCTGGGGACCATACGCTCTGCAAATCCTATTCCGAGATACTTCTTGCATGCATGCCAAAGTCCACAGCTCCACAAAAAAAGACGTAGGTCCACCCTGTCAAAATTGACGACCTAGCTCAATGGATGGAGCAAACACTGCCAGGTCGTAACTGAGGCGATGAAAGCTAAAAATGTATAGTTATGAAAGTATGAAGGTATATTTCTGCCAAAACAAATTGTACATAAGCCGAAAATGGTTCAATCGTAAAAAATAATAATCTGAAAACTAAAAGTCAGTACAGAACTGACTTGAGTTTTCAGAATGCCCCCCCCCACCACCATGTTCTGCTGACTCAGTTACGACAGCTCAACCTTGTTGTAATTGGTAGAAGTTTGTTGTGCTGTCGTAACTGCTGACAGTGCAACAAACTTCTACCAATTACAGTATAACAAGGTTGAGGTACTGGTACCACAATAAACAACTTCGAGAGAAGTTGTTTATTGTATCACAGTGCAGTCTGCAGGGCTGGCTCGCCTACTGTATGTCTTGCCTAAGAGTGACAACCTTGGTCGGGCGTCCATACAGGCACATTTGGCCGTGTTTGCGGGTGGGAAGCCGGTCTCCTGGTTGCTGCACTAGTACCTCCTCTGGTCGGTCGGGGCGCCTGTTCGGGGGGGAGGGGAACTGGGGGGAATAGCATGATCTTCCTACGCACTACATCCTGCCAGAGAAAAACCTCATCGTCAGGTGAAAAGAAGTGGCTGGCGACTGCACATGTATTGGAGGCATAATGCTAGTCTACAGTACAGCTCGTTCGGGACAGCAGGGGAATTGGCCAAGTACAAGTGAGGAGAAAATGGGAGGGGTTCCTAAATGAGATTTCCGTCCCAATGCCAGCTGAGCCTATAGTGCCAGGGACAATTTTGTGAACGGCATCGAGAGAACATTGTGTGCTTGCAAAATGCCAGCAATATGTCCAGGCAGTGATCTTGATTTGCATTTGCTCACAATCGATCAAGGGTAACAGTTTACTCTATTAATTAATCAAGCTGTCCTGAGCAAATGATTAAACATCTCGACGAAGGTCACACCCCAATCCACCCACTACAATTTGGCTTCCGTGCTCATCACTCTACCGAGTCAGCTAACTGTCTCTTCATTGAGAAGGTTAAGCATATGCTCGACAAAAACATATGTTGGTGCTGTGTTCTTGGACCTTAGAAAGGCATTTGACACTGTCAACCACCAAGTACTCCTGGGTAAATTATCTCATTTCAATTTCTCTGCTGATACTATTAAATGGTTTAAGTCCTACTTAACAAACAGAAAACAGTGTGTTATGGTTGATGGTGTCAGGTCCCCTTTTCTTGATAACCCAGTCGGTGTGCCGCAAGGATCGATCCTTGGGCCATTATTATTTTCCCTGTACATCAATGACCTGCCGGACATATGCCCTGACTTCAGTGTGCAGATGTACGCTGACGACGCGGTCATTTTTGTACAGGGAAAAACAACCGACCTGATTTCCTGTAAACTCACAAATGTATTGGAAAAGGTCCAACACTGGCTGCAAAACACGTGCCTGTTGCTAAATACAAAAAAAACTGTATGCATGATGTTCAGCAAACGACCAGTTGGTATCACAAGGTCCAATGTGTTTCTGGGGGGGGAGGAATTGGAATTGGTCTCCCATTTCAAGTACCTCGGAGTCATTCTGGACTTGAACCTTTCCTTCAAGAAACACATCAAAAAAATGAAAAGCACAATTAATTTTAGACAAATCCGGCCTTTCTTAACAGTTGATGCAGCTAAAACATATCTTCACTGCATGATTCTCTCTCACATTGAATACTGCTTCACAAACTGGTCGTTTGCAGGTGCCACTGTCATAAAACCTATTGAACAGCTATATTACAGAGCCATCAAGGCATTTGCTAGAAAACCTTTGTCATACCACCACTGTAACATTCTGGAACAACATCAATTCCTGAGCTTTGAAAATCTCAAGGTCTTAAAGAGTGCCTGTTTCTTCTTCAAATGCCTACATGGACTAGCTCCCCCTCCGTTACAGGAATTCATCCAAAAAAATAGACTCACTGGACTCGGCACTAGATCAGACACCAGAGGTGATTGTAAGGTCCATCGCAGAATGACCACGTTTGGTCAAAATGTCCTATCGATAAAAGGCAGCCAAACATGGAATAGTCTCCCCGTCTCCATAAGGGACAGCCCCACCCTTGCCGCTTTTAAAGGTGGACTTAAAAAATGGCTGAAAACAAACCAGTCATGTGTCCACAGGTAGTATGTTTTTCTTCTCTTTTTGTGTGTATTATTATTATGTATTTTTATTTTTCTAAGTGTAATTGCTGCCATGTATTTTAGAGTGTTTTGTTGTTACTTGTTTTACGTAGTTTTAGAGTGTACTGCTGCTACCTATGTTTTATGTATGTTTTTATTCTGTTCTACGTTTTACGCTCTGTTTTTTGTGTTTTATGTTTTATGGGACAACGGATGGAAATTAGCCTCATGCTAAATCCGGCAATTTTTACACTTTTACTATGTTCCAGGTTTTACTATCTGTTCTGTGGTTTCTGTGTTCATTAATTTTGCACTGTCCCATCCAAATAAACGAATAAAATAAAAAAACAAAAAACAAAGACCAATCCATCAGTCATTCTGTCACTAGTTTGATATGTCCTGAATGTGTGAAGATGAGGTGTGAAGATGGATGGATGAAACAGGCAGCAGTGTGATTCAGACTGCTTTCAGCTCTCTCAGCAAGACCATCAAAATCACAGAGAATGGTTTCATCTGTAATGAGCCCCAAGCAGAGTAAGTCAGCTTCATGCTGGTAATTAAGATCTATTAGTATCAATTTATTGTGAACTGTCAGACCAGAGATCACATGTTAAATGTCATTACTTGATTCAGAGGAATCACTTACCAGGAGAGAAACCCAAGAAATCCAAAGAACTGATGAGACTAAAAAACCAAACAAACAAAACCAAACAAACACAACAAAACATTTGAGTTTGTCTCATTAGTGATCTCCACAGCTGGAGTATTCCACACAAAGACAAGACTTAACTGATGTACATGTGTACATGATTATGTTATGTACATCAATGTCAGTCAATAGTTTCCATCTTTTACAGATTTTTTTTTTAACAATGACGGCAAAAATCTGAAGGCTGTCCATTTTTGACAGATTGGAGACTAGAACTACCAGCACGGCAGCCAACTTCAGCCAGTTTTAAACATGTCTCCCAGGGAAGTGATCAGAAGTCAGCAAGACTCTGATTTCCCGATCCTGCAAGCACGAGCTTCAGCGGGAGGAAATCTCACAGCATGTGCTCTTTCTGCTCCTTGGAAGCGCGTCTGTGGGTACAGCAGCTGTCTGTGGGTACAGCAGCTGCACTCCTGGTGCCGGAGGAGCACAGGCGTCTGTGGGTACAGCAGCTGTCTGTGGGTACAGCTGCTGTCTGTGGGTACAGCAGCTACGCTCCTGGTGCCGGAGGAGCACAGGCGTCTGTGGGTACAGCAGCTGTCTGTGGGTACAGCAGCTGTCTGTGGGTACAGCAGCTACGCTCCTGGTGCCGGAGGAGCATACGCGTCTGTGGGGACGGCAGCTGTCTGTGGGTACAGCAGCTACACTCCTGGTGCCGGAGGAGCACATGCATCTGCGGGTACAGCAGCTGCACTCCTGGCGCAGGAGGAGCGCACGCTGCAGGAAGGGAGTGCTTGCATGATCCCGCCGTTCTAAGAATCTTGTCGACTTCAGAACAAAGTTAAAACGGCCATGAGAAACCATCTGTGTGAGGCAAAGCATCTAAGCACCTAATGACAATCACCTCTGCAGCATGCGTTTGATTTGCTCAAGCGGGCACCCAGCTGTCACTGCATTATTTATTTATTTGCACGATAAAACACATCAGCAGAAACACAACAAAAGAGAAGAAGCAAATTGTGCAGGTGAGATTTAGAAAAGCCCTCAAGGCTTATAGAAGGAATCTCACTGTGTGTGCGCTTCCTATGTGTTGACATGAAAAGTGACCGCATGGTCGATGTCTCTGTTCATCTTTTCTCTCTTATAAATGCATAATCTGAGTTTGTTCTTCTGTTCTGAATATTAAATGTTCCACTATGGCAATGGGCGCAGCTATGGAAATGTTGGTATGAGTATAGGATTATAGCAGCTTCTTACAGTTATCTTGTTGTCTGTTATTCCCTCCTCATCACCTCCAATAAGTACTTTCATGCTGCTGGCTCGCTTTCCCCTGGAGAAGGCTGTGTAGAGCTGGCCATGAGCAAACACTGGCTGAGGTAGATATTCCAACTCAGTCATTATCTTGCCCTTGACCTTTGTTGATGGTAACTGAGAAAGCCAATCTGATTGGGAACTGCTCAGTGTTTCCCCTAGACATTTTTTCAGGCCTGGAGGGATTTCGAAATGTACCCCAACTGCAACGGTGGGGGCCCTCGCTGGCGACGCTAAACTTTTAGCTAACCTGTTCGTATCTATGTTCGCAATGGCATCCCAAGTATCATCATACTATTATGGGATGCGATGCGAATAGTTGCATTATGGGATGTGCGTTTCCCAGGCAGCGACACACGTTGACACGTTTTGGAACAGCGCCGCACGCTGGCACGATGCTCGTAAAAGCAAAATGCTTATTGTTTTGAATGATTTGGCATCTGCTATTACTGTCAACACCAGTATTGTTGTTCACGTTCACAAATAAATATCAGTAAGTCATTTTCAGTGTTGCGGTGGTTCCTTTAATTTTTCATTTCATGTTTATCCTGCAACCGACCAGCACCTGATTTTTCTACTGGCTGTGCACATGGGAATCCTCTCTTCACCACCAGTATTGTTGTATTGTAATAATATGCCATAAAGGTTTATTGAAATGTTGGCAGGCCCGCCAGGCCTGTAGAACGGTAGGGGAAACACTGCTGATGTCTGACAAAGGTGAAAGGAAGCTCATTATTTCTGTCATGGTGAGGAATTCTTGGCAGGAAGATCCTATCACCTTGTTTGTCCCTACAGAAATCTCACATTCAACGACTTTGCCCATCATCTGCACCACCACTATCCAGGTGCCGTTCTGGAGAGTAGGGTCAGGACCTGCTTTTAGTTTTCTAAGCAGCTTGGGGGCATGGTGGCGCAATGGTAGCGCTGTCGCCTCACAGCTAGAAGGTCCTGGGTTTGACTCCCCTCTGTCTTCAGTGCCTACTGCCCAGGTGGGCTATCTCGTCAAAAGGGCCTTTCTGTGTATGAAGGCCTAAACATTTTAAATATCACTGTAGTGCCCCCATGGGCGGATTTTTCAGTGTTTTTTTTAACCAGATTCATTCCAGACCCCTGAAAAGTGTTTGGCAAATTTGGGAGGCGATCAGAACTTGCAACTCCAAACAGACAGCTCCCCAATTACAGTAGTAAGATTGTGATCGAATAGATAGCAGATGCATTTTTATGACTCCGTCTGTCCACCTGAAGGTCTATGACCAAAAGCTTGCAATAAAGAAGATTTTTGCATGGATTTGAGTGTGTGGATGCTGCTTTTTTATTCATTATGACCCTGTCCATCAAAATGATGAGAAAGTCTATCGCAACCTCTGTGTAAGCGGGCAAATTATTCGAGCAGTGGGTTCATTATTATTACCCTGATGCTCGTTAACACAGCATGGCACATTCCAAGACTTGTTACGAGCCCCCCACTGAGCAGCCTATTCTAATTTGTCTTTACGTGTGCAGATATCGCATACAGTATATATAACGCATGGAAAAACCACACTAACGATGAAATTTAAGATTCATATTCATCGCAGATTCTTCATTTTTTTTTACAAGGATACCATGAAGTAATTAATTCATCAAAGCTTTAAAATACTTGTCATTTTCCATTCCCTCCATTCACTGTGAAAAATAACAGCCCTAAGGCAATAATAGGTAGCATTCTTTCCTCTTCTCAAACATCAAAGCTTGCACATTTAACAGATTATCAGTTGCAAAAACTGGTTGATACTCACTGACAGCTGTACATTTAACCATTTCAAAATGTAGATGCAATATCTTGACTTGGTTGCAGAGTCACAACATATTTTTTGCTCGTAGGGTAGTATGTCAACTGTCAATTGCAGTAAAACAAATTCACACATCTATGTTTTTGTTTAGACAGACAGCTCTCCTGGTGTATAAGTGGGCCTGAGACAGAGAGGAACCATCAGGGACCTCTAGATATACTAATATATATACTACTATAAGATATACTAAAAAATAATTTTGCACTTCACAGCTGCTGGGAAGATATGCAGCTCTATGCTGCGCTGTGATAGGCTTGCCCGCAGAATTTCAGCTGAGGGCAGGTGTATGTTTAATCCAATGAGATAGTATTTGGAATGACAGTAAAATTGACCAATCACATCTTCGCTCAAAATGGGAGGGCCAAGTCCTCGCTACCTTTGTGACAGGTTCCACCTGCAGCCCGCGGTGTGAGCCAGGCTCCAGCAGACTGCTCCCCTCCCCTCTCTGTGAGCCGGGGAGAGAAACAGCTACTGGTGTGCTACAGCTAATGAGCTAACGTTACTACTACTACTACTGAAAATGCTAATTGATTCAAAAGGAGCGGGGAAGGGGGGGTCTAAAACCATGAAATACCATGGTATTTTGGTAGATACTGTACCGACATACCGTACTGTGAAATTTCATATTGTTACATCCCTAGTTAAGAGATGGGCTGAGAAAAACAGAGGGGAGAGGGAAGGGAGTGAGAGGGAGGGAGGCAGAAGTGCAAGTGCAAGTGGAACCAGCTACAATCTTGCCTAGGGCACCAAATTGGTCAGGGCTGGCACTCTGATGTGTGTGCATTCTGCTTGTGATGTAATAGACCCTTCTCACGGGGGCCATTTTGTGTCAAAAAGGCAGGGTAAACACAGGTGCAAGCAAAACACTAATGAGGGTTTCCAACTTCCATGATTGTAATTTGGAAACCCTCATCAGTGTTTTGCTTGCACCTGTGTTTACTCTGCCTTTTCGACCCAAATGGCCCCCGTGAAAAGGGTCTATATCCACCAGCTGCATTTACAGCATGATGCAGCATTGTTTGCTGTGTTTTTCCTTCAGTTTTTTAGGTTATCGGTGAGTCATGCATCAACGGGAATGTGTCTGTACTTTTAATATTTTAATTGGTCTTCCCCTGTCACATTTTGTAAATGCTTAATGAAGCTCTTCTCACTGTTCAGTTTCCTCATGGGCTTTTGGCTGTTACTGTTAACTTATTCCAAAAGCCCAGTGCGACAGCACATCCTGATTCAATGTATGCTCAAAACTTTTTCAACTTAAGTTTTGTCTTGGTAGATTTATTGCTATGATTAAGATTATTAACAGCATCGCTGATATTCACTGAGGGGTGAGGGTGGATGGCATGCCTAGTTGGCATAGTGGTTGGGGAATACACAACGCAATCGAGAGGATCACAGAGAGTGAGGCAGTCAGGCGGACTTGGCCATGTTCTAAAATTTCATTTACATTTTCCATACTTTCTGAACCTGAGAATAGCATAACAAACCTTCAGTAATTCCTATTCACTTCCATCATGTGAGAGGATATTGCCATTCAGGGAAGGGCATTTATTTATTCATTAAAATACCCATATCATTACTTAATGATCCCTATTTTATATGTGCAACTCTCGATATGAACACGCAATAAACCAGGTAAGGGCTGAAACATATTAAAGTACAATAATACTAAATAACAACAATAATACACTTTTAGTGCTTTACAAAAAGCAGCGTTTAAAGTGCTTACCTTACACAACAATTTAAACAATACACACTAACTTATAGTGCCAGTAGCTTATATCATGGCCAAGCACACCATAATAAAGCACACCATATTTGGACTCTTGTCGCAGTTGAGTTTACACACCTGTCCTCCGTGCGTGCACAATTGTCTCTAATAAGGCATCTCCATCTTTTATTCACATGATGGAGCTTCATCAATCAATGGCAATTAGGCATACAAACCCAGCACAATGACCAGTGTGTGATGTGCATGTGTGCATATGCACATTAGTGTGTGAGGAAAAAGGTTACATGGCTCAAGTGGCCGTGTGCTGCAGCACAACAGACGCAGCCCCATGTCATTTAGCACCCAGTGGAGAAACTCTTTGATGTTGCCTACCGCTCTTCTTGTTTGATGATGCTGACCTTGGAGATAAAGCATACGAATCAAATGGTGCATTATGCAGTAGCCCAAACAGTCCATCAGTTAGCCTAGTCTAGTCATTATGCAGTAGCCCAAACAGTCCATCAGTTAGCCCAGTCTAGTCATTATACAGTAGCCCAAACAGTCCATCAGTTAGCCCAGTCTAGTCATTATACAGTAGCCCAAACAGTCCATCAGTTAGCCCAGTCTAGTCATTATACAGTAGCCCAAATAGTCCATCAGTTAGCCTTAGTCTAGTCATTATACAGTAGCCCAAACAGTCCATCAGTTAGCCCAGTCTAGTCATTATACAGTAGCCCAAACAGTCCATCAGTTAGCCCAGTCTAGTCATTATACAGTAGCCCAAACAGTCCATCAGTTAGCCCAGTCTAGTCATTATACAGTAGCCCAAACAGTCCATCAGTTAGCCTAGTCTAGTCATTATGCAGTAGCCCAAACAGTCCATCAGTTAGCCCAGTCTAGTCATTATACAGTAGCCCAAACAGTCCATCAGTTAGCCCAGTCTAGTCATTATACAGTAGCCCAAACAGTCCATCAGTTAGCCTAGTCTAGTCATTATACAGTAGCCCAAACAGTCCATCAGTTAGCCAAGTCTAGTCATTATACAGTAGCCCAAACAGTCCATCAGTTAGCCTAGTCTAGTCATTATGCAGTAGCCCAAACAGTCCATCAGTTAGCCTAGTCTAGTCATTATGCAGTAGCCCAAACAGTCCATCAGTTAGCCCAGTCTAGTCATTATACAGTAGCCCAAACAGTCCATCAGTTAGCCTAGTCTAGTCATTATACAGTAGCCCAAACAGTCCATCAGTTAGCCTAGTCTAGTTGTCTGGAACGCTGAGATCAAAGTGAGGGTCCCACACAAATCCCAGACAAGACAGTAGAACAGCCAGCGGTTTCCAAAACCCCTCCCCGTTCTTCTTTAGAGATACACACAAAGTCACATTTAGGGACAGATCAGAAGGTTATGGTGGAGCATTGAGGCTGCCTCTCCTGCCACAGGGACATTTATTCTTACAGTAGCACCCGACATGGAGACAGCCTGTCAATGGGATGATGGATGGAGAAGAATGCTGTGCTGCAGTAACCTCTCAGAATAAACCATCCTCGACGGATGCTTCCCTTCTGTTCTATACCTACCAACATGTTAAGGTGGACTGTGAACCATTTTAAGTTTTATGCATCTCCCCCTCCAAATGTCAAACACACCTTTATATTACAGGGAGATTCTTAAACCTGGGGGAAATGTGTGAGGGGGTAACACACATACTGTACATGCAGAATGTAGTGATGCATTCTGCATGTATGTACCTCATGCAATGTCATGTGGTAGGAGAGGAGACTGACAAGTCCTAGACTAGGGCCTGACAAGTTCTAGACTAGGGACTCTGTGAATCAAAAATAAAAGAAGCTTTCATACATAGTCCTACAGTAGAGCTGGGAACCATTCCCACGTTTCCCCATTTTGCTGTACCAGTGACAAAACGTAAATGACCCCCTCACTCACTCCTGGGCAAGGCACCAAAAGGATGCTTTGCCCTCTATAATATTTTATATGACCTTCGATAACATATTTTGCTTGATTTAGAGGCCTTGCTCCAAATGACCTGGGTGACATTTCATCTAACACCATAAAACATTTTAAGAGCCATCATTCAGGAGATGTGCAATATACCTAACATCTATTACAAGTAGACAGGTTATACAAACTTTAGTGTTATGTCATCATGATGATTGTACTGTCATTTGGACCTCTGCAATAAAGACAGGACTCATGAAATTGCAAATTGCGCAGAACAGAGCAGCTAGACTTGCTTTTTCCTGTTCTTCGAAATCTAACATCTATCTATCATCTGATCAGATGTAAATTGAAGTAAATACATACCAGGAAGTACTGACTGCACACAGCGCATGCACCCCAGTCAACGCGGAAGTAACTTCAGTTCCTGGACTGGAGGACCGTTCACTGCCATTGTAGTTAGCAGGAGCGGCGCGGGGCTACTTTGTAATGCACGCACAGAGAAGAGAAGGGCATCTCTCTTCTCGTCTTACCATCAGAAATATGGCAAATAGGCGTATCTCCCAAAATGTTAACGTGTTCCTTTAATTAGGGATAAATATTACAGCTACACCTAGTAGAGGCTCACTAGAGGACTGAAAGTCATACAGAGGTGTAAAGTTGACTCAGTAAACAATCATCCACTGAGATCAAATGTCTGTGCACTTATGAATACCTAAAAAGACATTCCTCACATAAGCTGATCACCAAGAAATCTTTTGCTATTCAAAACAAAGCATCAAAATCAATAGTGTATGCTGCTGTGCAGAATTGAGTTCAAGATTAAACACAGCCATTATCCAAAACCATAAACAGACTACTTCAAGTTCAAGGGGAGTGTAAGCACAAATGCCAAGAGAACATCTCTTGGCCAGGGACTACAGATGACATTCAGCTTCCTAGCCAACTCTGTGGCAGTTAACTGTCCTTTAGGTTTCACCTGGCCGGCCCCACCATGACAGCTTTTTAAAATGTGAATTAATTTTAATCTATAATATCAAAATGACATTGTCCTCCAGAAAACCGGTTGTGCAACTGTCAATTAGCGATGCACCTACCAGTAAACCATCAGCTCCTCCCACTCCCTTTCTCCTATGTCCTGCTGTGGAACAAAATGGAAATCCTACACCATTTCAGTACACGACAGGCCTTTTCTATAACCCCTTTAATAGTAAGCCAGCTGTACGTGTTCTGGACAGGTGCACATCCTCTGAGACATACATCAGTCAACATTAGAAAGCAGCGGACATATTCACAGTATGAGCTCACACGAAACCATAAATCCATCACAGGCTGTCAGTCCTCTTTCGGATTTCTCCGAGTCTCCTCCATCATCTGCCAGCGTCATGGTTTCCTTCACTCTATCTTCCACACTGTCTGGCCACAACCGCCCCAACCTTCCCTACCATCACTGATGTTACCCCTTCATCTCAGCAGTGAATATCAAACATCTACACAGCTTTGCAAAGGTTCTAGTTTGTATTGTCCCCGAGGCTTTAAAACCTATTAAAATGGACCTTGCTTTTGTACGAGTGCCCATCCTATAGACGCAGCATTTACAGTGAATCCATTGTGGATAAGCCTTTAGCAGCATAACAACACGGCACATTTTCTCCCATTTTTCTTTGCAGACGAGTTCAAGCTCACTTACACTGCAACGAGACCTCCACTGCACACTTATCTTCAGGGTCCAAAGGACTAAGGCCGAGCGTCTGACTGGGCTATTACAATATCATGATTTTCGCTGTGTGTTTCGCATTATTGTAATGTTGGAAGATGAATCTATTCTTTAATTACCTTACCTCCGCTCCGTGAGTTGGCCGGGAGGTCCGTCTGTCGGCAGGATATCTCACAAAATGGAATTGCCCGAAAAGTAGGTCATGGGCCAACTTAGGACTAATTCATTTTCACGCACACTGGTCAAAAGGTGGCCAATCACAAAAAGGCGCATAACTCTCAAACAGATTCACACCAGAAAACTTTGTAAAAAAAAAAAAAAAAAAAAAAATTTTGCGGAGGCACTCTACTGAGTGCCGTCTAGTTTGAGCCATTTTGGAGAACATTTTCCTCAAAATATCGTATCTGTTATTCTTTTCTGTCTCTATCCTTTTTTTTTTTTTTTTTTACCTTTATTTATACAGGGAGGGCTCTTGAGAGCTGGCTCTCATTTACAAGGGCGCCCTGGTACAACAATACACATACAGGAAAACAAAATTGCAGACAGACAAGACAAGATTAAATACTGTACTGTACTTAAGTACATTAAATAAAACATGCGCACTCCTCGCGCTTGGTACTCTCGATGTGCGCTTTGAAGGACTCTAGGGGGATGAAGAGTTCCAGTTTCAAAATATCCTGGAGACTGTTCCATTTGTTAGGGGCAAAGAAAGAAAAAGCCGTCTTTCCGAGTTCAGTCCTCGCACGTGGAATGAGTAGTCTGATATGAGACTGTGAGCGGGTATGATGACTTGTGTTGTTCTGAGTAAGGAGTGAAGACAGATAAAGGGGAAGCTTTCCAATTAGTGCTTTGTAAATAAATAAAAGGCAATGTTGCTCTCTTCGTTGCTCTGTTGCTCTCTTCGATCCTGACCAGAGCCACTGTCCCCACTGAAGAGGAACGGTCTCACCGCATGATGCTGCCACCTCCATGTCTCTATCCTGACCAGAGCCACTGTCCCCACTGAAGAGAAAGTGTCTCACTGGGGTAGGAATTATTTCCCCTTACTCCTCCAAAAGTAGAGTCTGCTTGAATCCAAAAGAGTATCACATTGGATCGTCCAGTTGTGCATGCGGCCTCACTCTCCAGGCACTGTTTTTCCTGACGTGGTCTGCCAGGGCATTTTTGAAGTGGCCTTGCATGTAGGAACACTTCTCGGAGTCATCGCCAGCAGCAAGGGGTTTCATCAAAATACAGAGATGGATTGTGAATAGGATATGGGTATATATCATGAAAAAACAGATGAGGGATTTTATTGGTGTCAGCGATTGCCGTCAGCAGTTGGTGCTGTATTGAGTTTGGGTCAAATTCTGTATACACTTTCATGTTTTTGTTTTTAATTGATTTCCATTTCATCGGAAGTAAGGGGAGATGCCCGCTTGTCCATGGTTACTTGTGTAGTTTATACAAGTTAGTTTTTCCTTTTAGGCGTCAGTGCAATAAAAACAAACATTTGAAAGGGTTTGCAGATCTTTAATATCCCCCTCTAGCTTTTTAGTTCCCACCAATTAGAGAATTGTTCTCTTTCTCTTCTCTGCCCTGGACCCATTCATATCTCAGCAAATAGTATGAATCCAACAAAATACTGTTCATTGTTTGCTGCTGACAAAGCTGCACTTGACTTCCCACGAGTCACAACATTTAGCTGAATTGTGCTTCAACTGGCATGGTGCTTGTCAACTCACACACACACTATTGGGCACAGTGTCTCATAAGAAAAGCCATGCATTTCCAGTGGGTAAATGAGGACCCATATGCTGCGTTCATGTGCTCCTCAGATATATCGTACTTACGAGTTGCGAGCACCTGAACGGCCCTCAAATGTCGTATTTACAAGTGGGAATTTGGGAAATTTCGATGATACCCGAGTTGTGACGTTGCGTGAGGATTCAGGACTACAACTACCGTGCCACCAACTGACTGTACAAAGTATTATATATTGTTATTCTGTTAATAGTACTGGTAGCTATCATTTATTTTTAGTAGTTGCACATTATGGCCTACAGTATATAGCTACCATAATGACCCACTACTTGCATTTGTAAGAAAACACCAGCCATGAGAAAACAACCTTTACTTCTGGCGTCCATGTTTGTTGCTCTTTCTGACCAAGAGCACTTGAATGGTGTGCGTCCTG